>NC_136489.1:123008564-123036064 GCF_053919585.1 Euprymna scolopes | reverse complement strand
TAGTGGCCTCCAGGGTTACCTTAATAATGTTCCTGATAATCTCCCTAGATAACGGATTTTACCAATAGAATATCTCCAAGTTGCATAATTAAACAAATACCTAAAACGATTAACACTAGGATTAATAAACTTTCGGCTAACAAAGAAATTTTTGAAGCAAATAAAAAATTATACAATAGAGCACTAGAGATAAGCGGATACAGTGAAAAACTCACATATATTAAGAAGGAAAATAAAAACAAAAATAAATCTAAGAACAGAGGCCGGAAAATAATATGGTTTAATCCCCCTTACTGTCAACTATCCAACATAAACATAGGGAAAGTATTTTTGAACCTAATAGATAAACATTTTACCATAAATAATCCACTTAGGAAGATATTTAATAGAAAAACAATTAAAATAAGTTACTCGTGCACTAAAAACATGGACAGAATAATTAGCACTCATAATAATAAAATATTAAACAACTCTAATAGAAATAAGGCGACAGTAGACAAATGTAACTGCCAAGTGAAAAATAACTGCCCACTGGACGGTAATTGTAAAGTTGAGTGCGTGGTTTATAAGGCCACTATCCACCCAGAAGATAATAACAGGGACAAAAAAGTTTACTTCGGTATCTCCGCCGGAAGCTGGAAACAACGTTTTTATGACCACAAACATTCTTTCAATAACCCAGAACTTAAGAATAAAACCGAGTTAGCTAAACAATGGTGGTTATTAAAAAATGAGAATCGATCCCCAGTGATTTCATGGTCAATCCTATGTCATTCGGACGTTCCAAACGGCTTTAGGCAGAGATGCAGTTTATGCCTTGAGGAAAAAATAAGAATCCTGAAGTACCAACACAGTAATCTCCTAAACAAACGAGATGAACTGATGGCCAGATGTAGACATAAATGTAAATTTAAAATAACCAATAACTCTAGATCCGACGAACAGAGAATTCTATAATGGTAAAGACACCGAATCTAACACCACTAGATTAATTACGATAAACAATCCTACCCCACCCCACCGGCAATTATAGTGTTGTCCGGTATATACTCGATAATAACTACTTTACGATTTGTTGTCCGAAATCTAAGCTAGGCATATATATATATGTATATATATATGTATATATATATATATATATATATATATATATATATATATATATATATATATATATATATATATATATATTTTCCCCGAAGTACCTGGCTTGTCCAAATTACTTATAAATAAATGAGATAGCCTTAAGATAATAATTTTTCTCTGCAGATAATACATTAGTTATTAAACTGAGTTAAGTCAAAAAGACCAAATACTAAAACTAGATATTATTAGATTTGATACAAATCAACACAAAAATTTAATTATTTTACTTATTTCTTTATGCGTGCATGAGAATAATTTTGTTGTACGGAGGGAATAAAAGTATATATTAACCGAAACTAGATACGTCCTATCGAATTGGGGGCGATCAATATTACATTTTCCCACTTCTTAATCAATTAAGAATTGAAATATTAATTACAACGACCGCTATAATCACCAATAAAATTATTTACATGAAAATATATAAAATATTAAATATATAGACTCAATTTTTAAATTCATAGTATTATATCACATATAAAATATTTAAATGAATTATAAGATAATATCAATTTTTACATAATAACATACAGATAGTTTTAAAACTTTATATATAATATTCTTTTTATTTTTATTTTCTTATTTTTATTTATTTATTTTTTTAGTTATATTTTTTATTAATTTATTTATCTTTTAATAGACCTATTTTCCATGACTCAATCACTGTATCCTCTTCTTTTCTTCCTCTTTTTTTTCTTCTTTTTTCCATTACGCGCTGTTCTATTTCTTTCACTATATATCCGTATACTTTCGCCCCCCCCCCTTCCTAGGTTAGCAAACGCGTGTCAAGGCATTTACATGTCAACGTACATCTTAGAGGCGTGTGTGTGTATGTGTATGTGTTGCGTGTGTGTGTGTGTGAGTGTGTGTGTGTGTGTGTGTGTATCTATGGTTACATCGAGCTGCCGCTTATAAGTGTCTAATCTAATTTTTTTATTTGTTATTTTTAATTTTTAATTTTTATTTTTTTAAATCCCTACCACCCTCTCTATAAATGTATTAAGTGGATTGCTACTACCACCACCTTTGGTTTTTTGAGGGTCGAAGCACGATTTTTCTTTTCTTTTTCAGTATCAAAAATGTAATTGTCTGATTTAGATGCTTGAAAATACCATAAGGTTGAAATAAATTATTGCATCGACAATTATGTAATTTCCGTGTTATAATTTTTATCTTATTGCTCTGTTTACCACATTGAGCTCTCATACCCGGATTTCCTCTGGATTTATTCCATTATAACACTATATATATATATATATATATATATATATATATATATATATATATATATATAATGAACAAGTATGCGAAAACTGGCCATCGATAAGTTCAGTGCACGATGAGGAACTTATATGTCAGTAAAGAAATGATTTGGTAGATGAACAAAATCACTCGATCTAATAAGAGAACCAAGATTTAGGAGCCTTCCAAGACTAAACCCAAAATCCACTTTCTATTCTACTGTTATAGTATGCAGCGTTTTCCTGGACGTTAGATGGCGCCACTATCGTCCATCTAAACATCTGCACACAACTGCTCAACTAACAAATCGTAAAGAGAAGATAACCTCGTTTTTATTGCTCTGTTTCTTCCTAACATGAAATCATAACTTGGTGCGAGATGACCGACATACAGATTTGATTGACAGACGACCAACCCTCAGTAAGTAGAATCTAATTGATGTTGAAGAGTAGAGTAGCTTGTTCTTCTGGCAATGCAATTTTCGTGTTCAATGCAGTTTCTTTCTCCAAGCGAGTTATATTCTGTCGACGTGTGTTCTTTGCTTGGATTTGTCTATTTTTTCTTGGTTTTTAACCAACAGATTTACTATAAGTCTTTCCGGGTTTTAGGTATTAAACTTACATCTTTAGGTGAATGCATATGAATAATAAAAAAATATAACTAGTGCGAAGAACGATTCAGAAAAAGGAGACAGGCATAAAATGCCATTTTCTCTTCCCTGCAACCTCTCTCCCACAGGAGAGACGTTTCGAGCCTGTCTTTGTTTTATCGTTACTTCAATGGCAAGTGCTCGTCTGAGCTCCAATCTCTGCCCCCCCCATCGCCAATCTTTCACGATAAATACCCGTCTAGCTGAAACCACTGCCAAAAAATTTTCCCCAACTCTTTATCTGTGCCAAAACCAAAACGTAGATTCCATGAACAAAGCTTTTTTGAAGTGCACGCCTGTTTCTCACCTGACTACAACCTGGATGTCTTCAAGTCCAACATAAACATATTCCTGATGAACCGCTCCCTTAAGTAAGACACTTATCAAATCTCCAATACTAACGATTAGTACGATACTATCCCATTGATTACTGTACACGCAATGACCCTTATTCCCGAGTAGCTTCCGGACCTTGATAAGTGGTGACTACCTTGTAAAAAAAAAAAATACTTATATAGATAGGATAAAGATTAATGATTTTAAATTATGAATCAGTTTCAAAAGGAGAAACCAAGATATATATATATATATATATATATATATATATATATATATATATATATATATATATACATATATATATATATATATATATGTATACCAAATTTTAAGATGTTGTCCCTATTTAAAATGCCTCCCCACGGGACAGAGTTAGACACCAGGGTCGTTTTTTTAACGTGGAGAAAACGGACAAAAATAAAAATTGTCTCAGTCGTGAAGGATTTCTCCTCCACTGACAGAGAACAAGAAATTGAAGTGCAGCATCTGAAGAACAGATACTACACTTTGAGGTATTTATTTGCTCCCCCACTGAGCAAATTAGGCACAAGGCCGATTTTTAATGTGAGGAGTGAAGGGGAAATGGGGACCAACTCCCGGGGGAGTAGGGGAGTTGGATAGTGATAATTGGTATGAAGGGTTGCCCCTACATTGACGAAGGTCTTATCTGTGGGGTCGCCCCAACATAGGGTCTTTGCTTGCAGTATCTGCCGGAACAGATACTACACTTTGAGATATTAAATCCTTTATTCATGTTAAAATATATTGAAAATCAACAATGAACAAAAAACTTAGGCACATGGCCAACTCAAAAGAGGGGATTATTGTGGGTGTCGTTGGTCATCCTTGTCACTCCAGAACTTAACAAAATCAAAAGTTTCTCCCAGCTAGTATCTTTCACCATAATACCATATTCACCCTTTCATACTGGGGGACATCCTACTTAACTCCCAATTTTTAAAACATTTTTTATTGATGTGTAAAAACAAAACAAGATAACAATAAAAATGGTACAATAATTCATTTGTGTCGAGGGTGGGGGGGTAGTAGGACCCTCCCAACCCCGTCTAGTTGATAGACTGCCGGTTCCACTAGGTTTGTAAAAGGAACCTGGCTTCTGCGGGTCAGTCCCTAAGTGGGGATACCCTCTAGATGGGGGTGAATGGAGAAAAGAAAAGAAAAGAAAATTTTGTGGGTAAGGAATGGGGGTTAGTTTGTATTTCTTTCTCTCCAAGATGAGTGAAATTAAGAGGAGGGGGTGAAAACAAAAATTGCAAGAA
This sequence comes from Euprymna scolopes, assembly GCF_053919585.1. Lineage (NCBI taxonomy): Eukaryota > Metazoa > Mollusca > Cephalopoda > Sepiida > Sepiolidae > Euprymna > Euprymna scolopes. The sequence continues at coordinate 123,031,408 of NC_136489.1, read as the reverse complement.
AGTGGGGGTGGGGATCTTGGAGGCTTCCTAATCAAGGACGGATGGAACACACACTCAGCTAGCTGAGAGGCTATTTGTTAAATTTTACTTTACGGAACTGCGCGTTCCACACCTCAGCGGGGAACACGTATTCTAATTTGGCTCCTCTTCGTACACAAAGACTTCCTACATGTATCCATTTTCTCTCAAATGCCGCGCGATGCAGCCTTCTTCTATCACATCTGATCTTCACCCGTAGTTGATGTTTAAAGAAAGCAATCAGATCCTGATCAGAAAAAGACAACACCCCCCGGCAATCTTGCAGACGCGACGTCCAAATCACCATTCTCGCAACGGCCAGGATTGTAACGTAGACCATTTGTCTTTCCCGGTCCCACGGTGGCCTCACATTGTCCACGACATTGGATACGGTAATTGGGCGAGGATGCTCAGGATCAGTGCGAGCCGTCACCTCACCAGCATACGACCAGTACCGGCGGAGTTCGCGGCAATCAAAGAAAGCATGATCAGTCATTTCTACGGCCGTTGTCCCACAACGGGGACAATCAGGCGACTCCAAAAACCCAGAACTGCATTGTACGTTGTTGAGTGGAAGTGCATTTCGGGCCAATCGCCAGGTGAGAGAGAACTCCGAATTGTTTAGATGAATCGAACCTGGCGCCAAGCTCCACACGGAGCGATCTCACTCTGCTGCCAACCCAAACGCGTGCATAGCGGGTCGTCAGCAGCCCCCTCACTAGATCCCTGTGGAGTTCCCTACGGGTAGCAGTCACAAGGTCGCTGGACCTTGGTAGTCGTTTTAGTGCAGCTCGGCACTCTTTCATGTAAGCAGATTCTCCCCGTGGCCTGCGATGGCTCTCGATAGAAGGGTCAAGAACGAGGTCGGGGAAGGTGGCAGTAACCACGGAGTGCCACGGTTGGTCAGCTTGCATATAGTGGCTCAGGAAGGCCAGCCTCTCAGTGTCTCGATGACACTTCAAGTCCGGCATTCCCAAGCCTCCCTGACACAGACGTTGAATACAGACCTGTCTGCTCACCCAGTGTCTTCTTCTGTCCCAAAGAAGTGAGAACAAGAGTTCGACAAGAGCTTTTAGGTGTTGTGCAGGCAGGGGAAGTACGGCCAGTCGGTAAAGGATGAGAGGAAAGACGTAAGTGGCACACGCCTCAGCTCTACCCTTTAAGGAAAGTTTCCTAGGAAGCCACGAATTGACTACAGCCTCCACCTTTGACCGTACCTCCAACCAATTTTTGTCAAGCTGGAGACCTAGTCCGAACAGGGCCATCTGTCTAGCTGAAGGGCGCCGGGAGGTTGGCGTTGCCACTCCAGGCGCCCAACCGCAGTCCTACCGACTTGCTGTGGTTTCTGTAATTCTTTCATACTGAGCGAGTGCCTCCGACATGATCTCAATGTCTCTGAAGCTCGACACAAAGACCGTGACATCATCGGCGCACGCAGATACCTTGGCGGCTGAGCCACCGGGTATTGCAATTCCGCGCAGGGCCAAATTTGTCTCCCCACGTCTCAGCTTGCGGAGCAGGGGCTCCAAAGCCAGGACATAGAGCAGAGGCGACAGCGGACAACCCTGACGAACTGACCGAGAGATAACAAATGGTTTCGAGCGCTTTCCGTTGACTTGCACGACGGCTGTGGGCTGTCGATACATCACGGAGATCCACTTGCAGAAGTCCGGTTTAAAACCGGCGGCCTCTAAGACAGATGGCTAGAAACGATGGTCGACCCTATCGAAAGCTTTGGACTGATCTAAGTTGATCAGCGCGGCTTCCGTGTCGTCATCTATCCCTCCCTCTAGGATCGTGCAGATCAGGTGCAAGTTGTTCTGAATCGATCTCCCCTTCACAGCATAGTTCTGTTCTGGATCAACCAACTCGCCAATAACAACCTGCAGCCGATTCAACAGGACCTTGGCCAAAATCTTCAACTCTGTGTTTAGCAGAGTTATGGGCCTGTAATCGTCTAACTCTTCCCCACCATGTCCGTCACCTTTCCTCAGCAATGTGATCACTCCCTTGGTGACTTGCCCCAGGATGGATCCCTAAGCAAACCAATGGTTGAACACATCCGTCAAAAGAGGTAGAAACATGGGCGACAGCCTCAAATACAGTTCGTATGGCAGACCATCGAGTCCTGGCGATCTGTAACAGCTGACCTGCTTCAGCGCAGTAAAAACCTCCCGCTCCGTCACCCGGCCCTCGCAACTAGCCACTCTAGCCGCCTCAAGGTGGGGAGAGTCAGCCAAATAGTCACTAGACTCAAGGACCGGAAGATCGGACTGCTGCGTAAAACGCTCCTCAAAATGTTCTCGAAACCCCTCGCAGATCTCCCGAGTCGATTCAAGGGTGCGTCCATCTGGATATCTTACCTTTGCAATGTACTTGTCCGAGCCACACCTAGAAATTTCACAACGCATGTCAGTGTTGGAATTGACTGCTTCATTGCCTACCTTTCTAAGCCTAGCTCTGACTACTTGACCTTCATAACGCTCGCTATTCTCACGCAGAAGGTCCTGCTTAGAAAAGAAAATGTATATGGGCATAATTTAAAAAATCCGAAAATTGTCAGAGAGGTTCGATTACCTTTCATTTTTTCTTTTATTACGCCATGTGCGAATTTGTATATCAACATACTTAACGAAATAAATTGTAAGATAGACAACATCTGTTCTCGGCAATCCGGGACGAGATCAAAGTGTAGTATCTTTCTGATACATACACCGCGCGAGGCAGTGCTTTTCTGGCGACACATTTTCTCGTGCCCGGAACACCTGACGAACTTGTTGGGTAGCGTTCTGTCCGCACCCCCACTTTGTCTGTCTTTCTCTGCTCTCCCCCCTCCCCCACGGGGGGGAGGGATCCGAGCTGATAATTTACGACCTTCCCGCGAGGGAGGGTCGGAAACACCTTCTCTCTTCCCTCCACTAACTTCCCACTCCCTCTCTAAGTTTTATCTCCCCTCCTGCCGCCTTTTGGCGCCACTTCTTTTTGGCGCCAAAGTCGGCTCCCCACTTTGGACGCTGATTCCACGTCACTTTTTTCAGTGAATTTTTTTAAAAAAGGGACACCCCAAGCCCGGGGCCCACCAATATGGATACCCTCAGCCAGGGGCCCACCAATATGGATACCCCCAGCCAAGGGGCTACTGCTCCCCAAGAGGACGACTCCCCAACAGGAGAAAAAACAACGGCTGACGGGGCGTACCGCCCGGGTATGACACCATTGGACGCTCCCCAGGAGGGGGAAAATTTAACAACAGCTCCCCTCGAGGGCGACTCCCCCCAAAGGGGAGCAAAACCAAAATCGGTCGTAGCATCTCACTCCAACCACAAAAAGGAGGAGGTGCCAGACCAAAAGGACAATAAAGAGGACAGCGCTCCCCAGGAGGGCTGCTCTCCCAAAAGGGGATCAGATCAAGAAAATGAGGGGGCATACCGCCTGGACCTCACAAACGATGAAGGGGCAGATGGCCTCAAAGTAAACAAAAAAGATCATGCTCTCCAAGCGGCCGACTCCCCAAAACGGAAAGCTGCTCCTGAAAAAGACACTAAAAAGGGAGCCGCCCCCCAAAAATGTGACACTCCTACAAAAGAACTGATCAAGAAATCTGGGGAGGCAGGAAGCGTCGCCAATAAACAGGCAGGGGCGACCTCCATAAAAGACCAAAAACGGTCTAACCCCACCAAAGACCCCATACCATATCTGCGTGGGGGAAGACCGTAGAAAAACAACTGTCCCCTCAAGAGAATAGAGACCTGTACCTGACAAAGTACAGACAATACATAGAGGGGGCAGATATAAAACCCATACCAGGTGCCTGGGAGGCGATTGAGGGCAGAGTCCTGTCCTTTGCCATTTGCGATATACCGGAAAACCGCCTCCTAGGGATGAAGAAGGAAGACATGGCGGGGCTCCTCCACAAACTTAACATTCCGGTACTATACCTGTACCAGAGGAGCTTCGCTGTGTGGGGCATCCTCCTACCCACCAAGGACGATGCGGAGAGACTCTCCCTCCAAGAAATAAAGCATGGGAGAGTCAAACTAATACCTGAATACCAGGGCAAGAGAAGGACTCGGGTGCAGGTATTTAATGTGCCAACCTAAATACCTGCGGAAGTGTTAGGATGCCTCTTCAGCCAGTACAGTGAGATGGAACAGGTGACCCCAGTACGGTCAAAAACTGGGACTCACCTGGGCTGCTACACAATAGCAATGAGGCTGAAGAGAGAGGGTGTTCCTCTTTATTGTCCTTTTGGTCTGGCACCTCCTCCTTTTTGTGGTTGGAGTGAGATGCTACGACCGATTTTGGTTTTGCTCCCCTTTGGGGGGAGTCGCCCTCGAGGGGAGCTGTTGTTAAATTTTCCCCCTCCTGGGGAGCGTCCAATGGTGTCATACCCGGGCGGTACGCCCCGTCAGCCGTTGTTTTTTCTCCTGTTGGGGAGTCGTCCTCTTGGGGAGCAGTAGCCCCTTGGCTGGGGGTATCCATATTGGTGGGCCCCTGGCTGAGGGTATCCATATTGGTGGGCCCCGGGCTTGGGGTGTCCCTTTTTTAAAAAAATTCACTGAAAAAAGTGACGTGGAATCAGCGTCCAAAGTGGGGAGCCGACTTTGGCGCCAAAAAGAAGTGGCGCCAAAAGGCGGCAGGAGGGGAGATAAAACTTAGAGAGGGAGTGGGAAGTTAGTGGAGGGAAGAGAGAAGGTGTTTCCGACCCTCCCTCGCGGGAAGGTCGTAAATTATCAGCTCGGATCCCTCCCCCCCGTGGGGGAGGGGGGAGAGCAGAGAAAGACAGACAAAGTGGGGGTGCGGACAGAACGCTACCCAACAAGTTCGTCAGGTGTTCCGGGCACGAGAAAATGTGTCGCCAGAAAAGCACTGCCTCGCGCGGTGTATGTATCAGAAAGATACTACACTTTGATCTCGTCCCGGATTGCCGAGAACAGATGTTGTCTATCTTACAATTTATTTCGTTAAGTATGTTGATATACAAATTCGCACATGGCGTAATAAAAGAAAAAATGAAAGGTAATCGAACCTCTCTGACAATTTTCGGATTTTTTAAATTATGCCCATATACATTTTCTTTTCTTTTAATGAATTGATAAGTGATTTTTCTTCCGGTGAGTTAAGGGCAGCATAAATTCATTGATTGATATAATAATGAAATAAATGATTTTTCCCTGCAAGGCGAGTGCTGTCGGGGGTTGTGCATGTCAACATACTTAAAATAATAAATTGTAATATGGACAACATCTTGAAATTCGGAATATGGGCTTTTGTCATGTATTTGTTTTATGCTCTGTAATTAGTACCCGGAAAACTCGTACTCAGAAAACTAGTACCCGGAAAACTTGTCCCTTTTAGCTAGGTAGGAAAACTGATCCTATTGTATAAATATCGATTGAAAACACATTTTATGATCCTTCTTGAATGAGATATTGTTTTTAAAAGAGACTATACCCCCATGATATTTTTAAAAAATATTTTTACTTGTTTACTGTTGTTTAAAAAAAAAAAAATAATAAAATCGATTCTCTAAGTGTCCGTTTTCTACCTAACTGGCTAAGTTGTTAGTTGTTTCACTTATTTTAAAGCGTTTATTCTGTTAAAAAACGAGGCTACAGGCATAATATTTTTTAAAGATATTTGTACTTATTTACTGTTGCTTTTAAAAGGGCAAAATTGATTTTTCTACCTAGCCGGCTAAGTTGTTAGTGGTTTAATTTATTTTGAAGCGTTTATTCAGTAAAAAAAATTTAAAAAAAACAAAATAACAAAAAACAAAAACAAAGTAGCGTCGAGTGTTACGTGAGAACGAGAAATAATGTCCGACGTGAGGGTATCACATCTTAGGGGTTTTGATAATCGCTAAAAAATAGAAAATTAAAGAAAATGCTGAGGGAGATTTGGTTAAAAAAAAAAAAAAAGCCTCAACTCCCCCAAAGTAAATAAATTTTAATATTTTTTTTAAAGATAATTTCGAGAGAGAAGGTGGTGGGTTAAAAACGATATCACTCTCCGAAAACAAAACGATAAACAACAACAAAAAATAAAATTAAAAAGATTCTTAATAAACAGTAGAGGAGTTTTCGATAAAATAGATTAATAAATTCCTTTATTGATTACTTTTTCTCTTGATGACTGATTTAATAATTTTGAAGTAAAAATAAAAAAATAAAAAATGAGTTAATGAGAGATTTTTAACACGCGGTATTCTCCCGTCAAAAAAATATATTTCGCTTTTTATTTATTAGTTAATTTCATTTTTTTTCTTCTTATTTTAACAATATTAACGAATAACAAATAAAAGAAATAATGAAAAACAAAACAAAACAAACAAAAAAATAAAAATAAAAAAAGAATAAGGAGAGATTCGATTCTCCTTCGTTACTTTTTTATTTTTGTTTTTTAATTCTAGTATTTTTTTTCTCTCGTGCCAAATGCACCCATGCATTATTTAAAATTATAATTTTATCAATTATCAACATTTATTGTCCTCCTGTCAAATTTGGCAAACTTTAAAATTCCGAAGTATAGCAGCAGCAGCAGCAGCAGCAGCAGCAGCAGCAGCAACAACAAGCACAGCGAATATTCTGAAGAGCATGAGTTGTACAGCGGCGCATCTCCGACCTCGCTCATTGAACATTGTGTCATTTTCAAACATGATGGAAGGCTTCTATGGCTCAACTAGCCAATAGCAGATGGTCTGCAACAAAAGAAAGAAAAGAAAGAAAAACGATTTTCATCAAACAGAAATGGAATCATGTCGTCTTTTCTAGGGCGACAATTTCATCGTTCCACCCTGTATAGCCACACGTTTATTCAACGTATGTCTTTTGGATCTAAAAGTATTCATCAAATTATGATAATAGCTCCTTTAAGGGGCGAACTCTCTGATGAGAAAAGAAAAAAAAGTTTGTTTAGCAAAGACCCAAGATGTTTTCTCTGAAATTTAATCCTCTTAGAAACTTAGTATGTAATAAAATATATATGATTTATTTTCGTTCTCATTGTAGTTTCTTTAGAGTGTGCATCGAATTTTATTGCATCTTAATGAATAGTGAATTTGATCTTAATAGTCAGTGGTGGGCAATGTCCGAGGCACGTGCTCCCTGACTGGCGCATCAGCTGTATAGGATGACACTGATGAGCTTTAATGAAGACGAAACATGTACTTGTGTAGATATAAGGAATAGATACGCGATTTTAAAAAAAAAATTCAATTTATAACATTATATAATCAATTCTTAATGCTGTAATGTTTAAAGTTATAAATTTATTATATTTTTACTAGAATATCTTGTCATTTTCCTTTCCAGTTTTAACAACTAGTCTTTTACTTTTCTATGTTTAAGCTTAACCATATTACTTTTCATGCTCGTATTTTTCTATTGTAATATGAATTAAGATTTATAAGTTGTTGCTTTCGACTTGTAATTATATGCAATAAAAGTTCCTCACATTTCGTTTAGTATTCGCTACTTGGAGAGTTTTTTTTTTGTTTTTTTGTTTTGTTGCGATTAAAATAGCGAAGCCATTTTGATAGCATTTCCATTCCAGTCTCTCGTTTTAAATATTCATAACATTCTTCCGATATCTAATTCGGGGAAGAATAAATAATCCTTTAATATAAAAGACTACTTATTTGATGGACTCGTTATACAACATATAAACTTGGGGAAATGTATTGCGGCAATAACTATCACGTATACATTTCTCCAACTTGAGCAGATGAAAAAAAAAATGTTTCATCTCTAGAATTATTTATTATTTACGCGCGACATTTATCTGACGCTGCCCTGCTATAATATATCACCAGCATATCTATCTATACATATACATATAATAAAATAAAGTCGATTTCTTCTGTTTAATTTAGTTACCGTAGGGCTATAAAACAAACATGTGCTACACATAATTCCAATATGATCACGCTTCCTGCCACTAACTGATTCGTGTTTCCGGAAGTTAAGAGTCACCTTCATTCGATTCTCATAAAACAGCCATACTTAAAGGAAGTGGGCGTAACGTTTACTCACTATACAAATTTACTAACACTACCCTTTCACACACCGGGACTTCTTTATTAGCTACAAAACATACAGTGGTGCATTCTGTATCCAGAGATTTTGGGCCGTGATGTAGTTATGACGTAAGTAGTTCTGACTACGAAATAGAGAAAGTCGATTCAAGTTCCTACTTTTATCGAAATATACAAATGAAACAGACGACTATTTTTTAATCAAGTAAAAAGCTCAAATCCTGATTTCTATTCACTTTTCCGATGCCTTATTGCATTTTCAATTTTCATTTTGGCTTTTTAATACCTTTTGAGTTCGTATTATGTAGAATTACCGAAACAACATTACAGAACATGTGATTAAATGCCTTAAAATTGGAGCAAACCTAATTTTTTGCAGCCTGTAGTGTCCGGTGGCAAACAAAAAAGAAAATAAAGAAAAAAATGGCTGCTTCTAATTATATGCTGACGATCTCGTGAAGTAACGCAATTTCTCGTCACCTCAGGTACACATAGGATGCTGTCGGTTTCAATAAAAAGTCTTATTTTAAGAGACTGAATTGATTTGGATTTTTGGAGTAACGAGCCTTGGCAGCAGTGTGTCGGAATTTTGGAGTAGCAAGCTTTGACAGCAAGGTATCGAATTTAACCCCGGAAATTGTTGATTAAAGGTGCTGAATAGTTAACAATCCATTTGGGAAAGTGCAGAATATTTAACAATTAATTATTTAACCACTGAATACACTTAAATATAAGATAAAATCTGTAATGTCGTAGACTTGGCTCACAAAACTAAGACAAAAGATAAAAAGAAAGAAAAAACAAAGGCAAAAGAAATACATGTGTGTTTTCAATTCGTATCGGGGCTAAACTGATGAGTTTTTTTTTTTCACTCGTTTTTATTTCAATAAATGCGCATGCGTTGTAGTGTTCTTAACTTCCGATATGCAAAGGGAAACAAATCTTGACTGGACACTAAAAAAATTCAGGAATTAAAAAAATCTTAGCGATACATACGGTTTGTTCGGTGTACATTGTTAACATGTAGGGGTGCTCCTGGATACATGTATTTTGGAAATAATAACGTCTTTGAAAAGGTACCAAGAAAAAGACTTCAATATATACAACAAAATAAATAGGCACTACGGCATAAATCTCACAAGTTTGAATCATTGCCGAGTTATCTCCACTTGTTTTTTTTAAAACTGTTTTTAAAATAGTAGAAAAAACAGTCACTCTTTGATTACCCAGAAAAATTTTATTTAATTAAAAAACAAAACTGCTGGATCAAATTATATGATTTTTGGAAGATGAAATTGTTGTTTTCTTCACAGATATGTACATCTTAAAGATGAAAGTTTAAAAAAAAATCTTTTTTTTTTTTTTTCGATTAAACATATTTTTTAATAATTTTCTGATATTATTTCTGCTGATTTTCATCCGAGAAAACATCTTTCCTTGGATCTTTACGTATGCCCCCCTCTCCGTTGAATTAAACTTATTTAAAAAAAAATTGATAATTAGCGTATGAAGAAATATTAATTAAAGAAATATTTTCGGTTTCAATTTTTATCGTAATCCCGTTGAACCTTTTGTAAGAGACGATGAAGTTTATTATTTTCCTTAGAAATCGCAAAATAGCAGTAAGAAAGTAAATAATCTATTTCACTTAAAATCCTTTTTCTTCCGCGCGCATGCCATGATTACGATGAATGATTAAAATAACGATTAAAATAATTACGTCGTACTAGCGGGACCTACGGAAATTCCACAACCGACTCTTTCATATGTAATATATTGGTGCTGTACATTCTATGGATGTTCAGCGTAAATGGAGACACCCTGATATTATTATTATAGCTATTTTGGTAAAACTGACAAAAATATTAGCAAGGACGCCTGTCGTAGCCCGGTCGTAAAATACGCTCAAATATGATATTTTAATTCTTGCAGATTTTGTATATATTATTATAGAGTTAACTTTATATCGATTCTTATCAATACTCCTACAGATTTTTTTTGTATTGATATTCATATAAAGAACCCTTTTTTCTATTTATTTAAAAAGAAAATACAACTTTGTTATATATGGGCCGTGGATTGCATTCATCTACCAAAGATCTAGCTACTTTGCACATTCTTTTAAACATTCATTTTAATTAATTCTGATTCCATTATCTATATATATAAAAGCAACAATGTATGTATGTATGTATGTATGTATGTATGTGTGTTTGTATGTATGTGCGTTTGTATGTCTCACAAAAACTTTCGACAGAGGCGACAGATTTTCACGATATTGGTATCATTTTGAAGCCCGACATCTTGGACGACAAATATCGAAAAATTGGCGAACAACATTAATTCCTTCACCCTAAACTGGATCCTTTTCTACAAGGAGGAGTACTGAAAAAATCGTTCCTTCATTTTCTCTCCTTCTGCTATTACGACAATGACGTCATGTTAGACCTAGAAAACACTGACATTAGTTTAAACCAGCTGCAAGTGTTTTTAAAGGTTTAATTTTATCCGTTCTCAATTATATGTTTCTTTGGTATAGGGGTAACGTGTCAGGCTTTTTCCCCGCCTTAGTTTCGATGCTTCGGGTTCGAGCCTAGCTTTCTACCTAAACTTTTTTCCCTCTTTTACACCTTTTTTCTCCTTTTTTGCTTTATTTTGATTTTTCCAATTTTTTTAACATCGTGTTTTTTATATTAAAACAGGGTCCCCTCTCCTACATAGACACCTCCACACATCCGGGCAACGCCGGGTACCCCCGCTAGTAATCTATAAATATAAAAGCGAAAATGTGTGTATGTATGTATGTTTGTATGTATGTATGTTTGTATGTATGTATGTGTGTTTGTGTGTCTACTAAAAACTTTCGATAGACACGAGGAAAATTCACAAACTCGGTATCATATTGAAGCTCCAGCCTTCGCTCGAAAAGTATCGAAAAATTGGCCAAAAACCTTCATTTTTTTCACCCACAAATCGAAATTCCGACAGGGGGTAAACAAAAACGGTCCTCTCGTGACGACGACCGGTTCTACGCATGCGTCAGATGACGTCATGACCTGATTTACTTTAAATAGTTGACCACATGCTCCTTCAACGACATCTCCTCGGTTCTAACACAATCTTTTACACTTTTCAATCCTCTCCCACCATCTTTCCTCTTTTGATACAGCCTTGCTACGCTACTTCGAATGTGAAATATACCAAATATTGCTAAAACTTTTCTTGTTTTGATATCCATGACATGCAAATCCTTGTCAGACCATTCTAAAATTCCCGCACTGTATCTCAAAACACTTACTGCCCATGCATTTACTGCTTTCATTAGGTTTCTTCCATACAGTTTCGGCTTCGCAATTAGTTTCACTCTTCTAAGATACTCCTTCCTGACTTTTTCTTTCATTTCTCAGTTCATGATGCCTATACCCTCCAGCACTCCTAAATACTTATATCCTGTATCTTCTATTTCTTTCAGGATTTCTCCATTTGGCAGCACTATTCCATTCGAATGGACCTTTACTCCTCTTTTCATCACCAGCACTGCACATTTACTAATCCCAAACTCCATCCCAATGTCTTTTGAGTATGTCCCCACAAGTTCTACCAGTCTCTCCATTTCTTTTTCATTTCTACCGAATATTTTCAAATCATCCATAAACAGTAGATGGTTGAGGCGTCTGCCACCAGATTCAAAGTTATACCCCAGTTTTTCTCTCTTCAAGAGGATGCTCAGTGGCATCATTATCATTACAAAAAGAAGTGGCGATAACGAATCTCCTTGAAATATCCCACATTTAATGCCAACCTGCCCCATCTCCTCTCTGTTTGCTGTCAGCACTGTTTTCCATTGAGCCATACTTGTCTCCAAAAGCCCTACTATATTCTCAGCAACCTTCATTATCAATAGTGTATCACGTATCCATGAATGAGGAACCATGTCATAAGCCTTTCTGTAATCGATCCATGCTACACTCAGATTCCTCTTCTTCTTCGCATTCTGTATTATTGATTTATCAATTAGTAGTTGCTCTTTAATACCTCTCGAGCCTTTCCGGCACCCCTTTTGTTCGTCAAGAAAAACACCATTACTCTCTAGATGTTCATAAATTTTCTCCGCAAATATTCCAGTCAACAGTTTCCACATCAATGGCAGACATGTAATTGGTCTATAATTATTGGCATCTGTTCCTTTTGCAGGATCTTTCCTAATCAGTGTTGTTCTTCCCTTCACAAGCCAATCAGGGACATCTCCCGACTCTACAACCCTTTGCAAAGCAGCAGCTATAGGTGGATAAAGGCATTGTAACTGTTTAAATTAGAAGCCCATCACTCCATGTGAACCAGGTGTCTTCCAGTTTGTCATCCTTTGTATGCCAGCCTTAACGTCATCGATGGTTATCTCAACGTTCTTCATCTGCTGCATTTCTGATAGTTTTTCTCTGACCTCTCCCAACCAGCTAGCCTTCTCATTATATCGACCTTCGACAAACCAAATAAAATTAATAATAATAATAATAATAATAATAATAATAATAATAATAATCGTCATCGTCATCGTCATCATCATCATCATCACCATGAATGGTAAATGGTAAACGCGAATTATAATGGCGCATTCAATTTAGAATCGGGAACATGTGTATCCATAATCAAACGCGCCAGATTCCAATTCTGATGAACACGATACACGGTAGATCAAAATATCACAAAGTATTTCCATCAAAATCAATAATTTCTCATCTGTTCTTTTCTTCTAAATAAATAGCTGCCGACTTGTTGATATAAAAATAGCGTACTTTCCTTATAAGAGATTTAAATGGAAACGATGTAGACTTTTTTTTTTGGCTCAGTTCCTCATTTTTTCCTGATATCTTTTTAAAAATCGTTTCTTGGTTTATTTTATTTTATTTATTTAATTTAATTTTTTTTTTGTCTTGAAATAGATTTCATTTATTTAAAAAGAACGAATGCGGGCATCGACTCCGAGCATTTAGGGATGAAGATATTTATTTCAAACTTTAAGGTGCTCGACTGAGCTCCAAATCGGAGAAATCGACCGAAATTTTTAAAACGATAGTAGGGCAGCCAGAGATAGGCAGATATTTGCGTTGTTGTAAATAATTTGCCTGCTAATGGGGGAATTATTTACTGCTTGCGAGTCGATTTTGCCTGCAATTTCACAATAATACCTTTTACCTACCCATAGGGGAATTTTGCAAGGCTGGATTCGGTTCGTTTACTTTTGTTCAAACTATTTAATTTATTTTCATATCTTTTTTTTTGTACGAAAACAAAACGAAACTTGCGTATCATCCGTTTCCTCCATTCTTCGTTTTGTTTACCAAAATTGCAGGAATTAGCATCCAATAGCCCGAAAATAGTTGATATGCAGAAACGCAAAACAACCAAACCAAGCTCTACTAAAAAATATTTGTAGATATAAGGAACTTGAAGCATAAAATCTTTTTCCCAAATAACTGGATTAGGTATTAAATAACCCGAAAAGGGTTGATATGCCGTAAAACAAAACAACCAATTATTCCTCAAGTCAATGATACTAGGACTGTTAATCTCAAACCAAATTTCATAATCAATGCTCCCTAATGTTACATTATTTAGTTTGTCTTATTCATCGGTTATTCTTCGTTCACTAGCGGAACCTGTGGAAATTCCACAGAGGACATTCATATGTAATGTATTGATGTTGGCATTCTGTGGATGTTCAGCGTAAATGGAGACACCCTGATATTATTGTAGCTCTTTTGTTAAACCTGCAAAAGTATTTATACAAACTAACAGGGGCGCTCGGCATAGCCTGGTTGTAAAGTACGCTTAAATATGATACTTTAATTCTTGCAGATTGCGTATATATTATTATAGAGTTAATGTTCTATCGATTTTTGTATGTTATAAAGTTACAATTTCAAAAATAAAATAGTAAATCCATATGACTTGGGTGCATCAGCTTTAATCGAAACCGAAACCAAAACTCATGAATATATATATATATATATATATATATATACTTCATTTACTCACATAAAATTAATATACGAAAGTATAAATTTATGTGTAAACTTTACGTATTTACTTCAAAAGTGCTCAATACGTAGGTAGAGCTAGTTAGTTAGTTATAAAATATATATGGCGATTAAGCTACACTGAATATTCCGTGTTTCATCCAATCTAAACGCGGAATATTCAGTGTAGCTTAATCGCCATATAACTAACTAACTAACTAACTAACTAACTAACTAACTATATATATAACTAACTAACTAACTAACTATATATATATATATATATATATATATATATATATATATATATATATATATATATATATATACATATATATATATATATATATATATATATATATATATAAAACTTGAGTTCCTTCAGCTATAATTTATAACTAAACCAAAACTTACAAAGAATTCTTGGTAAAATTATTACAAGAAATGGAAGTCCATAACAATTAAGCGACAATCACTCAGATGTGAGGGTAACACACACACACACACACACACACACACACACACACACACACACACACACACACACACACACACACACACACACACACACACAAAAATAAATAAATAACACACACGTTATCCTATAAATTTGAATTTGTTAAAAAAATATTGATCGACAAAAATGGGTCATAATAATTGAGTAATTGATGCGTAGATCGATTTCTATGTTCGGAAAAAGAAACACTATGTTTTTAAAATTAGTGCCCAAAAATTGTTTCCCCAAGAAATAAAATCGTTACGAACGTATGGGTACTTGGATGGAATTGATAAAAAATGTAAATAATTTTTTTTAAAAATGAAGAAAAAATATCTGCATTTAAACATGCATATTAGACTTTTTCGTTAGCAATCTATGCATAAAACAACAACAAAAAAAATGAATTAAAATAAAAATAAAAGATACGTATTTGACAGAAAAAAAAATCAGCATAGATGTTGCCGTATGTCATACCTCCCGAAACTCAAGTTGCTGTAATCATTACAGAAACTACAGTGCTATCAGATCAAGTTGCCTGAAATTACTGGCTTTTTGGTCTAAAATGCAGCAAACATTGATGCTATTCATTTTATTTATTTTCCTTCACAAAACTCAATCATGTTCTGCAAAACCATAAACAGAAGCAACAATTTTTCTCTTCAAAACCAATCAAACCAAACACCATGAATAAATATATGAAGATATAAAGAACTTGAAGTGTAAAAAAAACTTTTACTAAAAATGATGGATTCAGCATTAAGTAACCCGAAAAAAAAAAAACGTTTAAATGCTGTAAAACAAAACAACGAAACCATGAATACATATTTATAGCATTAAAAAATCATAAAACTTTTACCAAAAATATGGAACTCAGCATTAAATAACTTAAAAAGGACTGATGTGCAGTACAACGAAATGACCAAACCAAACACCATGGATAAATATTTGAAGAGCTTTATGCAAAATAACTGCATTCGGCATTAAATAACTTGAAAAAGATTGACATGCCGTAAAACAAAACAATTAATATATATATTTGTGTAAAAGTAGAGGTCGAAACGTATGTGTACATATGTAAACTGAGTTAGGCATCGAATAATGAGAGTATGAAGTACAAATGTTATCTATAATATAATGTATGTCCGCCAAAAGGGGGGGGTCACTCTTTCTTAAAACTTTTTATATACTCCCTAGATTATAATATGTCCGATTTACGAAACGAGGTTGTCTCTATCTTTTATTTGAGCGACTTTTATGTCAGAAAATTACAAAATTCACGCTGTGATTTCATTTCTGTATGGCATGATGCTTGACCTACAAAAGCAGACGTTGACGTTCGTTTAAGCACCTGCTTTTTTAACCGTTTAATTTCAACAATTCTCAATTCACTGCCCGCTTAGCATTGCGGTAACGTGTCACACTTCCTTTTCCAACTTCACCTCAAGGCTTTGGGTTCGAGCCTACCTCCCTCCCAAAACCTTTTGTTTTCTTTTACACCTCCAAACACCCGGGCAACGCCGGGCACCCCCACTAGTATAATATGAATCTCACCGTTCTCAATTCCCCACCCTCGTAGCGTTGTGATATGTCATCAGGCCACTCGCCTGAAGGCTTTGGGTGTGAGCCTAACTCCTTCCCCAAACTTTCTTTTTTCTTCTTTTACACCCGGACACCCCCGCTAGTCTTTATATGTCGCAAAAGCAAACAACCAAACCAAATACAATGAATAAATATTTGAAGATATAACAGATTTGAAGCATAAAAAACCTTTTACCAAAACAACTAAATTCAACATTAAAAACCCGAAAATTGTTGATATGCCGTAAAACAAAACACTCAAACCATTACAGAAAACATTAATCTTTGCAAACTGTTTTCATACCTTTATGATCCTTCCAGACTGAGGATTTGTTTTCCTGAAAGCAAAGCTTCTTATTTACACTGTCAAAAACGACTGTCGATACTAAACTGAGGGAAGATAGAGAAGGTTTATTCCTCTTGATCTTCGTTTCAAATCACTGACCAATGAGCCGAAGGACATACAGAAAGAGAGATTGATAAACACTGTTTAATCATATTTTGTCAGCCCATATCATTTTCCATGTCACTGCGTGCTTCCAAAACGGACTATCCCTCACATTCTCTCTTTAGGCCATATGTTATACTAGCCTGGCTGCCCGGGTATTTGGAGGTGTGTGTTGAGCAAAAAAAAAGTAGTAGTAGTAGGCAGGTAGGCTTGAACCCATGACGCAAAGGCGGAAAAGGAAGTGAAAGAAAATCTGAGGTCTTACCTCTACTCTATGATATGACCGAAAGGTTGAAACGTTAAAATTAGGCAAACTCAATCCAACCAATACAATGACTTGCAAAAATGGCTCACAAAAAAAATCGCCCCACCTCTTTGTAGAAAAGTGCCCAGTTGAGGGTAAAGAAATTAATGTTTTCGACAATTTTTCGCACTTCAAAATGATACAGACTGTGAAAATCCGTTGCTCTGTCGAAAGCTTTAGGCATGCATACATTCATACATACATACATAAATACATACATATATATAATACAAACATCCATACATCCATCCATATATCCATACATATATACATACCTGCATATATAATACAAAATCCATCCACCAATCCATCCATCCATACATACATATATAATACATACATTCATCCATACATACATCCATCCGTCCATACATATATAATACAAACATCCATCCATCCATACATACATACATCCATCCGTACATACATACATCTATATTTTTATAAAGTAATAGGGTTCGTGTGTTTCTGTCTGTGTGTACAGCTCTCCATCATCAACGAAATATAAAGGAGGTAAGAGGGTAGATCTCTCCTGGTAGAGAAACATTAGAACCCATTTTAGGATGTTTCTGTTATAGGAGACATAAGAATACATGCCTAATTTCTTTATATACTAGTCTACAAACCACCCCCATATCGAATGACTTATGCTCATTTGCATATCACATTATATTAAATCTCTTTAACTAATTACCTCGACCTTATTACATATTGGAAATATTCTAATCATTTCAACTGTACTATTTACAAAATCTATTTAACATTTAATTATTTAATATATTTTCATTTAATTTTATATTCGATTTATTTCACTTTACGTATATTATCAAAACAATTCATTGGCGAGGAAAGCTTTATGTTTTGGGATTGTATTGAAAATGTAATGGAAATTTCAATTTCGTTCCGTTTTAATCTTTTATATTTTACTTGCCAATATAATTGAAAGAATACAATTCAACTATCGTAATTTTATATAAATAAACAAAAACAAATATTTTAAAATAAAACTTTATTAAAAAAGAAATAATTTTATTTTTAAATGAAAAAAATCAATTTAGTAAAATAATTGTATTAAACACCCCCAGCCTTGTCAGCAAACCTGTAAACCTATAAAAGTTAACATTTCGAATGTAAACAGTGATTTTTCGATTTTGTTAGCGCTTGCCGCAATTAAAGACAATTAAAACGGAACTAACTTTATTTCCATTCTATTTTTTAAACAACCCCCAAAACATAACGCTCTCTTCCAGTTATAGCCAATGTTTTTTTAATTAAATAAAACAGGTCAAAATAAACAGATAAGCGTATTTTCTTTTACATTTTTCTTACAACCATTGTCATTTAACCAACTGCAGGATATCGTTACTTTTGTGGGGTTGTTTTGAAAATGGCACGCAGATTATAATTTCGTTCCAATTTAATCTTTCTGGTCGAGCCTATTTCGAAAGCCTGTCTTATCATAGATTTGAACTACAAATAATTTATTACATTTTGATTATTACTATCTTAAGACTTAAAGCTTATATTTATTTCATTTTTCTATTTATATATTGAATTAGTTATTTCCAGTCTTATTTAAACTTAGCGCTTTCTTTAAACCGGATGAACCTTTTATAAAAATATGAGTTTAACGTAAAGAACACGAACAAGGTTTTATTCAACTGAATTTCTTCCAGTTTACTAACAAAATATATAAATTTAAAAGAGATATAATTAATAAAATAAAAAGGTTATGTAATTTAAAAGAAATACACGTACTCACAAAAGCAGAACTTTTTTTACACATTTTTTTCTTTAAAACCATAACAATGAGACTAACAATTACCTAGATCTTAGTAATTATTTGTTTTCATAGAACTGTTTTAATTGTACTGTTTACTTAGTTAACCTAAGTTGGTATTACATTTATTTTACATTTACTTTTTTTTTTAATTATTACTTTTAGATTGTGACGTTTACACCCGGAAGTAATGAGTCACACGTAGGTCGCTTTTATTCATTCCTTTTGGTCAAGATCAAAGTGTAGTATCTGTTCTTCAGATGCTGCACTTCATTTTCTTGTTCTCTTTCGGTGGAGGAGAAATCCTTCACGACTGAGACAATTTTTATTTTTGTACCTTTTCTCCACGTTAAAAAACGACCCTGGTGTCTAACTCTGTCCCGTGGGGAGGCATAGTAAATAGGTACAATATAATTGTTTATAATTGTACTATTCAGAAATATTATTTATAGTTCGTCCATTTCAGTTAGTATACATTTCCTTTACGCTTAATTAATTTACAATCATTAATATCGTTAAACAATTCCGTTTAAAACCGAAATTATGCCACCCAAACGAAGTAGAAACGAAAGTGAGGAAGAAAGAATGGAAAGATTGGAAGCTAATAGACTAAGAGTTGCTGCAATTCGCTCCAATGAAAACAATTCAGATAGAGAAAGACGTCTAGAACTTAACAGGATACGTCAAAGAGAAAGGAGAGCAAGACTGTCAGATTTGGAAAGAGAAACCCAACGTGAAGCTGACAGAACTAGACATGCTGTAAGGCGGTTAAATTCATCACAAGATGAAATTCAAGAAAGGCAAAGATATGCACTGGAAAGAGAAGCAATATTACGATCGAATGAATTATATGAGGTAAGTAGACGTACACAAGGTCAGTTGAGAGTGGCTCAACGACATCAGAATGAATCGGAAACCCAACGAAGCTTTCGCCTATACCAAGGGCAACAACGAGAGGCTGCATGGAGAGAGAGTATGACTTTGCCCCAGCAATTGACAGAAAACGAGGCAGCTAGACAACGAATGACTGCTTTGAGACACCATGAAATAGAACACTGCAATAGAAAAGGATTGCTCTACAACAAAAATGACTCTCTCACTACAGCTGATATAGGAAAAATGGACAAAGTATGTCAACATTGCTCAGCTGTAAAATTTAAAGGAGAAACCCCTGGTTGTTGTTGTTCTTCTGGCAAAGTTGTGCTTGATAGCTTTCCACCACTGCCTCAGTTGCTTCAAGATTTGCTCTCCGGCAATGGTCCCATCTCTAAAGATTTTCTGCAAAATCTACGCTGTTATAACAATTGTTTTGCAATGACATCATTTGGTCACAAAATTGCGGCAGTACATGGGTGGAATCCTTCTTTTAGAATTCGAGGCCAGGTTTGCCACCAGATTGGGAGTCTTTTACCACCTGAAGATGAAACAGCAAAGTTTATTCAAGTCTACTTCTTGGATAGTCTGGAAGAGGAACTACATAATCGGGGACGTGACAGTAGACTCAATAGAGACATTCTCCAAAGTCTGACTGAATTTTTACATGAGAACAACAGCTTTATTTGTCAGCTGAAAACAACAAAGGAGAGGATTGAAGAAGAACACTTGGTAGAACATAAAGTTGTCATAAGGGAAGACCGAAGGCCGCAAGAAGAGCATCCACGGCGATTCAATGCTCCAACAACAACGTATGAGATTGGAATATTAATGGAGAATGAACCAACAGCTAACCGGGATATTGTCTTGCGTTTTAGAAATGATACATTAAAATGGATCTCCGAACTACATCCCCTCTACGATACTTTAATGTACCCGTTAATGTACCCCTATGGTTCTCCATCTTACAACATCTACATGAAGGCATCCAATGGGCGAAAAGTTACCCAACAGCAATTTTATTCGTACCATTTAATGACTCGGCCTGGAAACTATTTTCTCTGGTACCGAAGGCTATTTCAACAATGGCTGGTGGATGTGTACTGCAAGATTGAAACAGAACGTTTACAGTTCCTGAGGCGTGAGCAACAGACCCTGAGAGCTGACAATTATAGCAACTTGAGAGATTCAATTCTTAGGGAGGATGGGAATCCAGAACAGTTTGGTCAACGAGTTGTACTTCCGGCAACTTATACAGGAGGCCCTCGATACATGTTTGAGCGTCAAAGTGATGCCATGGCATATGTTCGGCGAATGGGCCGAGCCGACCTCTTCATCACGTTCACAACAAATCCAAAGTGGACAGAAATTACAGAAAATTGTCTTCAAGGGCAAGACCCTCAGGATCGTCCAGATATTGTTGCCAGGGTTTTCAGGCAGAAGCTAAAAAAGTTACTTGAATTTATTAAAAAGGGAGGATTTGGCAGGCTGAGGGCTTTCCTGTACAGTATTGAATATCAAAAAAGAGGACTGCCGCATGCACACATCCTCACCTGGCAGGCCCCAGAGGACAAACTTCTACCAGAAAAAATGGATCTCTGCATATCTGCAGAGATCCCTGACAAAGAGGAAGATCCTGATCTTCATGCTAAAGTGATGGCACATATGGTGCATGGACCTTGTGGACCATTTAATCCAAATTGTCCATGTATGATTGACAACAAATGTTCCAAAAAATACCCAAAAGAATTTCTTCGGTGTACCGAGCAAGGCCAAGACTCTTACCCCAAGTACAGGCGAAGAAAACCAGAAGATGGAGGCCAGACTGGTACAATAAGGATGAAGAGAAATGGTCGGTATGTTAATCAAGAAATAACAAACCAGTGGATTGTTCCGTACAACAAGGTCCTCCTTCAGCAGTTCAACGCTCACATTAACGTAGAAATTTGCAGCTCGATCCAAAGCATCAAATATGTCCTCAAATACGTGAATAAAGGATGTGATCAAGCAGTGTTTGAACTACAAAGAACTGATGGAGCAGCTAACCAACAAGGCCAAGTACAAAGTCACATTGTGGATGAGATCCAGCAGTTCCAGAATGCAAGGTATGTCGGCAGTTCAGAGGCGGCCTGGAGGATATTGGAACATCCCATCTATGAACATTTCCCCCCAATTGTACAACTTTCTGTTCATCTTGAAAATGGGCAGCGTGTCATGTTCTCAGCTGATACTGCTCTGGAACGAGCCCAAGGTCCACCGCCTGCCACAACTTTGACAGCATTTTTTCAACTCTGCCATGAGGATGACTTTGCAAGGGGTCTCAAATACGCAGAAGTCCCTGAGTTTTACACTTGGAACAAATCGACAAAGAAATGGATGAGAAGAATGCGTGGGGTACAAGTTGAAGGTACTGAAAATGATGATGTATGGAAGGCACCATGCATTGGGAGAATCTACACGATTAGTCCAAAAGCAGGGGAGTGTTATTTCTTACGCCTGTTGCTCAATGAGGTTGCTGGTCCAACTTCATTTCAAAATTTGCGAGCATACAATGGTCAGGTGTTTGAAACATACAGAGCAGCGTGCCTTGCTCGAGGCCTTCTAGAAAATGACCATCACTTGCATCAAGCAGTAGGAGAGGCAAGTGCCACTCAATCACCTTCAAATTTGCGAAGCCTATTTGTGATAATTTTAACAGCCTGTGAGCCAAGAAATCCTCTTGAGATCTGGATGGCTTTTCGTGATGTAATATCTGAAGACATTCTTCACAGATACAGGCAAGAAGTTAACAATCCAGAAGCAGATTTTAATGAGGACATCTACAATAAAACTCTTTGTCTAATTGAAGAAAAAGTTCTCCTTATGTGCGGTCAACCATTGGCAAGCTATGGATTACCTGCACCAACGCAAGGGAGAGATGAAAGACTCGCGAGAGAGTATCAACGTGAAGTTACTTATAATCTTGAAGAACTTTCCCTACAAGCAGAAAATATGCAAGAAAAACTGACCGATTCTCAAAGAGAAGTTTACAATTCATTCATGGCAATGTTGGAAGCACAAGGTGAAATGAACAAATACATGATGTTTCTTGATGCTCCAGGTGGTACGGGCAAGACTTTTGTAATCAATTTGATCCTTGCAAAGATTAGATCCATGAGAAAGATTGTGCTTACAACAGCATTCAGTGGCATTGCTGCTACTCTACTACAAGGTGGCCGCACTCTTCACAGCACTTTTAAAGTACCCTTGGATACTCATCGAATGGATCAGCCAGTTTGCAAAATTACTGGTA
>NC_136489.1:122878564-123003564 GCF_053919585.1 Euprymna scolopes | reverse complement strand
CCATGGCCGCTTTTTTTTATGCGTATCTACACTGTTACCACAACTGTAAACGTCGCATACGCACATGTGCTACAGTTTTCAATCACTGAGTGAAACATATCTGGTTTTCTTGGCCTTCGGGCCAGGATCAAAGTGTAGTAGCAGCAGATACTGCAAGCAAAGACCATATGTGAGGGCGACCCCACATATAAGACCTTGGTCAATGTAGGGGCAACCCTTCATACCAATTGTCACTATCCAGCTCTCCTACTCCCCGGGGAGTTGGTCCCCATTTCCCCTTCACTCATCACTTTAAAAATCGGCCTTGTGCCTTATTTGCTCAGTGGGGGAGTAAATAAATACCTCAAAGTGTAGTATCTGCCGGAACAGATACTGCAAGCAAAGACCATATGTGGGGGTAACTCCACATATCAGACCTTGGTCAATGTAGGGGCAACCCTTCATACCAACAATTACTATCCAGCTCCCATTTCCAACCTCTCGAGAGCTGGTCCCCCTTTCCGTCCCCCTCCCTCTCTCCCCACATTAAAAAACGGCCTTGTGCCTAATTTGTTCAGTGGGGAAGCAAATAAATACATACTGCAAGTAAAGACCCTATGTGGGGCGACCCAAAGTGTAGTATCTGTCCTGATGCTACACTTCAATTTATTGTTCTCTGTCAGTGGAGGAGAAATCCTTCACGACCGAGACGATTTTTATTTTTGTTCCTTTTCTCCACATTAAAAAAACGTCCCTGGTGTCTAACTCTGCCCTCGTGGGGAGGTAAAGTAAATAGTAAGAGATGAGGAAAGGAATTTTGACGCTTGCGTGTCAATCTAAAACAATGGTTCCCAACATTTTTTAAATGGTGGCACTCTCTCTCTTTTTTTTTTTTTTTTTTTAAATTTTTCCAGCATTCCCATCACAAAATAATAAATATTTTCTACTCATAAAGTCATTTTTTTGCAATAAAATAAAAATAAAGAATATTGTATAAGGAGAAATTTTTAATCACCTAAATCAACATATTCTGTATTCAGTATATGTTTTGATATCGAAATCGGATCTGACTTATTTATGTAACATAGCGCTGACGGCTATATGCAAATGCATACGAAATGACGTCATAGGTATAAGAAAAAAAATGGTTATAAAAAAGGAGAAAGAGGACGATCACGCGAGAGACGTGGAGCCCGGAACAAGATAACATTCAAGATCACGTGAGAGGGTGGATGACGTTCGAGATCACGTTAGAGAAGACGATCACGTGGGTGACGTCACGGACCGCAACAATGAGGAAATAAATATTGCTACAAAAAAAAAAAAAGAAAGAAAAAAGAAGCGAGTTGAAGTTATTTTCTATTCTTTGTCTACTTTGCGACTGAGGCCACAACGTGTTGGTTCCCGGATAACATTACATTCAGCTCAAATGCCGATTCCCGATACTTTGAAAAACTCCTGATATTCCACTCAATCGTCCCATCGCTAATATAAATATATTAAATATAAACTATATATAAGCTATATACAGCTTACCGATTTGTATGCGCGAAACGTTTAGATTCCAGAAAAATCGGCCATTTTGAATTGAACGGTGTCATCATGATTAAGAAATTGAATGTCTCTTAAACAAAATGATATCAGATAGTTTCTAGCTATTATCTCTTTGCAGCTCACTAGTAATCATTCCGCGATGTGCCGAAGAACGATGGTTGGGAATCGCTGATCTAAAGCAAAGCTACACGAATAAACAGTTGTCATGGTATCTATTAAGAGCACTTGCTGACCAACCTAATCATTTCTCTTCGCTGTCTATAAATTATCTTATTCTAACCAGGTTATCCAGGTTAACCAGTTCTTGTTGTACAAATTTCAGTCAAGCAATTTTGTACGTTGCAATAAACAGTCGCTTTTATTCTCTGTTCTTTGACCTCGGTACTATCACCAAATCTTGTTATGATAATTTGAAGTTAAAAAGATTGTTATTTCATTTATATCAGATTATACTGCAAGTCTTTAAGTCTGTTTTCTAGATTGGGTTCATTTCGGATATTTTAGTGATGCAACTTTTTTTTATTTTTTTTTTTTATTATTATTATAATTATTATTATTATTATTATTATTATTATTATTATTAATAATAATAATAATAATAATAATAATAATAATAATAATAATAATAATAATAATAATAACAACAACAACAGTGTAGATACGCATAAAAAAAAGCGGCCATGGTTGACACGTGTCTGCTATAGGGAAGCAATGGTATGCATGAATAATTCGATTTTGAAATTGTAAGCGCTTTTGGGAGTCCAAATTGGCAGAATAAAAGAAGGATTTTTTTGCTAGACGGACGTCTTTTACGTATTTATTTATTTATTTATTATTATTATTATTATTATTATTATTATTATTATTATTATTATTATTATTATTTATTTATTTATTTATTTATTTATTTCAGCATCAATAACGTCTTAATTGTTTGTGACCCCGTACTGAAGATCTTAGAAGGTTTACATAATCGCATTATGACCAGTTGCTTGTTTAATTGTACAACGTTGGAACTATCAAAAGTTTTGTCCGGCTTTTAATACGTCTTTGGTATTGAATACTTAGATTTCTATCTACATCACATTTCTCTTAGTCTGTTTGTTCCACTTTCTATTTCCCCGACACTAGAAGGGTGGACCTGTAAGTTCATCCTTGTCCATTCATCCGTTCGTTCATTCGTCCGCACTTTTCTCAATAACTACGCTTTCGAATTTTTTTCAAATTTTGCACAAACATTAAACATGATATGAGTAAAAAAAGTAACAGAAGGGATTTTCCGGGAAAACTCCGGTTGCCCCCCCCCTAGGGAGTGCCTTTCGGGTTAAAATGGCTAAAATTGACACTTTTATCCTTATTAAAAAAAATTGATGCCTTGGATTTTTATAAAACTTTCTGAAAAGTTGTAATTAACTCATCTATATATATAAAAATGTAACTCTTGGTTCGTTCGTAATTAATAGTCTAAATAACTAAATAAATGATTGCTTCGACATTTTGGTATAATATGTTTACTGTACCCATGCATGTTTTTATGTATCCCTTTTTAATTATAACATTATACTTAATTTTTCTATAATAAATAGGTGGTTTTCTTTGTACCGATAGGCCATTTTTTTTTTATTTATGGACAATTATTAATAACCGCTTGCTGTCACGTGACCAGTGTTTCCAATCTAGCGGTTTTCCCGCTAGATCTGGAGATTTCGTTTGCAATCTAGCGGGGAATTCTAGAAAATCGGGAGGTATTTCGCACCCACACACTCGCAATTTTAGATTAAAAAATAAAGAAAAGCGCTTGAAAATACTTTAAAACATAAAATAAACTCATTCATGTAAGTAAAAAAGTAGCATTTATTGCCTTTGGTAACAATTATTTATTGATTATTTGTTTTGTTTTTCACCTTTCTTTTCGGCTAACCATTCTTAAATCTCGCTATAAAATCGATTTTTCCAAGTACATTTTAGGGGGGGGGGCATTCCAACCTCCGTAGTTTAGTTTAAAATACAACCTAAGCAACCTCCCTTAATTTAGAAATATTTAGTCAAAAATTCTAAAAAGCAAGAAACAACATAAAAAAACAAACTTATACCAAACACTAGGTGTGTCAGAGATTTCGTGAAAAATATTGAATAATTCCACCCCGTCTTTCCAAGCTTATAACTCTTCGAAAAATGTAATTCAAGCCCTAATTTTTTTTCAATTAAAGGAGCAACGACCCAGGTTTCATTAAAAAACAAAACAAAAACAAACAACCTGTTTTTTTAAAAGGTTTTAAACTTCAGACTTTACAGGTAAATTTCTAAAAAAACACTACTTTTTTATTTTAAATTTGAATATATTATTTATTGATCATTTATCTTCAATTTGTGATATATAAAACTTTGGTGAGTACATTCATTATTTATACTATTTAATAGACATTTCAAAATGGGAGGCGTGAAATCATTTGACCTCCTTTCTTTCCAAGCTTATAACTACTCGAAAAATGTAATTCAAGCCCTAATTTTTTTCAATTAAAGGAGCAAGGACCAAGGTTACATAAAAAAATAACAAAAGAAAAAACAAACAACATGGTTAAAAAGTAGAATTTAATTATCTACCAACCTAAATACTTTTTACATGCTAAAACAAAGTTTTTTTTTTTTTTAATTTTTTCTAATTTCCAAATATGTTGTTCAAAGTGGATTTTACACACTGAATAAAAAAAACAAAAAACAAATGTCCGCTTATCGCTTAAGGTGTAAGGAGGCTTAATTTCTCAAAAGTTGTAAACAAATGACTAAGTGTATCAGAATTTTTGTATGAATTTTTGACACCCCTAACACGAAACTGCGAATAAATTAAAAAAAAAAACTCGTAATTTCTCATTTAAAAGTTGGTTGTTTATTTTCTTTATGGATTATACTTCCAAAATAAACTATTAAAGTTGTATAAAAAGTAATAGAAATATTATTTTTTTATTTTTAAAAAAACAGTAATGAAATTAATTGAATTTTACGATTGCAGTATTTTCAATTTTTAAACTTTAAAAATCTATCAAAAATTTTTTTATTGATTCTATTTTTACGATATTTTCAGAGTCAATGTGAAATTTTATGCTCTTTCCAATAAACCGAATATAATATTTTGGACAAACGTTTATTTTTTTAATTCAAGCCCCCACTCCCATTTTGAAATGTCTATTAAAAAGTAAACAATTAATTTACTCACCAAAGTGTTATATATCACAAATTGGAGATAAAAGATCAATAAATAATATATTCAAATTTAAAAAAAAGTAGTGTTTTTTAGAAATTTACCTGCAAAGTCCAAAGTTTAAAACCTTTTTTTTTTAAACCACGTTGTTTGTTTATTTTGTTTTGTTTTGTTTTAGATGAAACCTTGGTCCTTGCTCCTTTAATTGAAAAAAAAAATAGGGCTTGAATTACATTTTTCGAGGAGTTTTAAGCTTGGAAAACGGGATGGAATTATTCAATATTTTTCACGAAATTTCTGACACACCTAACAAATGACTTATCTACCACTAACCCTAAGTTCGAGGTGTACTCCCAAATTTAGAGTTAGTGATAGTCATAGATTTTTTATACAATTTTCCAAGAGTGAAGTCCCCAATGGTTAAACGACATGCAACCAGTTAATTGTTGGAAAGACAACTTTTAATAAAAGAAATGAAATAAAAATAACTTAAACACAGTTTCAGCACGTATAAAAGATACTTGAATTTTACTGCATTTGGTATCAGGTATTTTTGTTATTGTTTACAATTTCTCGAATATTAATTATTTTACACAAATGATTGTGTTGTTCCTACTTACTTGCCCCCCCCCAAGAGCCGTCATTCATGATTTTACTTATTTTTACTAATTTTTAGATGTTTATTTTATTTAATTGTCAGCATTAACCAACTTTTTAAGATGCAGCATATGCTAACACTTCAGCGAAGTTTACTGTATTTATTTTTTAGCAAACATTAATAACAGAAAGTTTTCCACTTTATTTATTTTTTTGCATAATTAATGATGGAAGTATGTTTTCTGTTTTTCTTAACATCTGTTAAAAAAATAATTTGTACAGTCTCTTGAAAAAAAATCAAACTTTTCTCTACTTTCACCTAACTCTTTACAGTGTTCATATAAAGCATTCATCTGTTCTTTTTATAATAAAAATTCCGTTTTCAAAAAGAAACGTTTACTGCCGAATTTCTTTTTTTAAAAAAAGTGCAAGTTTTCCTGAAAAAAACCCAAAAAACTTTCACCTCACAATTTATGGTAAAGAATTAATTTGGATAAAAAAAAATTGCAAAAAATAATACAAGTAAATCTTGAGGAATGTGTTTCATTTTAACAAACTGAGCCACAGCAATGCGTGGCCGGGTACAGCTAGTTTCTATATAATTTTGTTTGTCTATACTTCGTGATAACTCTTGGGTTTCCTCAGGGACTCTTTTAAGGCTAATAAAAGCACTCCATTTTTGGGACTATTTTACCATATTTGTCCAAAATTTTCTGTGTATGTCTATTTAACAGTTTTGCATGGTGCTGAACTCAAATTTAAATATGTGTAGGCCTTGAGGACTTTTGGGGCTAAATGGGGGTAAATGATGGACTCAGTCATTTCTTTTTTTGCATGGCGCAGAACTCGAATTTACATATGTTAAGGCCTAAAACTGAACCATCTGTTCATTTCCCCCAGGATTTGACGTCCCCTGGGGACTTTTGGAGCTAAATGGGAGGTGGGGCACATGCTGAACTTAGTCACTTTTTTATGCTTCGTTCACTGTGCACTCACGGGGGACCATACATGCATCACTTTTTCTTGGAAACTACAGGGTCTATATGTCTGAAATTTTGTGTGGGCCATTGTTATAATACGGTATGGTGAAATAAGCATTTTGGTATCCGCCCGATACGCAGTTAAGTATTAATAGTGGTTAGTCAACACAATACCGCATTTACTCTAGAAGTTTTCTCGGAAACTACTGGGTCGATCTGGCTGATATATTGAATCTGCTACTAGTCTCTCGCTCCTAGACAAGGTTCAAAAAAGAGTCGCCAATCTGATAGGCCCTGAACTGGCATCTAATCTTCAGCCTCTGTCCCATCGACGAAACGTTGCATCCGTCTGCCTGTTCTACAAGTATTTTAATGGTGAATGCTCTGACGAACTGCAGGCACTTGTGCCCCCACGATGTAGACACCCCGAACAAACCCGACAGGCAGCTAAATCCCACCCCCACACAGTAGAGATCCCTAGATGTAAAAGATCTTTCTACTCCAGTAGTTTCTTCGCCAGAACCGCCAGACTCTGGAATTCCATTCCAAGTTCCTGCTTCCCTAAGTGTACTGACATGCAGAAGTTCAAGTGCAACGTGAACCGACATCTTGCTGCCCAAATCCCAACATAGTGCCCCAGTAGTTGCTGCCCCTGATAGTAGCCTCCTACACCAAAGTGGCAATGCGCCTTGTTTGGGGTGAAAATGTAATAAAAAAAATTTAAAAAAAGACTTTCGTTATCATAAGATGTAACAAACCAAATACTATGGTATTCGTTTGATGCATAGTTAGGGATTAATAAGAATTAATAGAGATTAGAATTTAATGCAAAAATAGGCACAAATTTAACCATATTCGATCATCATTTTGGCATAACGCCCCCATTCTAAATCAACGGCCTATAACTTTTGCTCATTTTTTTAACAAGCTAAAAATATCTCATTATTTTATATCTTGCTACAGATGTATTGTTGACTACAAAGTAAATTAATGCCTCTCTCTTAATATTTACTACATAGGAGTCTGCTTATAAAAAAAACAATAAAAAATAACATCAAGAAGCCCTCCAGAGCACTGCTGAGTCATCCCTTCTGGGACTCTTAATAAGGGTGTTCACATGTACATATTGCCGGTTTTGGCTAAACATATCAGCTATCCCCAAATCTGGTACAATCGCATCGCTTTTGCTTTAAGAATGGTGTTGTGGCGACAGTGATCGTTTATGAAGGATTAGAACTTGTAAAATGTTAATTTTATGACGAGATATACTGAATGAACGCTCATTTTTATTGTTCTCATTCCAGCTTTTAAGAAATAAAACAGTTTTCGTGTTTTTTCTTCAGAAAGAGTGATATAACTGTACCATTCTTTCACTGCACCCCCATCTCCCCCTGACCTGAACCCGCTGGACTACTTCGTTTGGTCATGCGTTGAGAACATCACAACATGTCCTCCTACAACACCAGAGCCAGCCTGATCGCCACCAGTTCTAGACCCGTAACGAGATAGTGATTGAGGCTGAAGGTGGTTACATTGAATAGATTTCAGCTCCACTACATAATCAAGTTGATTTTTTTCACTAAAAGTTTTAAAATAAAGCTCTAGTGTTGTTTTCCTTAGGGCGACAATTTTATCGTTCTACCCTATTTTGTTTATTAACGTTCAAGTGGATGGTTCAATGATAAAACCCATTTCTTTCTATCATGCTATATCAACAGCAAAAATTTTGTGTTCTGAGGAATCTCTAATGCCAAATGAACGTTCTCTAGCGGCTAGTAAACTCTGTGAAATAGATTGCTATCCCCAAATCTGGTATAATCGCGTCACTTTTGCTTTAAGAATGGTGTTGTAAAGACAGTGATGGTTTATGAAGTAGTAAACTAATGTCAAGACATTTATTAGGATTTGTAAAATGTTCATTGGTCCCCCGACAAAGGGAGGATTTGACCTGGTAATTCACTTTCGTTCGTCCGTTTGTCCGTTCATTTGTTCATACTTTTCTCAAAAATAATTTTGTTTTTGTTTTTTTGTTGTTTTTTTTTTTGTTTGTTTTTTCTTTCTTTTAATTTTGCACAAACACTAGTCATGATGAAAGTAAATTTTTGCCGGACGTATTGTTCATACTTTTCTCAATAACCATGCCCTTTTTTTTTTTTAAATCTTGCACAAACATTAGTCATGATAAAAGTAAATTTTTATCTAAACGAATTTTTCGGGATAACTTTTGTTGCCTCATTTTAAAATTGGCAAAGTTGGAATTCTCGTCGGATGATCTCATTTTTGAATGTGTGTGAAACGTGATGAAAGACATACGAACATGATTGCCCCAGTATATCTGTTATATAGATTATTCAACTGAAAATTCATCCCATCAATCTCATTAATTGTTATCCTCAAGTAGCTTTTGCCTTGATAAATCGTGACTTGATATAATGCCCCACCCCCCCATCATAAAGGTAAAATCATTCATCTGTTCATTTGTTCACACTTTTTTCAATAACCATATCTTGGATTTTTGTGTGTGTGTGTGTGTGGGGGGGATTTTGAACAAACATTAGTCATGGAGAAAGTAAATTTTTCACTCGTGGAGGGGGGCCCAGCATGCTCGGTTTGTTTTATAACAAGATATACTGAATGAACTTTCATTTCAGCTTTTAAGAAATGCAAATGTTTCTTGTTTCTCTTGTCCAGTTCATAAGTTATGAATGTGTAGATCGGTCCTGTGTTTTAACTTATTATTTCATACTGTATACTCTGTTTATATTGAGACATCCTTTGTGTATAGTCTGTTTAATTCTATTATTCTAATCTTTTGTATAATTATGTTAATTAAAATGATTTCTAATCGACAACTAGAGAACGCACGCTTCTATCTGAAAAAAAAAAAAACGTTTTTGAATTTTGGAGATGAGGATTGGTTATTTGTATTATTATTCATCGGACTACTGTTCTCATCTTGAGTGTGATGTTTTTCACAACGTTTTGGTCGATATAACCTCCGACCTTCTTCAGGTGTATCTTGTTGAACTCGGGAATGTTTCTGTCAAACTTGGCAATTTGGACGGAATTTCGAGCGGAAACCTTTATTTACTTCACAGGGGTTACATTTGCGAATTACTTAGGATCTCTATCCAGTCATGGCTGATGGAACAAGAATACGCTACCCCTGTGAAGTAAATAAAGGGTCCCGCTCGACATTCCGTCCAAATTTCCAAAGTTCGACAGAAACATTCCCAAGTTCGACAAGATACACTTGAAGAAACGTTATGAAAATCATACTCAAGATGAGAAGAGTAATCCAATGAATAATAATACAAAAAAAAAGACTCTTTCCATATATGGGCGAGATTCAGAATGAGGCTTTTCCTTCTTCTGCCCCATATCTTAGTCAGTCAGACATGTTAGTTAGTCGGTCACGTCTGACTTATATTTCATCTTAGCATAGTTTTCACCCCTTTAATCCCGTTTCTGGTCACAGTTAGACGCGACTTCCAAACAGCCAACTGTTTTAGCTTGGTCTTCGATATCATCAAATAAGTTGCATTTACTTTTACAATATCCATGCAGCTCCCAATAAATTGTTTACCCTGACAATACATATTTTTAAAAATCGTGTTTGATTCAATTAACGCACACTCTTCTGTTAGTATCTCCCCCTCTTTACTTATCATGTTTTGTTATGTGATTTTTATGTTTAATTTATTTTATTTTATTCACAACACAGATTAAAAGGACAAAAACTTTAGTTTTTGTTTTTCACTTAAACATTTTTAAGTATAAAATTTAACCGGAAAATAAATGTTCAAATTTTAATATAGAAACTCAGCTATTTGTTAACCTTTTTCATTGCCAAAATCAGGGAAGGGAGTGGAGGAAATAAACGGATATTTTCAATGTTTAGAACAAAAAAAAAAACGAACAAAAATATTCTATTTTTTAATAAAAATAAAAGGATATATTTTTAGGGGGATTAAAAGAATCTTAAATATACTAACACTAAAAAAAACTATTTATGAAATCCGTCCTTCTTTGGCACTTGTCTGCTTCATAAGATTTTATGATATAAGTTACGTAATCAAATTTTTGTACATTTCATTCATCATTTTTCAACCTTCCCATAATATTCTTTACTAGCAGTAACCTGTGGAAATTCCACAGTGTTTCCTAGATCAATCTGTACGTTAGGTTTTAATAATTCTGATTTCTTTCATCAACGTCCCTGGAAAGAGATGGGATTCATTTCCAGAGGATTTCCCTCAATCCTGGATTCAAACCAGGAGCTTCAAAGATCAAGGGCTTTCCTAAGGATGTTGGTGGTACCTACCTTAAGAATACTAATAATACTACTACTACTAATAATAGGAGCACTAGTAACAATCCCCAAAAACTTTGAAAAAAGAATGGGAGAAATTGGAATCAAAGGAATGACTGGAAAAAATACAATGAGCAACAATCATGAAAACATTTCAAATATTAAGAAGCCCCCTTGAATGTGGAAACTAACACACAGAAGCAACAAGCGCGGGCCAGACAAACTGCTGCAAAGGCAAAACATGAAACACTACATGGAACCAAGAACACTGAAGTCGCATATCTATAAGTTCTCTAACCCAACCCTACACCCATTGCCACATCACTGCCCCCCACTCTCCCCAAAAAAAGACCAGACCAAATAATCAAATAGAGTCAAGGAGGAAGGAAAGACCGATGAACTGATCAGATCTCAGCCGAATAAGTGCGAAGAGAACTAAGACCTTGGGGAAGCTTATTGCCACTCAAATCCCAGCAAAGACCAATAGCTGCTGCCAACAAGAAATCAATGGCAAGCAGCTGTTACAGTTAATGCAAATTTATTTGTAAATGTTATCAAAAGATGTACTGGAGACCTGGAGAGACTTGTTGTCACTGAGCTTCCAGAGAACACCACAGGCTGTTTTCAGGGAAAGATCTCTGAAGACCTGTGTGAAAGCTCCTTGTGAGCCAATAATAAAGCAAAGAAACCATATGTTATCATAGTCAACAAGAAGGAAAAGTCCTGTCAAATCGTAGATTTCACTGTTCCAACAGTCCGCAAGGTGAATATCAAGGAGACGGAGAAGCAAAGCAGATATGCGGAACTGGCCAGAGAGCTCAAAAGGGTTCTGAAAGATGAAGAAAGTCAAGATAACATCGCTAATATACCGACATAATTTGATTTGGGAATAATTCATTTTAAAATTGGTAAAGTTGGAATTCTCGTCGGCTGATCTCCTTTTTTAATGTATGTGAAGCGTAAAAAATATAGTATGCCTCAGTATACTTGTTATATAGATTATTCAACTGAAAATTCATCCATCTCATTAATCCTTATCCTCAAATGGCTTTTGCCTTGATAAATTGTGACTCATTATTATTTTGTAATTAAAAAAAGTAACATATTACAATAGTTCATACACTTCTAGACCGCTATAACACAAATCTACAGAGTGGAAGGAGAAAATTGTCACCATAGAAAAGACGACATGATTCCATTTCCATTTGATAAAAACCGGTTTTCTATTTTTGATGCAGACCCTCAACTAGTTGGCCAGTTATGTATAAATCCCAAGAGAAATAAGAGCTTTCTATCATGTGTGAAAGCGACACAATGTTCAACAAGTGAGTTAGGAGATGCACCGCTGTACAGATCAAGTTATGATAACAGGATTGTTGCCTGCACCCTTAAAATACAATTTCGGAAGTTTGATGCTTGAGGGTACAGCTCAACACATCAGACAACTCTTTCCGGCCACGGTTATGATCGTTGTTATGGTTTCAAGTGAGGGTCACATCATGCCACCTCACATCTTCAAAGTCAGCTTGAAAGTCAACACCAAAGTGTACCTGTGCTAAAGACTGTGGTGATCTCCTGGTGCAATCAGGTGGCCGCTGGCAGCCCCTGGGTGTGGCAGCAAGACTCGGCGCCAGCCCACAAGTCCAAAGAAACCCAGGCTTGGTTTCAGAGAGAGTGCTACGACTTTGTACCCTTCTCTCACTGGCCCTATTTCTTCCCCGACCTGAACCCACTGAACTACTTCGTTTGGTCACACGTTCAGAACATCACCAACATGACCTCCCACAATAGTAAAGCCAGCCTTATCACCGCCATCCGTCGAGTATTTACAGAGTTCCCGTCAGCGTTTGTGGGAAAGGCATGCTACCAGTTCCGGACCCATATCGAGGCAGTGATTGAGGCTGAAGGTGGCTGCATTGTATAGATGTCAGCTCTACTACATAATCAAGTTACCTGAATTGATTTTTTTTTAACAAAAAGTTTAAAATAAAGCTGTAGTGCTGTTTTCTTTAGAGCGACAATTTTATCGTTCTTCCCTTTAGATCTAAAAGTAAAAGAAATAAAAAGTTATTTAAAATTAGCCATGAACAGCTCAACTAAATATATCAAACTAATCAAATAAATTAATTACATTTTAAAACTTGCTTTCCAAATGACGAAAGTGGTCAACCATAGCCGAAGGCGATCTGAATGCCATCTTTTTTGTTATCTATTACATCGAAATTTAGAAGAATGCCCCATTTATTATTATTTTTTTTTAATTATATTTTCACCCCAAACTAGGCACAGTGCCGCTTTGACGTAAGGGGCTACTATCGGGGACATGAGTTGTAGGAATACTATGTAGGGAGTTGAGCAGCAAGATGTCTGTTCCCATTACACTTTAACTTCTGCATGTCAGTACAGTTGGGAAAGCAGGAATCAGGAAAGGAATTCCAAAGTTTAATTGATCTAGGGAAGAAACTATTAGAGTAGAAGGCTTTCTTACATCTAGAGATCTCTATTGTGTAGGGGTGGGATTTTGCTGATTACTCCACTTACTCTTGATGTTCACTTAATAATGCTGAGTGTTTAGCAAGACAGCTTCGAGCACTATTTTTTCGAGTCTTTGATATGAATCGGCCGAGGATTGAACAACGGTCTCTCAGTTCATTAGTGATCACCTTAACCATTAAATATAATTATTGTTATATTAAAAATTGTAATACAATAGGAATGTTATAATTACTAGCATATTGTTATATTGCAAAACTGAGCGTATGAAAGCAAGTAAAGGACAAACGAAAAGGTTGAGTTCAAACTTTTATTTAAACTTAAAACGATCGTAAAATGAACTACTGAATGTGTCAGAAAATGTCAGCAGCGGCGGCGGTGGAACGTCGGTGAAATGCTGGTCGGGTGTTGATATGAAATCTGCAATGATCTAGTATTATCATCAGGCTGTGGTAGGGGCGGCGGCGACAGGAACGTGGCTTTGGTATTCTGGTGTCAGGAATACGAGTGCGGTGGCGGCGGCTGCGAAATAGGAGTAATGTTGAAAGTAGCATGTGGGGTGGCGGTGGCTGCGGTGATGGCGAAAGAGGAATTGTCTTTGATAGCTACTGTCGCTGATGAAAGGTTGATGACTGTGTCTGCTGAAGGAACGAAGTTTACTGCTTGACATGCTGGGCTGATCTCGACCCAAGCTGCTGTTGTGCCGTTGGTGACAAGTGGGTCGTTCTTGAATTCCTGCTGCTGCTGGCAGGACGAACCTCGCTGTTTGATGAGCTGTAGTTATTTGCTTTTTTATCGAAAAAGCGATCGTATTTATACTCGTGTTGCGGACGTAGTTGTAGACAAAGGTGGCTTTCATCGCTAGTCGTCGTTTTCGCTTTTTATCTGTGTTTGTCTTTTGTGTTTTAACGTACTGTAAGGAGTCGTCTTTTTGAGGTTTGTATTCATGTCTTGTATCAATTTAAAGTTAAGAAAGTTGTGAATGTGTTCTAGTAAGCATTGTATTGTTGCACTGTTTTATGGGATAATTATTTGTGCTTATATGTTGCTGGGGTTGCGTCTGTTATGATGTTTGTGCGTTGGATTTTGATTTTTCTTTCGCTGGACGGCTTCTGGCGTTTTTTTTTTTTTTTTTGTTGAGGTGAGTTGCAAATTATTCCGTTGATGTAGGTATATAAGGTAATGCGCTTTGATGTTGTTATGCGCGTTTAGTGTGATCATTTATGTTGTATCGACGAACGGGATTCGTCTTAGTGTCGCTATTATTGTCACCGCCACTGTTCCTGCTGGTTTCTAGTTTATTCATGTAAATATGGATGGATATAAGCTATAACACCATTATGGCAACTTGGTTAGTTTGCAAAAATGTTCCTAAATCACTTAGAAAAATCTTAACCTTTACAAACAGTTTGAAATGCAGACCAGTGTTATAATGTTTTTAAAAATTTCAATCGGTTTGCATCAATATTGTTGTTTTTTTTTAAGAAAAAAAAAATGCCGTTTTCATTTAATAGACTATTTTGTAAATTTAATAAGTTATGAAACCAAGTTTTTTTTTTTTTACAAAGGAATCACCACTTATCAGGGCCCGGAGGCTACTCAAGAATAAGAGTTAATGGGTATACATTAGTCAATGGGATTATAGCGTTTTGACTATAGGCATTGGGATTTTTGTAAGTTGGATTACATAGGGGTGCGGTTCATCAAAAACTTGTTTACATTGGACTTGAAGACAATCAGATTGTAGTCACCTGGGAAGCAGGCCAAAGGAAGGGAGTTCCACAAGCGTGCAGTGCTAAGAAAGAAGCTCTGCTCATGGAATCTACATTTAGGTCTAGGTACAGATAAAGAGTGTGGGAAATTATTAATGGTGGTTCTCACCAGCTTACCAAAGTTAAGCAACGTTGAGCCTGGCTAGTACCAGATGGGTGACCATTTGAGAAGAGTAGGTGCTGTATGTACCTTCTGGGGAGGTTGGGCATGGGGCCAGCACCCTCACCCTGTAAAAATAACTCCTCACTACAAAAGCATCTATAAAGTTGTAGATGGCCTATGCCCCTCCAGGGGCTCAAGGCTATAGATGGATTAACATTGTAATTGCTCTACAAAGAAAGACGGATGAGGAGGAGAAACTTAGTTTTAGTAGTGCTTTGGAGACATCTTTAATTTTTATTTAGCGGTTTCAGAAATGCTCTGTGTAGCGTTACCCATGTTTACATATGGGACCCACACGGTGTATGCATTGTACGTCGTAAGGGACACAACACAATTAATAACTTAACTCACTTTTTTCTTTGTAACAATGACCTTTATTTCCGGATCCTTTTTCGAATAAACCATGATCATGCTCCGTCTCTGTAACCTCTGTCCTCTCGAAAATCGTTTCGAATGTGCTCTTGAGCGTTCTCTCTCATGTTTACAGTCTTTCTTTTTCCTTACCGTGACGTCATTTCGCACACAGCTCGGTATTTGCATATAGCCGCTATGTATCCGTCCGCACTGTTACATCTGGAGATATGCTAAGTTTTATCATTTTACTTCTCAAAAAAAAAAAAAAATCTAAGGTGTGAGAAATTTCTATTTAGTTTTTTTTTTTGGATAGCCCCAGGCTATGCGGATAGCTTGCTAGTTAAAAAATAAATCAAGAATGGTGCTCTTCTTCTTCTTCTTCTTCTTCTTCTTCTTCTTCTTCTTCTTCTCTCTCATTATTTAAACTCCCACTATTTTGAGTTCGCATGTTTATGTGAAAACTGACTTGAGGAAGAGTTGGAATCGCTTCTCAAGCTTACTACAGCAGGTTGATTGCATACACACGATTAGTATATTAGAAAGCTATTGTTCTTCTATTCTGAATATGAATTTAGTATTTTATCTAGCTACTAGCCTGGATGCCCGGTGTTGCGCGGGTGTTTGGAGGTGTGTGTTGAACAAAAAAAAAAAAAAAAAAAAGTGGTAGTAGGTAGGCAGGCTCGATCCTGTACCGTGAAGGAGAAAAAGAACGTGGAAAATAAACTGACGTGTTTGCTGTTGTGCCCATCGCCAAACCAGAGGTGACATAGGTTTAAATTAAGGTTAGGCAATCGAAAAGAGGTGATGTCTTCGAAAATATCGGCGAAAAAAGCGACCCCTCCCTGTAGAAAAGTTCCCAGTTGAGGGTGAATAAATTAATGTTTTTAGCCAATTTTTCGATATTTGTCGTCCGCAGAATCGAGCTTCAAAACGATAACGATCCCGTGAAAATCAGTTGCCTCTGTCGAAATTTTAGGCAGAATACATACAT
Source organism: Euprymna scolopes (assembly GCF_053919585.1). Classification (NCBI taxonomy): domain Eukaryota; kingdom Metazoa; phylum Mollusca; class Cephalopoda; order Sepiida; family Sepiolidae; genus Euprymna; species Euprymna scolopes. The sequence continues at coordinate 122,987,170 of NC_136489.1, read as the reverse complement.
ACATACATACATACATACATACATACATACATTCATTTTAGGCATACAGACATACATACACACATACATACATACATACATACATACATACATACATACAGGTATACATACATACATACATACATACATAATTTTAGGCATACATTTTTTTTTTTTTTTTTTTACACAGTGATCACCACTTATCAAGGCCCGGAAGCCACTCAGGGATAAGGGTTATTGCAAGTACATTACGTTAGTGAGAAGATTTGATGAAGTGTTTAATAAGGGGGGCGGTTCATTAGGAATTTGTTAACATTAGACTTGAAGACATCCAAGTTGTAGTCCGGAGGGAAGCAGGCAGACGGAACAGAGTTCCACAGGCGTGCAGTTCTAAGAAAGAAGCTTTGTTCATGAAATCCGCGTTTTGATTTAGGCACAGATATAGAGTGGGGGAAATTTTTCACAGTGGATTCAGCTAGACGGGTGCTACATACATACATACATTTAAACAGACAGGTGAAATTTATATTATAGACTAGCCAGGGTGTCCGGCGTTGTCCGGGTGTTTGGAGGAGGTTTGAGCAAACAAAAAAAAAATATGGTATTAGGTAGGCAGACTTGAACCCGTACGAAGGAGAAGAAAAACGTGAAAAAAATGTGGCGTCTTTTTTGTTGAGTCCATCACCATACCGGAAATGACGGATGTTTAAATTAAGGCCAGTCAATCGAAAAGAGGCGATGACTTTCGAAAATATCGGCGAAAAAAGCGACCCTTCCCTGTAGAAAAGTGCCCAGTTGAGGGTGAAGGAATTAATGTTTTTAGCCAAGTTTTCGATATTTGTCGCCCTAAGAGTCGATCTTCGAAACGATACGAAGATCGTAAAAATCCGTCGCTTCTGCCGAAAGTTTTAAGCATACATACATACTTACATACATACATACATTTAAATAGACAAGTGAGATTGATAAATTGCTCTATTTCATAGGGTGGTCTAGTATATATTATTATCTATTCCAACCTTTAAATTCAAGCAACTATTTTGTAGAAACAACTCACTTGTCACACCTACATATTAACCCTGGAACTTTATAATTTTCTAATAATTTAACTTTCTAGTTAAAACATAAATCGAGAATGGTACCCTCTTCTCCTTTCTCTTCTCTTTAATTATTTAAACCCACCCCCCTTTCACGGACAAGCACTGTTAAATAGAAATAATATAACGATTCCAACTAGGCAATACTGTGAAAGTTACCCCCCATACACACACATTCTACTAACAAGCATTTTTGGCTTACTATTGTTAGAATATTGATTATGTTATCTCGCAACTCATGTATTAAACATATATTCTAAACATATCCATCATCAAAATGAACGTCTAAGACCGAGTATGGCTAATACATTTATTCACAGTTGACATTAATGAAAGCCAAACAACGTACATTATGCAAAAACAATAATAATAAAAAAAAAAGCATTTATCTCTTGTATATATTTTCAGATAAAGACGTGAAACAAGTGCGGGACAACGGAAAACATAAAGTCAAGATGTTTGCAATAGAGACCTCTTTATTTCTCCCACATTCGAGGCTCTTAATAGATAAAAAAAAAATAATTAGTATAATTGAAGTAGCAACAGCATTAGTGTTAGAACCAAACCTCAACTAATGAAGAGAGTGAGTTGTCTTAAAAAGATTCAAATTGTCTTTGCCCTACTTTGCCAAAAATCTCTCAAACAGATCAGATCGTTCTTATGCTTTCATCTATTTATTTATGAAGGACAGTGTATGAAGAGAACGGGGAAGATGGTCTCGGACGGGGGTGGGGGTGGGGTGGGGGATGGGAAGACACATCACTTCCATGATTATATTTTCACCCCGCGAAGTCAGTTGGCTAAAGGCTGTTCCAGTGAAAGGATGCCAAACCAAAAGACGTCGGCGAACGAAAATAAGGAAAAGAACGAAAATTTCGCTCTTTACCGAAAACGCCTAAGTTAACACCTGTATGGAGTATTGTTGCCACATTGGGGCTGGCGCATTTGCTACTTGTCTCAAGGTTCAAAAGAGAGTCGCCAACCTGATAGGTCCTGAACTGTCATGTAAGCTTCAGCCTCTGTCCCATCGACGAAATGTAGCATCCCTCTGCCTGTTCTACAAGTACTTTAACAGTGAATGCACTGACGAACTGCAAGCACTTGTACCCCCTCGACGTAAATAACCCCGATAACCCCGACAAGCAGCTAAACTCCCATCCCTTCACGGTAGAGATCCCTAGATGTAAGAGATCCTTCTACTCCAGTAGTTTCTTCCCCAGAACCGCTAGACTTTGGAATTCTCTACCAGGTCCCTGCTTCCCCAACTGTACTGACATGCAGAAGTTTAAGTGTAACATGAACCGACATCTTGCTGCCCAACTCCCCACATAGTACCCCTGTAGCTTATATCCCTGATAGTAGCCCTCTACACCAAAGTGGCAACGTGCCTTGTTTGGGGTGAAAATGTAATAAAAAAAAAAAAAAAAAAAAACATATATACTCCACCTATCGCAACTTTGAATCCTGTCTGAATAGGTTTCTGTCGTGACCAAGAACGAGCAAATTCATCATTACCCGTTCACATGGAAAGAAAAACGTCTTGGGACCACACGAAGACCATACAGCGCCAACCCTTTTACTAGAACTCACACAAGTCTTCTTATTGAACTGTATTCCGGAATAGTCCTTGTGTCACATCGTGTAAGTTGGATCATTTATTTTGTACACTGTTTTCGAGATTGAATGTAACCGTTTTTCATTGTTTGTTTGTTTCATTATAATAATCTAGATCCTCTCCTTGCTTTTTATTACTTCAGGAGTACTGAGTACATCAGTAGAGCTAAGTAGTAAATTATGAAAATATACATAGCAATTCAGTTACGCAAAGCATTAGAAGTGCTGTGCTTACATTTTAAAGTATGAAAGGCAATGATAATGCAATATCAGGTGGGAGACTAATGCAAAGTCAAAGTCAAAACGACAACATTCTCTGACTCTCCCTCCTCTGATCTTGAGCACGTGGTACAATGGGGAAAAAGTGGCTGTTTACTTTTAATGCATCTAAAACCAAGCTTCTATCTTTGCATCACCAACGCTCTGTCGCCCAGTTGCCATACATCGAAATGAATGACTTTCGTCTTGGGGAGGCTTCATGTTTTGACAAGCTTCTGGGCTTGACCTTTACTCCGGATCTGAAATGGAACACGTATATCAAATCCGTTGCCAAAGTCGCTGGAAAAATGGTGGGATCCTTCTACCGCTCAAGTAGATATCTCACTCCTGATGCCATTCTCTACCTATATAAAAGCCAGGTTCAGCCAACGATGGAATACTGTTGCCACATCTGGGCAGGAGCTGCTAGAAGCAGCTTATCCTGTCTTGACAGAGTTCAAAATAGACTTTGTAGCTTAGTGGGGAATGCCCTTTTCTCTTCCCTGCAAGTCCTTTCCCACAGAAGAGGCGTAGCGAGTCTGGCCCTGCTTTATCGTTATTTTCACGGCCGGTGCTCATCTGAACTTCAATCTATGTTCCCCCCTCGCCAAACTTTTATGAAAAACACTCGTCTAGCCAAAACCACTATCAACAATTTCCCACACTCTTTATCTGTGCCTACACCTAAATGTAGATTCCATGAACAGGGCTTCTTTCTTAGAACTGCACGCCTGTGGAACTCTACTCCATTTGCCTGCTTTCCAGCTGACTACAATCTGATTGTCTTTAAGTCTAACGTAAACAAGTTCTTATTGAACCGTCCCCCTTAGTAATCCAAGTTACAAAATTCCCACTAATGTTTACTACGCTTATCCTCGAGTGGCCTCTGGGTCTTGATAAGTGGTGACCTCCACGTGAAAAAAAAAATTTATGCATTCAATGATTTTCGATTTACTATGCACTTAATGTAGTGAAGTGAATAAAAGCTACTACAATGTCGTTTTTTTTTTTTATATTTCCGGATTATAACTTCTTCTCAAAAATATAAAATATCTTCTGCTCAGAGAGATTTTTTTCAAATTGTTTTTTTTTATTGGTTTAAAAGTTTAAAAACACAATAATCGCATTCTTTAATTCAATTTTTTGCAAGGAAAAAAGTGAAAATGTCTGTAAAGATGGACAGGATTGGCGATTAGATTCCTCTGGTCTCCATACATTGCGGCTTTTTTCATGATGGGTTACATTGGGGAACAAAATTTTCAGTAAATTTGAGTTGAACTCTTTAACTGATTTGCAAATGATTTAAGCGCTGCAATTAGTTTTTCTCTACAAGCTCTAGTTAGTTTACAATTTGAGGTTAATGAAATTGTACAAATGTGAACTTGCGTAAACCATGTATAAGCATTTTCACGTTCACATATATAGATAGCACGTCCACACGCACGCACACACACACACACACACACACACACACACACACACACACACATATATATATATATATATAGTCATCCACATACAGTAATGTTTCGCTGTATCACAGCTCATCAGTGTGGCTAGACAGGCAACTACCTCAAGCCAGGATCGAAACCCAACCGCCCGTATGACAGTCAAGGCTTTGAACCATATGCCAATCAGCAGCTTCTGTGTGGGCAGTGAATTCACGATGTTTTGACATCGTCCGAATACCTAAACTCGATTCGTTAACACAAAGAGCATCGCTTTATACGCCAATAGTATATCGTGTATCACGTCCCAATATGCTCAACTCAAGATAAGGAGCATTATATATGTGGACGTGCTATATATATATATATATATTAAATCTCCGAAACAGCTACATGGTAAGAAGCTGATGATCCCCGCATTTTATTTACAAAATTTTAGTTAAGGTTTTCTCTTTTCATCTTTATGTAGTTAAATTCTGTTTTAAAATTGAAGACTTTTGCGAAATCGGCTTATGCAAGTGTTAAGTTTATTTCTATTTAACAACTCTAGTTAATGCCTCTTTTTTTCTTCATCCTTATATAAATGAATTCTCTTTTGTCATTATAAACTTTTTAGAAGTCGGATTATGCAGGTGCTAAGTCTCCGATTGGTTAAAGTTAATATATTTTTTTCCTTCCGGGAATTTAAACTGCATTCTTTATTTTTATTTTTGCATTTTTTTTTATTCAAAGCTTCTTTTTTATATATATATATATATATATATATATATATATATATATATATATATATATATATATATATATATATATATATATATATATATATATATATATATATATATATATATATATATATATATATATATATATATATATATATATATATATATATATATATATATAAAAAGAAGCTTTGAATAAAAAAAAAATGCAAAACTAAAAATAAAGAATATATATATATATATATATATATATATATATATATATATATATATACATATATATATATATATATCGTCGTATAACGATTTGATCACTGTCTGTCTGACGTAATGAACATTTAAATTAAAATGTTTAAAATTCAACGCTATTTCACACGATTAATGGTAGCCGAATGGATACAGCCTCCGCTAATCGAGCCAGAGATGTCTCGTGTCGCGGGCTTCGAATCGTTCGACTGGTAGTAATTGTTACATCCTGCACTGAAGAATCCCGAAAGGATGAAACACTAGTGTCTGTAGGTATTTAATTATTATAGTAAAAAAAATAATTATATATATATATATATATATATATATATATATATATATATATATATATATATATATATATATCTTCTTCTCTTCTCTTCTCTATATAAATAAAATGAACTCATTTTTTCCCGCGGATTTTGACCTTAATAGGATTAAAAATCAAGATATTTTATTCAAATATAATATGCACAAACGGCAGAACAATATCTGAGGTGTGTTATGGGCTTATTATTTCTCAAATTCCTCGATAATCTTAGATTTCTATACTTTTTCTGCTGAAAAGTCACGGCCCAGATCGGTTAAGATCAATGGAAGTGGTAAAATATTTTCTCTCTAATAAATTCCTCCTCCCCCTGCCACCACTTAACACCGTTTGGGGATCGTTCACAAGGAACAGTTGAGAAGAGAACACCGGTTTGGCTTCGTAGTTCTTTCATGTGAACTTATTTAAAATCACTAAACTAAGCTGCAGTGCTCTGTGGCGTAGTGGTTAGCGTGCTGGACAATTCACATTATATTTTCACGTTCGCACTGACTGACCGTAGTCGTTTTTTTTTTTTTCCTAAACAACTGGAATGGACTTTTCTTGGTGGCCGAACTGTTAACGTTGCAGATGTTTTTTATTTCACACTTTATTTTCCTACTTTTACTCATGACTCCGTGTTTGATCCTTCCTACTTACCTACCATAACATTTTTTAAAACTCCCCCCCCCGTCCCGGAAACAAACACTCGGGCAACGCCGGGTACCCCCGCTAGTATATATATATATATATCTATATCTATATCTATATATATATATATATATATATATATATATATATATACCCCCAGTACACACATAAATCCTTCAGATATTCATGCAACAGAGATTTCCTAGAATAGAATACAGCATTAGACAGCGTAGGAAATAATATGTTTGGATTAAACAACAAAGGAAAACCAGAGGTTTTAAATGAAACGCCCCTAAAGTTGATATTGACCAAATTTTGTGGCTTGTGTCAACTTATCTTCTTAAACAAGAATAAGGTTGTCATAATACATCATTTGGAAGCAAAATAGATAAGGAAATAAATGGGAATGCTTGTTTTGTCATAAGAATTCTGCTTTATGAAAAATTTAAGTGAACGTTGCGTGCGTATTTTTTACCCTCCTTGACTATAATTCTTTTTTTTTTGGGTTCAGTTCAAACATGGCTTCCATGAGGAGACATCATTGCAGAAACAAACCTAATCCCTTCTGCTACATATGTGGATGCTAGGCACTCAATCGTCAGAGACATAACATATCCTCGTTCGTCAAGCGTGCCTACAAGGCATATTTTGAAGTTCATCTTAGTGATCAAGACAAACAATGGGCTCCTCACAATTGGGAGGAAATGCTTCGAGACTGGACCACCGGAAAACGCAATCGTCTGCCTTTTGAAGTTGCAATGATTTGACGTAAACCCACCAACCACGTAACTGAATGTTATTTCTGCATGTGTGTTGGGCATAAAAAAACGACATAAGATTATGTATCCGAACATTCCCTCAGCTATTCGGCCTGCTTCACATTCTAAAGTTCCTGTTCCATATTTAGTTCGGTTTAAGTTACCAATTGATCGATAATTATATACGAAATGATTGGAGAATAATACCAATTAAATTTATTACTGGACTTTACTTCTTACAAGAAACTAATATGGTAAGAAAATGTTGCCTGAGAACTGCGTCATCAGAGTTTAACCTTTTTTTTAATGAGTTTTACAGCAATGAATAGTATGAGAAGGTTGAACATATCCACATACCACCAACTCAAAACAAAAACTAACCCCGAAAATAGCAAGTCTCCACATTCTGACAAAGTGCGAAGAATTGCTGTTTTCAACTATTGATCTTATTAACGCTTATCCTTGAGAATTCTTTTTGCCTTGATAAGTGCTGACTCATTATTAAAAACATATACAAATAAAAAAAAAACGAAAATAATGAAATACTTGTGAAATCAGTTGATGCAGTTCCCAGGCGTCTTGAGAAGCTGACAACGAATATTGGCACCAATATTGAATCCTAAAATAAACCTTATGATTTACCATTTCTTATATTCATTTATTCTTTGTTTTCTTTTTCTTACTAAGAGTCACCACTTATGACGACCCAAAAGCCACTCGAGGGTTAATGAATGTCAGGTGGATGGTGAGAGAACACAATGATGATTACTAATGATGGCGATCATTGGGCAGAATTTAATTATTTAAGAAGACGGCTCAACAAAAATTTGTTCACATTAGACTTGAAAACGACAATGTTGTAGTCAGTTGGGAAGCAGCCCTGTGGTATTGTATTTATTGGACGGGCAGTTCGAGGAAAGAGGCTTTGCTCATGGTAGTTTTTGATAAATATAAAGGACAGAGAGGGAGAAAGGAAAATTATTGACATCGGTTGTAGTTAGACGAGTTTTTGTTGTGAGTGTTGTCCAGATGGGGACCATAGATTGAAGCTCAGCCGAGCACCTGTCGTGAAAATAACGATAGAGTAAAGAAAGACTAACAACGCCTCTTCTGCGAGAAAGAGGTAGTAGTAGAAGTAAAGGACATTGCCCACTAGATTTCAAAGTCAGTTTTGTACTCTGTCAAGGACGGTCAGGGTGCTCTGAGCAGCACCTCCATAGATGAGGCCACAGTAGTCTATGTTATGACGTAAGGATGATATTTAAACAATAAATTACGAGCACTTAATAAAAGTGAGACGCTTTCCAGTCTTCTTGTACAATGATATCTCATTTTCTTTTTTTTTAAGATAATAATTCTGGGTATGGGGCAACCAAACCAGCTTTTTATTGATACGAGCCGAGAGCTCTTTAATATGATCGTTGTTCCCTTAAGTGCAATTGTATGGATCTCGCTTGCACTTGGCTCATCAGGTATATTAGTTAGGTAGGACTTCAGGTGGTATGATTGATATCTCCCTAAGATTCCAGTTTCTTTTCATATCATACATGAGACCTTGACGTTTGGTCTGTTTCTCCCTTTCAGCTCTGTTCGGATATCAATCTTTAGGGACACTCACTTCAACCAAGGTTACTACTCTCTCTGACTTATTCCATATAACTATGTCAGGTTTTACAGCAGCATTTTTAAGGTAGTTGGCTGTAGAGATAACATGGTCATAATGTATGGTATATAAGTCATTTCAAACAGTTCTTTCAGGTTGATGTTGCCAGGACTTGCTGCTACACTGGATGTTTAATTTTTTTACAGATCAATGTGTATTTGAACATGATGGATATGATAAGATTATAATCTGGAAAATTCCACAGTCGCAACAGTATCAACTAGGCTAGCTGTGCACCCCATCACTAATAATTCTTATCACGTTTATTCTTATTATGCTCAACACAAGAAATATATATATATATACATATATATATATATATATATATATACATATATATATATATATATATATATATATATATATATATATATATATATATATACATGGGTGTAGATTGAAAGACACCGGTCAGTACTCAGTGACCATAGGAAATGTTTTTAATTTACAGACGGCAAGACAAAAATACTAAATTCTCAAGTACCTTATGCCATAAAACCCAAAAGATGGGATGGATAAAGAGAAAGGGAAATGAAAAAGAAGATGTTTATTATCTTCAAAGACCTCACTTGTCCTCTTACCGTTTTATGACTCCCACCCAGGTTACATTCTAACATTACAAACGAAATAGGAATATGTTTTTGGTTGAAATATCAGTTTTCGACGGTAATTCTTGGCCTGAAGACGTAGCCCCCCAACGTGGGTGATTACAGAAACATGTATGCACATATGTAGCCATTAATGTTTGTATAAATAAATTTAATATACCTGCTCTGTTCACTCATTGAGCACTCTTTGGTAGACACATGTTGTTTCATTGGATGTACTTCTAGGAAACTAAACTCTACTGGCTATATATATATATATATATATATATATATATATATATATATACAGTCCTGGTCAAAATCATAAGACCACTTAAGAAAGTAAGCGTTTACGCATAATATCGAATTTTTAATGAAACAAATGGTTGAAACCATTGCCAAAAGGGAAAATATGATGGAAAAAATGAAATCTGCTTCATTCGAAACCTTAACTCTGATCTAATAATTATTTTTTTAAAAATCAAACATTTTCACCTGGTCAAAATGATAAGACCACTTTAATAAAATCGGCTAGTTTTGAAAAAATGAATACGAAAAGCTTTCTATGTTACTAAAAGCAACTTGTTAGTGGATAAAAAAACATCTTACTAAATTATAAATGGAAAAAGGGAAACCATTATCAGAGTTTGAGAGAGGAAGGATCTTTGAGCTTAATAGGGGTGGACTCTCCCATAGATCCATTGCAAACAAAGTGAATCGTAGCAAAACGGTCATCAAAATTTTTTAAGAAATCAAGATCAATATGGGCACAAAAAGAGTCTAGGTCGACCAAAAAAAAAAATCCCATCACTGGATCGCTGTATCAGAAGAAGTTTAAAAAAAAAACTCCAGTATGAGCTCAAGTTGATTGAAAAGCCAAACAGCAGCAGAATGTAGTCCTAAAACCATCAGAAGGCATCTGAAAATGAAGGGTTTCAATCATTTAAAGCGACTGCAGAAACCACGTATTCTTGAACAGCACAAAACTAACCGATTTAAATATGCCGCCAAATACCAGACTTGGGATGAAGAGAAGTGGGAAAATGTAATTTTCTCCGATGAGAAAAAGTTTAATCTAGATGGTCCAGATGGATTTCGACACTATTGGCATGATAAAAATTTTCGACTCGGCATAGTGGAGGAGGGTCTTTAATAATCTGGGGTGCTTTCTCATCAGCTGGAACCCTAAAGTTGCAAGTAGTGAAAGGCCGGCAAACATCATTGAAATACATTTCAATGCTTAAAAATGCTTCTATCAGGACTGAAGGTTCACGTCTGTGTAGAAGAAATTGGATTTTCCAGCAAGACAACGCTGCGATACACACTTCTCGACAAGCACGAGAATACTTTTCTTCAAATAATATAGAATTGTTAGATCATCCAGCATGTTCTCCGGACCTCAATCCCATTGAAAATCTTTGGGGATGGATGGCAAAAGAAGTGTTCAAGGATGGAACCCAGTATGATTCGATAAAGGAACTTTCTGATTCAGTTTTCAGTACATGGGATAAAATTCCTTTGCAACTGATAAAAAACTTAGTCGCAAGCATGCCAAAGAGAATTTTTGAAGTGATTTGTAATAATGGAGGCTATACTATATACTGAGACCCTTTTTAGTAATTTATAATTGCCTTTTGTTAGATAAATTATCAGTGGTCTTATCATTATGACCAGGTGAAAATGTTTGTTTTTTTAAAAAATAATTATTAGATCAGAGTTAAGGTTTCGAATGAAGCAGATTTCATTTTTTTTTCCATCATATTTTCCCTTTGGGAAATGGTTTCAACCATTTGTTTGATTAAAAATTCGATAATATGCATAAACGCTTACTTTCTTAAGTGGTCTTATGATTTTGACCAGGACTTTATATATATGTTTTATTTTTTTATTACTGTTTTATCTGTTCAGTTATGTTTCGGATGCTGGACTATGTTTACGATCCAGCAGCCTCGTCAGACCTTACAGAATATATGTGCCTCTGGTGCATGCAGGAATCCAAGCTTCAACTGTTTAAAATATACATTGTCTGAATCTCGCTTGCACTTGGCTCACCAGGAATATTAGTTAGGTAGGACTTCAGGTTCTTTTTCATAAGCCCTGTAGCAACTATAATAACTGGTATGATTGATATCTCCCTAATATTCCAGTTTCTTTTCATATACATGAGACCTTGATATTTAGTCTGTTTCTCCTTTTAAGCTATATATATATATATATATATATATATATATATATATATATATATATATATATATATATATATACACACGAGGGGCGTGCAATAAGTAATGCCCCTGACCCACTTCCCGTTGTCTGATCTAGCTGAAATTTTGCATGTGCAATGATTTATATCTCTACGGGTGATGTGGCAAATTACAGTTCTGAACTAATTGTGGTTTCTGTTTTACAGGTGTTTGAACTGAGTAAGGTGTGAAATAGAGCCTGTTGAATGTCGAGCAGTGATCCGGTTTTTGTATTTGAAAGGACACTTTTGATGAAATGAAAGAAACTTATGGTGATAATGCCCCATCATATGACCTTGTAAAACGCTGGCATCGTGAATTCAAACATGGCCGGAAGTCTGTAGAAACAGTTCCCAGACTGGGCCCCCCCCTTTCTGCCATTGATGAGACATCTGTCCGTCAAGTTGAGGCTGCCATTTTGGAAGATCGGCGCATTACTATTCGCTAAATAGCCCAATATGTCAAGATTAGTACAGAGTCTGTGGAAACTATCATTCATGACCATTTGCATATGAATAAGGTGTCTGCCAGATGGATTCCCAAGTTGCTCACACCATTCCAGAAGCGTGTCAAGTGCTCGAGGATGAATTTGGAGATATGCCAAGAAGATGAGTCAAAGTTTTTCAAAAGACTGATTACACAGGATGAAACCTGGGTCCATCACTATGATCCTGAGACCAAAGCCCAGTCAATGCAGCACTTGGACTCACCACCTCCAAAGAAGGAACGGGTGCAGCCCTCCGCTGGCAAGGTCATGCTCACAGTCTTCTGGGACCAGGACGGAGTAGTGATTACATATTTACTGGCAAAGGGTACCACAATAACAGGAGCCTATTATGCTTCACTTTTGAGGAAATAAAGGGAAGCTATCAAAATCAAGAGACGGGGCAAGATCAGCAAAGGTATCCTCCTCCTGCAGGACAACGCTCTGGTTCACAACTCGCATGTAGCCAGATCAGAAGCACGGGCGTGTGGTTATGAAATCCTCCCCCATCCTCCCTACTCTCCTGACCTTGCACCCTCTGACTTTCACCTCTTCCCAGCCATGAAGTGGTTTTTGAAAGGAAAGCGTTTCCCAGATGATGCAGCCTTGATTTCTGAAGTCACATCGTGGTTGGAGAACCAACCTGGGGTGTTCTACAAAAACGGTTTCCAGAGCTGCATCAAACGATGGGATAAGTGCATAGCTCTGGGTGGTTCCTATGTAGAGAAAGACTAATAACTGCGCCAAGTTTCGTTGCTCTACTGCTATGGGAAGTGGGTCAGGGGCATTACTTATTGCACGCCCCTCGTATATATATATATATATATATATATATAAATAAAAAAAGAAATAAAATTTACTTGATTCTTCCGGCCTTGGCAGACGTGTTTTATATATTCTCTCCAGTGCTTTTTCTGTGCACATTTGAACTTTTCTTTTAATGATTTTGAACTCATTCCATTTGTGATTTTTTCCAAGGAATTCTGCCTTTGGGATCATTTTGGACCATCTTCCAGTTACGCGATTCCTTTGGAACTTACCTGTTGGATTGGAAGTTTTTAATTCGACCGTGTTTGGATTTTATCATTCTTGGATTTTTTACCCTTCACCGGACTATCCATTCATGTGAAATCTTTTTAGTATTTTTTCTTTTACCTCCTGTTCCCCTTACCTCACCCTTTTTTTTTAACCAAGTAAGATCTGTGACTTACTTGCTGTTTCATTAAATACTTTTACATGCAAAATCTGATCCCGAATTTTGCTAATTCCTGCCCTCTGATGAGAAAGAGAGTATTTCTTCGAAACTCCGTGGATTAAGGACTATCCACTTATCTTGTGCTTCCTTTTTAAAATTAAATATGTTTTTAACTCTTTTTCAAGATGTTTTTTAACATGTTTTATTAATCATTTGTTCATATATATATATATATACATATATATATATATATATATATATATATATATGAAATAAAATGGAGGTGGAAGGACCTGGATACTCAACGTTTCGCCCGATTTATGCGGGCTTCTTCAAGGGGGATGGTCATTGAAGAAGCCCGCATAAATCGGGCGAAACGTTGAGTATCCAGGTCCTTCCACCTCCATTTTATTTCATATCGTCGGATTTAATCCAGCTCAACAATCATATATATATATATATATATATATATATATATATATATATATATAACAGCGCAAATATTTTATTCTGTTCTTAGATAAGTTCAATTATTATTTTTATTTATGTTTTTAGTTTTTCAATTGTGTTTCCATTTCTGAATCATCATAGCTTTTATAATCGAGACTCGCTTGATGCATGACAATTTCTAAATGTTCAATCGATACCAATTCCACAGACTTAGCATTACTTGGTTACATAATGGAACTAAATGTGCTTGGAAGCAGCATCTCCGCCATAGATTTTGGGATAAATCGCATGACTCAGACATTTTTACAATACAATAACAGAAAAAGTTCTCCAGTTAACCCATTAGGTTCCACTGTCCTATAAATAGAACACGAAATAATCTCTGTTTAAAATCTATAAGATAACATATAATAGTACTTTTTTTTTTCTTTTTTTTTTTACATAGGCATCACCACTTATCAAGGCCAAGAGATCACTTGAGGATAAGGGTTAAAGAGTGTAGTAGAAATTGGACAATATAGTAATCGTTAGTAAATGGAAATTCGGTAAATTTGTTAACAAGTGGAACGGCTAATCAAGAACTTGTTTACGTTAGACTTGAAGAAAACCATATTGTAGTCAGCTGGAAAGCAGGAAAACGTGCAGTTCTAAGAAATAAGCTTTGTTCATGGAATCTACATTTAGGTTTAGGCACAGATAAAGAGTGGGGGGAATTATTAATAGTGTTTTCAGCTAAACGAGTGTTTCTGGTGAAAATTTGCGAGGGGGGACCATAGACTGAAGCTCAGTCGAAAACGTTCCATGAAAATAACGATACAGTGGAGACAAACTCGCAACATCTCTTCTGTGAGATAGAGGTTGCAGGGAAGAGAAAAGGACATCTCCTATGAGGCTACAATGTCTATTTTGAACTCTCTCAAGGCAGGACAAGCCCTTTCTAGCAACAGTATTCCATCCTTTGACGTACCTGGCTCTAATATAGATAGAGAATTGCATCAGCAGTGAGATATCTACTGGATCGATAGAAGGATCCCACCATTTTTCCAGTGGTCCTGGCAACAGATTTCATGTACATGTTCCATTTAAGATCAGGAGTAACGGTCAAGCCCAGATGCTTGTCAAAACTTGAGGCCTCCTCAAGATGAGAGCCATTCATTTCAATTGATGCCAGATGAGGATCAGAACGTTGATCATGTAAAGAGAGAAGCTTGGTTTTAGATGCATTAAAAGTAACCAGTCACTCCTTTCCCCATTGTATAATTACTGTTAAGAAAGGATAAAATTAATCTATTAGTGATGGAACGTTTTCCCCAATTACGATGCAATTACCAATTCCGATTCTGAATCTTTTTAAATCTTTAAATATTTAGCTATAGAGTTGGGTTTTGTTTTTGGGGTGCGAGTGGGGTCGGATTACCATAAATATGTACATATACCTTCTGGAAACTTAAAAATATACTTGTCTATAGATTTTAGTTTTACCGGTAGTGCATCAGTAGCAGTTTTAAACAAAGACAAAAATGAAACACTTAAAAGAATCGTTTTTGGCATCGGAAAATAGGCACAATATTTGCCGATTCTGATATGGCTTCCGATACCTCAAATCATTCCGATTTTTTCTGATCCCCAATTCAAATACCGATTAATCGTCCCAACACTATCGTCTATATTGATCAACTTCTCAGATCCAGAGCCATATGTCAGTTAACAGAAAACAAACCATCTAAACAATGGCATATAATGTGTTGGCTTTCATGCTGTTGGACAGGTGCTTGCTTTGCTGAATAAAACACATCCGGTCGTTGTTAATTGTAATTAAGTGACATGGACAATTATAATTAAAAAATATCTGATTCCATTAGATTCCGTTGTCCTATAAATAGGATATCAAATAAGTCCATTTTAAAATCTATAAGATAGTATATTTTAAACAGTTGAAGCTTGGATTCCTGCACGCACCAGAGGCACTTAGCAGTTTTGTGCACACGCAATGAGTCGACTGAATATGCTCCCTCATTGTTAAATGTAAAATAAATTATATATTTTTTTATAAAAAATGCATTTCTTCGCTGTTTCTGTACAAGCGTTAAATGTCAGCATGAGGTCCCTGCCATTAATGTCGATGATGCCTGTAACGATGCAATGAAGACACAAGAAGCGACCCATGCCAGCCGGTTATAGTCGACGACATATTGACCCATTGTTTTGAAGTTTCCATGCTTTGATATTGTGTCTAACACCGGGGGAGCTGGTCGGATTCCCAGGACGTTCCTCTATCAAGTAACCCTCCTCAGAAACGATAGTGTCATATATAATAGTACCGCTTACTGCATAATTTCTCCAAAGGAAGAATAAAGTTAGTCTATATCCATCAAGGGTGTGAGTTCCGTATAGAAACGTTGATTTAATTTGAATAAAATAAAATACACATCAATAAATACATTGTAAATACCCCTGACAAACTCGATAAGCAGCCAAGTCCCCCCCCCCTACACAGTAGAGATCCATAGATGTAAGAAGGTCTCCTACTCTAATAGAACTGCTAGACCCTGGAACTCCCTTCCGAGTTCATGTTTTCCCAACTGTACTGACATGCAGAAGTTCAAGTGTAATGTGAATAGACATCTTGCTGGTCGAGTCAGCGGTTCAATAGGAGCTTATAGCTTGAAGAAGGCCATGTTATAGTCAGCTGGGAAGCAGCCTTGTGTACCACAAGCAGGAAGTTCTAGGAAAGAACTAGGTCATGGAATATATGTTTAATTTTAGGCACAAGCGAAATTGTTGACCCTCATAGCTAGACGGGTATTTGAAGAACTTGCGTATATTGGGTTTATCAACCCTTCCTGAATTTTATAGTCAAGAATAGAAGTTAAATATTTTTCATCCATTACTTGTTAAAATCCTCTTTACGTTTAAGATGACGTATCATACATAGCATCCCTGCAACTACTGTCCCCAATAGTACCCACCTACATCAAAGTGGTGTGGAGGGGAGGGATTGCAGTGGGTGTTGTGCTCCCAATTAAATACGTGTTCGTAAACGACAAACTTGTCGCATGCAGTGAGACAGAATAACTAAAACTAACAAATAAAGTTTAAAGAGATGTTTTATTTCTCGCGTGCGCCTGTGAGAATAAAAATGTTATTGTGTACGTGTGTGCGTGTGTGTGTGCGTGTGAGGAGTGGAATTCAGTCCGCGTACGTATGCGTGTCTGACGGTAGAGCTAATGTCTCTTGAAGGAAAAGGCTGGAAAAGTGTTCATTTGCTAAAACTCTTACCGGGTTGATGTTGACCGGCGGGCGCGTTGTCTCACCGTTTCGTTGCGAGGCTGATTCCCAGAATGAGCGAGGGAGAGAGAGAGAATTATCCGGGCATCCCCTTTTATATCTCTCCCAAGGGCAGATAACCAGGTCGCTTTTTGCGACACCTACCGGCTGGTTGGTGCAGTTATCGCTGGAAAGGAGCAGATAACTGCTACAGTGGTCGCTTGCTTTGTTTGGAGTGAAAATGGAATTTAAAAAAAATAGGACAATGGGAATAAATATTGGAACGTAAAGCGGATACTTTATTCTCAAGATTACGGAATTTTTTTTTTCTTCAAAATATTATACGCCCCTATTTCGTCGCCAAATGATATATCTTTCTTTAGATAATCATAACACTGGAGGTCCACTTAGGATTTATACAAAAGGTTTATTTACAAAGAGGATACAAGGCGAGAGTCTGTCTCTCTCCGGACTCTCTGATTCCCGGAGGAGTATATCTACATTGTCTGTATATTATTGTACGGAGGGGTGCTAGGTCATTCCATTATAACAATTTTAAAATCCGAACTCACGGTGGTAGTAAATATTGGAACTGAAGGCGGACACGTTATTCTCAAGGCCACGGAACCAACGAAAATAATTTGTCTTTTTAAGCTAGTCAAACGAGTTTAGCGTACGGTTTCTTTGAACTCTCCACATAGTTTCAAGTAGATCAATAAAAGGGACATAAACATAAATTAAAAGATTCTTATCAAATTTCAATAACTTTTTATTCATTGTTTTTTTTAGAAAAATAAAAATGGATAAATGTTTTCTCTTTAAAACAGACAATACGTCAAATGCGTGCAATGATTTGATGTGAAAGCTATTTTCCTTGTTTATCTAGGAGAGTGTCACCGCTAATCAAAGCGCTGAAGCCATTCGAGGATACGGGTTAATGAGTATCAGTTGGCCGGTGAAACAAAACGTTGATGATCAGTGATGGTGGAACCTGGGCAGTGTTTATTTATTGAGGAGGGTGGTTCAACAGGAGCTTATTTACTTGAAGAAGGCCATGTTATAGTCAGCTGTTCAACAGTTATAGTTAGCGGTTCAATAGGAGCTTATAGCTTGAAGAAGGCCATGTTATAGTCAGCTGTTGAACAGTTGTAGTCAGCGGTTCAATAGGAGCTTATAGCTTGAAGAAGGCCATGTTATAGTCAGCTGTTGAACAGTTGTAGTCAGCGGTTCAATAGGAGCTTATAGCTTGAAGAAGGCCATGTTATAGTCAGCTGGGAAGCAGCCCTGCGTACCACAAGGGGGAAGTTCTAGGAAAGAACTAGGTCATGGAATATATGTCTAGGTCATGGAATATACGTTTAATTTTAGGCACAAGCGAAATTGTTGATCCTCATAGCTAGACGAGTATTTGAAGAACTTGCGTATATTGGGTTTATCAACCCTTCCTGAATTTTATAGTCAAGAATAGAAGTTAAATATTTTTCATCCATTGCTTGTTAAAAACATCTTTACGTTTAAGATGACGTATCATAGTGGATAAAGTAGTTGGTAACATTCAGTTGTACGTTACAATCTTCTAGGGGTTCAAGGTTCAATCCTTAGTGCAGGAAACACTAAAAATTCAATTGCGAATTACTGAAGACTTCTATCAAGGCATGGCTGATGGAACGAGAGCATGCTACCTTTGTTGGTAATTTTGTAAAACAAAGAGAATGGAAAATGTTATTGTAAAGTGAGTTACGTAAAATTAGGTTAGAGAAGGATTCGTGCCATGTGTTCATATGCATGTGCTTGGTCATGCAGTGACGTCATGAGTGATGAATTTAGTTAGATAAAACAGGAAATTTCAAACATGACCCTCTATCGAAATAGAGGGTCATGTTTGAAATTTCCTGCAGATTCCCGAGTTCAACATAAAGAGTCCTGAGGTCAACAGAAAGATTCCCGAATTCGACAGAAAGATTCCCGAGTTCAACAAGATACACCTTAAAAAGGGTGGAAGTTATCTCGACCAAAACTTGAAGAATAACACTAAAGATGAGAACAGCAGTTCGAAGAATCCAAATCATTTGTGATTATTTTATATACGAGGTGTCTTAAATAAGTTTCCAGATACTTTTATTAATAGTACATCCATGAAACTCTAGTCCACTTCAAAGTGATCTCCTCCCGCTGCAATGCACTTATACCGTTCCATCAACTTCTGACAGGCTCCATTAAAGTCCTCTTGTGTGAGCGTGTCAATGATGCTCACCGCAGCCTCTTTCATCGCCTCAATTGTTTCATAATGACGACCTCTAAGGTTTCTCTAGAGCTTAAGGAATAACCAAAAGTCACAGGGAGCAAGGTATGGTCATCTTGGTCAAATAGTCTGTGAAAATAATGGAGTTGTAGATTGGTGCATTATCCTGGCGGAAATGCTATTGACCCGACTTGAAGAGTGCTGGCCTCTTCCGACAGAATTTCTTTTGACATGGGTTTTATTCATCCTTCTATATAGATCTAAAGTAGTCGATGGCTTAAAATGAATAAAGAAAGCTAATTATCAAATTAAAAAAAAAACAAACATTTTTCATCAAAGTAATAACATTAGTCTATCAAATATTTTTTATCCATTTTTATTTTTAAACAAAAGGAAACAAATATTTTTTCCTTCAAAGTAAACAATGCATCAGATGTGCGCAATGATTTGGGGGTGAGAAAGCATTTTTCTCGTCAGCTAAAATGGAACGCTAAAAATATCAAGACATTTGTTTCTAATGTCATTTCTATGCATTTTTATTCTTAGAATAAGGACCTAAAAAAAACTGTTCAACAATTTCTGACGTCAGAGTGCTGATTAAAAATTTGTAGTTAGTTTGGTTCTTGGACCAACTGCTTAACGGTGATGCCGCGACACACAACACATAACTTTGCTTTATACGTGTAGAAGATAGCAACTTGGAAAAACACCCCCCACCCCCACCCCCACCAGAATACTCAATGGCAAGATGTCCTTTTCTGTTTGATGGCCTCGTGTGTCAAAGTAGTGATAATTGTTAGTTCTGTGTAGTTCAAAGTGGAAATAATGGTTTAATCTGTGTAAAACGAATGGCGGTGAGATGCTTTCTGCTCGTAAGTCTTGTTTTACAAGGGAGTCACCGCCTATCAAGACCATGAGGCCACTCGAGGATAAGGGTTAATGAGTCTACACCGTGGCAATCAGTAATGATGGGAATTGGGTAGAACTTTATTATTTACAGGAACAGCTCAACAAGAATTTATTCATGTTGGACTTGAAAACAAGCATGTTATAGTCAGCTTGGAAGCAGCGCCATGGTATTGCGTTCCGCAGACGGACAGATTTAGGAAAGAAGCTTTGCTCATGGAATTTTCGTTTAGTTTTAGATACAGATAGAGAGTGAGGGGAATTGTAGCTAGGCGAGCGTTTGCTGTGAATGTTTTACAGGAAGGGGGACCATAGATTGAATCCCAGTCGAGCACCTGCCATGAACATAATGATAAAGCAGAGATAAACTCGCTATTTTTCTTCTGTGAGAAAGAGGTAGCGAGGAGGAGATGACATCTACCCACTAGATTTCGAAGCCAGTTTTGTAATCTGTCAAGTCCCCCCCCCCCCAAAAAAAAAATATGTCATGAGCAGGTTTTCCTCAAATGTGTCAACAGTATTCCATTTTAGGGCGTATTTGGCCCTTATACAGGCAGAAGATTGAATTGATAGTAAGATACCTTATGGAGCGGTAGAATGATCCAACCATTGTTCCTGGTGACTTTGGCACCAGATTTAATGTGTTACATGGTGGGTTTATTTCCAGACGCCTACCGACACCGGTCAGGTCGGCGAGGCTCCCGGCGGCCCCGAGCGGGACCACAGGTTGCGGAAGGCGTCGAAGTGAGCGGCGACGACGCCCGGAGGCCCCCGGGGTCGACTCCGCGGCCCCCGGGTCGGTGTGCGGGCCTCCAGAGCTCGATAAAGTAGTGGTGTCGCTAGCGGTCGAGAAGGCACTTTTCGACGCCTACTGCCACATCCCGGTGGCGGTGGGTGTAAAATCGGAATAGACCAGACCAGAAATGTCGAGGGGGAAAAAAAATGACAAAGTCCTGGTGTGCCTAGGCGTCGAGAAGGCACTTTGCGACGCCTACCGACATCCCCATGTGGCAGTAGGCGTAAAACTGGAAATCTGAGAGTATGTTACTTTGTTCTTATTTAGATGACGACTTACATTTTTTTGTTCATGTTAGTAAGAGTCTTAGAGTGATAGAATCAGTCTTATATATAATGAGACATGGTACAGATTACTACAGGAGAGCCTAGCATGTAATTAAATGAAAGGAGATTTATGAATATCTTGATAGACCGAGAGTGCGTTTGACATTTACGTTTTGACAGTTGTACATTTTTATAAACACAAAGTTCATATTAATACAATTTCACTTTACCTTTGTTTTAGTAGAATGACACAACACAAGACGGCCGTTATAAAAGCACATGATGATAGGTTTATTTCTTCGACCGGTCGGACATGATTCTGTATTTCAGGGATTCAAAGTTGTTTACATGGTTACCTCTAAAACCTCTCGCTTCCCAGAAGGTGCCCTGACTCTAACCGAGAATCGGTCTGAACCTCTCTGCTTCTCTGATCTGACTAATCTCTGATTCTGACTTATCTAACTAAATTCATCATTTATGACGTCACTGCATGACCAAGCATGTGCATATGAAGACATGGCACGAATCCTTCTCTAACCTAATTTTACGTAACTCACTTTACAATAACATTTTCCATTCTCTTTGTTTTACAAAAGGATTTAACCTACTCGTTAATTCTGTAACCCATATTTTTATTATGCATTCTTTCTAATAATATGAATAGTTTCCAGCCAAATTTGTATTTATTAAATATTTTAACAGAATCAACAATTTAACTGGACATTCCATTTAAACCTATTGTTCTTTAAAACTTATCCACATGGTTTAATCCTTGTTTTATCTGATATCATTTTCATTTAACTAATTCTCTTTTATTTTTAACTTACATTAAAAGGGGACAGCTATTTTATGTAACAAATGTAAGTTTTCAATTTCAGATCAGGAGTAAAGGCCAGTCCCAGAAGCTTGTCAAGGCAACTTACTTCCTCGAGATGAAAGCCATTTATTTCAATTGGGGTCAAGTGGTGATCAGAGCGTTGGTGGTGAAAAGATAAAAGCTTGGCTTTTAGATGCATTAAAATTAACCAGCCACCTTTTTCCCCTTGCATCACATGCTCAAAGTGAGAAGTGAGAATCAGAAAGATCTTGGCCATTGCAGACCTTTGAAGTGTTGCCATAGATGTTGAAGAATGATCTGCTTGTCTTTTGCTGTCACTCTCTAAGCTCATCGTAGTCATTCGCTTGATGCCCCGTCGAAAGTCACCAAGCAGAGTTCTAGCTGTGTGTTGCCTTGTGGCAATTCTTAGAAAAAAAAACAAAAACTGAAGAAACTGATTTATGTGCTGGGTCTCTTCGTATACGTGAAGGTGATCGGATCCCAGCATTGGGCACGAAATGTTGGTACAGATTTATTTATTTTTGAATTTGCAGAGGCGTATAGTTTTCAAGCGTCTGATTGTCTGAAAAAATTGTCTGCATTTAGATTTTTATTCAATCAAGAGTCGATATTTTCTTTGACATAATATTTGCTTGTATTTTTTATCTGTAAGAAGGTGGGTTCGAAAGAAGTACTTGATTGTTATTGTCGTTGTTGTTGAGGAGGACGAAGGAGGAGGAGGAGGAGGAGCATCATTCTTTCATTTTGTATGCATCTGATGATTTTTGTTGACATCCGATAACTTTCTTAGAATTTTTGTTTTCTAGAAAGACATCGGATATTTACAGGACGGACTACATGAAGAAGGTTACCAATATCTCTAAAGTGGAACTTTCTCTGCAGAACGAACTGGTTTTGAACTTGGTACACTCAGGTTGTCAGTACGTGTTATTAACCGCTTAGCCACCGTCAGCTCCCAGAGGTGTGTGATTGACCTAATGATTACTATTGAGTACTATGAAACTCTACTGTGTCACATTCAAATGGGATCTTTTGCAGTCATTTAAATACAAATGATGTTTGAAAAAGGTATGAAACTACCCCCATCCTCAACTATCGGTCAAATTACTTTTTGTTACAAGTGAGTCATTATTTATGAAGACCTGAAAGCCACTCGAGCATAAGTATTAATGAATGTAAGGTGGTCAGTAAGAAAACAGCATAGTGATCATTAGTGGTGGAAATTGTGTAAAATTTGATTATTTAAGACGACAGCTCAAAAGAACTTGTTTACATTGGACTTGAAAACAATCATGTTGTAGACAGCTGGAAAGCAAGCCCCCGCTCCAGAGTTTCACTGGCAGACATTTCTAAGAAAGAAACTGTGTTCATGGAATTTGCGATTAGATAAAGGCACAGATACAGAGTGGAGGAAATTATTAAGTGTTTGCAGGAAATTATCAATAGTGATTGTAGGAAATTATTAATAGTGATTGTAGGACATTATTAATAGTGATTGCAGGAAAGTATTAGTAGTGATTGTAGGACATTATTAATAGTGATTGCAGGAAAGTATTAGTAGTGATTGTAGGACATTATTAATAGTAATTGCAGGAAATTATTAGTAGTGATTGTAGGACATTATTAATAGAGATTGCAGGAAAGTATTGGCAGTGGTTGCAGTAAATTATTAACAGTAGTTGTAGGAAATTATTAAGTGATTGCAGGACATTATCAATAGTGATTGCAGGACATTATTAATAGTGATTGCAGGAAATTATTGGCAGTGGTTGCAGTAAATTATTAACGGTAGTTGTAGGAAATTATTAACAGTAGTTGCAGTAAATTATTAACGTTGGTTGCAGGAAATAATTGACAGTGGTTGCAGCTAGGCGAATGTTTGTTGGGAATGTTTTGCAAGTGAGAAGGGCATAGATTGAAGCTCAGTTGAGCACTTGCCATGACTTATGTTAAATCTGTCCAAACTTTACAATAAATGCCTTAACGAATCTTGTTTTCCCGACTGCTGGAAAACCGCCTCTGTGGTACCAGTCTTCAAGAATTCTGGTGAAAGAACTGACCCACTAAATTATCGCCCCATTAGCCTCCTCCCGCTTTTCGCCAAAATATTTGAGTCCTTAGTTAATAAAGCCCTAGTCCAGCACCTAACAGCTGCTAAACTCTAGACTGACAAACAATATGGATTCAGGCAAGCCCGTTCAACAGCAGATATCTTAACTGTAGTTTCTGAACGTATATACCGTTCATTGGATAAAACAGGGGAGGGTAGAGCGGTGGCCCTTGATATATCTAAGGCTTTTGACAGGGTATGGCACGATGGTCTTCTAAGGAAAATTAGATCATATGGAATCACTGGAAGAATTCATAACGTAATTAAATCCTTCTTAAGTAATAGAAAAATCAAAGTTGTCCTCGACGGACGTACATCCAAACAATATGACATAAATGCGGGAGTGCCTCAGGGGTCTATCCTTGGACCTCTATTGTTCCTGATATTCATAAACGACCTCCCTGATAATATTGTTTCGGAGATGGGTATATTTGCCGATGACACCACTCTCTATAACAGATATGAGGGGAAAACAAATGAACACATATCCAAGAAAATGGCAGAAACACTAGAGGATGACCTCCAATCCGTAGTGGAATGGGGACAAAAATGGTTGGTCTCATTCAATGCTGCTAAGACTAAGCTTGTTTCCTTCAATAACTACAAGAAACCTTCTCTACCACCAATAGCAATGGCCAAGAACACATTGCCTGAAAGTACTTCTTTTAAACTCCTCGGCCTAACGTTTACAGGGAATATGAACTGGAATAGATACATTGAGAGCATTGCCAAGGCTGCTGCAAGGAAGGTTGGCTCCCTCTACCGTGCTAGAAAACTACTTACGCCTGCCAGTATCCTATACCTCTATAAGGCAACCATTCGCCCATGTATGGAGTACTGTTGTCACATCTGGGCTGGTGCATCTGCTGCTTGTCTCTCGCTCCTGGACAGGGTTCAAAAAAGAGTCGCAAACCTGATAGGTCCTGAACTGTCATCTGGGCTTCAACCTCTGTCCCATCGACGAGATGTTGCATCCCTCTGCCTGTTCTACAAATACTTTAATGGTGAATGCTCTGACGAACTGCAAACACTTGTACCTCCCCGACGTAACTACCCCCGACAAACCCGACAAGCTACTAAGTCTCATCCCTTTACAGTGGAGATCCCTAGGTGCAAGAAAGCCTTTTACTCCAATAGTTTCTTCCCCAGAACTGCGGGTCTTTGGAACTCCCTTCCGGGATTCTGCTTTCCCAACTGCAATGATATGCAGAAGTTCAAGTGTAATGTTAACAAACATCTTTCTACTCTTCTCCCTTCATAATGACCCCGCTAATTAATTCCCTAATAGTAGCCCCCTGCTTCAAAGTGGCACTGTGCCTTGTTTGGGGTGAAAATTGAATAAAAAAAAAAAAAAAAAAAAAAATTAATCATATACAATGAATCGTCCAGAGTAGGAATAGCGTTTCAGTAATAAAAAATGCGAATAGAAACAAAATCAAAACAAGTTTGTCTTTATGTAAACTAAAACAGTTTTAAGAAGCAGAAGTTCAAGTGTAATGTTAACAAACATCTTTCTACTCTTCTCCCTTCATAATGACCCCGCTAATTAATTCCCTAATAGTAGCCCCCTGCTTCAAAGTGGCACTGTGCCTTGTTTGGGGTGAAAATTGAATAAAAAAAAAAAAAAAAAAAAAAATTAATCATATACAATGAATCGTCCAGAGTAGGAATAGCGTTTCAGTAATAAAAAATGCGAATAGAAACAAAATCAAAACAAGTTTGTCTTTATGTAAACTAAAACAGTTTTAAGAAACACAATAACCTTAACAGACGGGATGATGAAGAAGATACCATCGCAGATTGATGAATCAGCATGCCATTATTAAGTCATGGAGAATAGAAAGTGGATGTTGGCTTTACTTTTAGTAGCCTCGCAACTCTTGGTTCCCTTATTTTGTCCTTTAGTCCTCACATTCCAAGGGTGATGTTTCTGACAAAGGGGGAAGACTTGCTGTTTTCTGGGTCAGAATCTATCAATCTTACACTTATCATTGACTGTTTTCTTTTTCCCCCGTGAAGTAGTATAATCTTTTAGCTCTTCACATCAAGTGACTTCATGTATTGTCTGGAGCGATTTCCATTAAAAAAAAAGTTCTGTTGCACCCACAGCACTACTATTGCTAGGATACTGACAACTGTGAGAACTTGATTCTAAGGATTGAGACCCTAATTTGAACTAAACAGTATCAAGTTGTAAAAAAAAAAAAAAAAAAGGATCATCATCATCATCATCATCATCATCATCATCATCATCATCATCATCATCATCATCATCATTTGATTTAACGTTTGTCTTATGTGTTGGTATGTGATGGATGGTTTAAAGAAAGTGACTTCCAAATCAACTTATCTCTGGCCAAGTCTTTATCTATTATTCTCAACCACCAATAAAAACCCTTCCTGAGAGCTCAGTATTCAAACTCTGGGGCTTAACATTCACAGGCAACATAAATTGAAACAAATACATTGAAGTCATTGCCAATGCTGCTGCAAAGAAGATGGGCTTCTCTTACTGTGCTAAAAAATTACACTTGAGAGCATGCCTGTATCGCTAAAAAGCCACCATTCGCCCACGCATGGAGTAATGTTGCCACATCGGGGCTAGCGCATCTACCACTAGTCTTTCATTCTTAGACAAGGTCCACAAAAGAGTCTCAAATCTGATAGGTCCCTCACTCTCAGCCAAACTCTAGCCTCTGTCCCATCGCTGTAATGTTGCATCCCCGTAACTGTTTTATAAATACGTTAATGGAATGTGCTCTGACAAACTCATAGCTCTTTGACGTATACACTTTTGACTTAAATGCGACAAGCAGCAAAATTGCACCCTTTCACTATTTAGGTTTCTAGATGTCGGAAAGCCTTCTCCAGTTGTTTCTTCACATGGACTGCAGACTTTAGAATTCCCTTCCTGTTTCCTGCTTCCTTGACTTTATTGACATGCAGAAGTTGATATGTAATGTGAGCGGACATTTTGCTCCTCAAATCCCCATAATACCCTGTTAGACATGATTGCAAACAGTAGTCTCTTACGTCCGAGTGTCAATCTGCCTTGTTGTTTGGGAGTGAAAGAGAGTAAAAAAGAGTAAAAACGAAGTCATGTGATTCCTATTGATCTCAGCATTCTTCACGGAATTACCATTTCCTTAAGTATTGAGACTACTTCCTTGCAGTTGAAGAGTTTATCCAAGCACAATTGAATGAAAATCTTTATTCCATTAAATTATAATTTTTTTCTTCGTAATTTAATACTGTTGATGAGATAGAAGATATCTGTGCAGAGTAAGGGAGGATATTCTAATTAAAGAGATTCGATTTTCTCTTTTTACTTGAATTGGCAATTTTCCAATTAAAGGTAGTTTGATAGGGAAATATACACACACAAACACACACACAGATAATTTCACTTTTATAGATATAGAGATTCTGTTTCAGCGCATTCTTCTTCTTTTTCTTCTTCGTTTTTCTTCTTTATCTTATTTTTTCTTTCTTCTTCTTCGTTTTTCTTCTTTCTTTCTTTCTTCTCCATTTTTCTTCTTTCTTCGTTCTTCTTCGTTTTCTTATTTCTTTCTTCTTCTTCGTTCTTTCTTCTTCTTCTTCTTCTTCTTCTTCTTCTTCTTCTTCTTCTTCTTCTTCTTCTTCTTCTTCTTCTTCTTCTTATGTTCAGAAATATATAATATCAAAATGAATACCACTGCTGACCTTACGGTATTTGGTTCTCTCCCAGCAAGACCTGTGACACCAGGGTAAAAAAAATGGGATTGAGAAGTCAGTGCCCCACCCACCCACCGAGGAGGAGGAGCACTCTGACCTGCTAATAGTGCCTGGGCAGCCCCGTTGGCATTTTTCCGGAATTGTCTACTCTTTAAATTCCAACCAAAATCTTCTGCTGCTGTGTTTTCTTATATTCAAACCAAATTTCGAAACATTGTCGAAAAGATTAAAATCCAAATTTTTTTATATTATTTAGTTTATTATTTAGTTTATTATTTTTTTATATTATTTAGTTTATTCATTTTTTTTATATTATTTAGTTTATTCATTTTTTTTATATTATTTAGTTTATTATTTAGTTTATTCATTTTTTTTATATTATTTAGTTTATTCATTTTTTTTATATTATTTAGTTTATTATTTAGTTTATTCATTTTTTTTATATTATTTAGTTTATTATTTAGTTTATTCATTTTTTTATATTATTTAGTTTATTATTTAGTTTATTCATTTTTTTTATATTATTTAGTTAATTCATTTTTTTAATATTATTTAGTTTATTATTTAGTTTATTCATTTTTTTTATATTATTTAGTTTATTATTTAGTTTATTCATTTTTTTTATATTATTTAGTTTATTATTTAGTTTATTCATTTTTTTTATATTATTTAGTTTATTATTTAGTTTATTCATTTTTTTTATATTATTTAGTTTATTATTTAGTTTATTATTTTTTTTTATATTATTTAGTTTATTCTTTTTTTATATTATTTAGTTTATTATTTAGTTTATTCATTTTTTTATATTATTTAGTTTATTATTTAGTTTATTATTTTTTTATATTATTTAGTTTATTCATTTTTTTTATATTATTTAGTTTATTCATTTTTTTTATATTATTTAGTTTATTCATTTTTTTATATTATTTAGTTTATTATTTAGTTTATTCATTTTTTTTATATTATTTAGTTTATTATTTAGTTTATTATTTTTTTTATATTATTTAGTTTATTTATTTGTTATATTATTTAGTTTATTCATTTTTTATATTATTTAGTTTATTCATTTTTTTTATATTATTTAGTATATTATTTAGTTTATTCATTTTTTTATATTATTTAGTTTATTATTTAGTTTATTCATTTTTTTATATTATTTAGTTTATTCATTTTTTTTTATATTATTTAGTTTATTCATTTTTTTATATTATTTAGTTTATTATTTAGTTTATTCATTTTTTTTATATTATTTAGTTTATTCATTTTTTTAATATTATTTAGTTTATTATTTAGTTTATTCATTTTTTTTATATTATTTAGTTTATTATTTAGTTTATTCATTTTTTTTTATATTATTTAGTTTATTCATTTTTTTATATTATTTAGTTTATTATTTAGTTTATTCATTTTTTTTATATTATTTAGTTTATTATTTAGTTTATTATTTTTTTATATTATTTAGTTTATTCATTTTTTTATATTATTTAGTTTATTATTTAGTTTATTCATTTTTTTTATATCATTTAGTTTATTCATTTTTTTTATATTATTTAGTTTATTCATTTTTTTTATATTATTTACTTTATTATTTAGATTATTTTTTTTTATATTATTTAGTTTATTATTTAGTTTATTCATTTTTTTATATTATTTAGTTTATTATTTAGTTTATTCATTTTTTTATATTATTTAGTTTATTATTTAGTTTATTATTTTTTTTATATTATTTAGTTTATTCATTTTTTTTATATTATTAAGTTTATTCATTTTTTTATATTATTTAGTTTATTATTTAGTTTATTCATTTTTTTTATATTATTTAGTTTATTCATTTTTTTATATTATTTAATTTATTCATTTTTTTTATATTATTTAGTTTATTATTTAGTTTATTCATTTTTTTATATTATTTAGTTTATTATTTAGTTTATTCATTTTTTTTATATTATTTAGTTTATTATTTAGTTTATTCATTTTTTTATATTATTTAGTTTATTATTTAGTTTATTATTTTTTTTATATTATTTAGTTTATTCTTTTTTTATATTATTTAGTTTATTATTTAGTTTATTCATTTTTTTATATTATTTAGTTTATTATTTAGTTTATTATTTTTTTATATTATTTAGTTTATTCATTTTTTTTATATTATTTAGTTTATTCATTTTTTTTATATTATTTAGTTTATTCATTTTTTTATATTATTTAGTTTATTATTTAGTTTATTATTTTTTTATATTATTTAGTTTATTTATTTTTTATATTATTTAGTTTATTCATTTTTTATATTATTTAGTTTATTCATTTTTTTTATATTATTTAGTATATTATTTAGTTTATTCATTTTTTTATATTATTTAGTTTATTATTTAGTTTATTCATTTTTTTATATTATTTAGTTTATTCATTTTTTTTATATTATTTAGTTTATTCATTTTTTTATATTATTTTGTTTATTATTTAGTTCATTCATTTTTTTTATATTATTTAGTTTATTCATTTTTTTATATTATTTAGTTTATTCATTTTTTTATATTATTTAGTTTATTCATTTTTTTATATTATTTAGTTTATTATTTAGTTTATTATTTTTTATATTATTTAGTTTATTCATTTTTTTTATATTATTTAGTTTATTCATTTTTTTAATATTATTTAGTTTATTCATTTTTTTATATTATTTAGTTTATTATTTAGTTTAGTTATTTTTTTTATATTATTTAGTTTATTATTTAGTTTATTATTTTTTATATTATTTAGTTTATTCATTTTTTTATATTATTTAGTTTATTCATTTTTTAATAGTATTTAGTTTATTCATTTTTTTAATATTATTTAGTTTATTATTTAGTTTATTCATTTTTTTATATTATTTAGTTTATTATTTAGTTTATTATTTTTTATATTATTTAGTTTATTCATTTTTGTTATATTATTTAGTTTATTCATTTTTTTATATTATTTAGTTTATTATTTAGTTTATTCATTTTTTTTATATTATTTAGTTTATTCATTTTTTTATATTATTTAGTTTATTATTTAGTTTATTCATTTTTTTATATTATTTAGTTTATTATTTAGTTTATTCATTTTTTTTATATTATTTAGTTTATTCATTTTTTTAATATTATTTAGTTTATTATTTAGTTTATTCATTTTTTTTATATTATTTAGTTTATTATTTAGTTTATTATTTTTTATATTATTTAGTTTATTCATTTTTTTATATTATTTAGTTTATTCATTTTTTTATATTATTTAGTTTATTATTTAGTTTATTCATTTTTTTTATATTATTTAGTTTATTCATTTTTTTATATTATTTAGTTTATTATTTAGTTTATTCATTTTTTTTATATTATTTAGTTTATTCATTTTTTTATATTATTTAGTTTATTATTTAGTTTATTATTTTTTATATTATTTAGTTTATTCATTTTTTTATATTATTTAGTTTATTCATTTTTTTATATTATTTAGTTTATTATTTAGTTTATTCATTTTTTTTATATTATTTAGTTTATTCATTTTTTTATATTATTTAGTTTATTATTTTGTTTATTCATTTTTTTATATTATTTAGTTTATTATTTAGTTTATTCATTTTTTTTATATTATTTAGTTAATTCATTTTTTTAATATTATTTAGTTTATTATTTAGTTTATTCATTTTTTTTATATTATTTAGTTTATTATTTAGTTTATTCATTTTTTTTATATTATTTAGTTTATTATTTAGTTTATTCATTTTTTTTATATTATTTAGTTTATTATTTAGTTTATTCATTTTTTTTATATTATTTAGTTTATTATTTTTTTTATATTATTTAGTTTATTCTTTTTTTATATTATTTAGTTTATTATTTAGTTTATTCATTTTTTTATATTATTTAGTTTATTATTTAGTTTATTATTTTTTTATATTATTTAGTTTATTCATTTTGTTTACATTATTTAGTTTATTCATTTTTTTTATATTATTTAGTTTATTCATTTTTTTATATTATTTAGTTTATTATTTAGTTTATTCATTTTTTTTATATTATTTAGTTTATTATTTAGTTTATTATTTTTTTTATATTATTTAGTTTATTTATTTGTTATATTATTTAGTTTATTCATTTTTTATATTATTTAGTTTATTCATTTTTTTTATATTATTTAGTATATTATTTAGTTTATTCATTTTTTTATATTATTTAGTTTATTATTTAGTTTATTCATTTTTTTATATTATTTAGTTTATTCATTTTTTTTTATATTATTTAGTTTATTCATTTTTTTATATTATTTAGTTTATTATTTAGTTTATTCATTTTTTTTATATTATTTAGTTTATTCATTTTTTTAATATTATTTAGTTTATTATTTAGTTTATTCATTTTTTTTATATTATTTAGTTTATTATTTAGTTTATTCATTTTTTTTATATTATTTAGTTTATTCATTTTTTTATATTATTTAGTTTATTATTTAGTTTATTCATTTTTTTTATATTATTTAGTTTATTATTTAGTTTATTATTTTTTTATATTATTTAGTTTATTCATTTTTTTATATTATTTAGTTTATTATTTAGTTTATTCATTTTTTTTATATCATTTAGTTTATTCATTTTTTTTATATTATTTAGTTTATTCATTTTTTTATATTATTTACTTTATTATTTAGATTATTTTTTTTTATATTATTTAGTTTATTATTTAGTTTATTCATTTTTTTATATTATTTAGTTTATTATTTAGTTTATTCATTTTTTTATATTATTTAGTTTATAATTTAGTTTATTATTTTTTTTATATTATTTAGTTTATTCATTTTTTTATATTATTAAGTTTATTCATTTTTTTATATTATTTAGTTTATTATTTAGTTTATTCATTTTTTTTATATTATTTAGTTTATTCATTTTTTTATATTATTTAATTTATTCATTTTTTTTATATTATTTAGTTTATTATTTAGTTTATTCATTTTTTTTATATTATTTAGTTTATTATTTAGTTTATTCATTTTTTTTATATTATTTAGTTTATTATTTAGTTTATTCATTTTTTTATATTATTTAGTTTATTATTTAGTTTATTATTTTTTTTATATTATTTAGTTTATTCTTTTTTTATATTATTTAGTTTATTATTTAGTTTATTCATTTTTTTATATTATTTAGTTTATTATTTAGTTTATTATTTTTTTATATTATTTAGTTTATTCATTTTTTTTATATTATTTAGTTTATTCATTTTTTTTATATTATTTAGTTTATTCATTTTTTTATATTATTTAGTTTATTATTTAGTTTATTATTTTTTTATATTATTTAGTTTATTTATTTTTTAAATTATTTAGTTTATTCATTTTTTATATTATTTAGTTTATTCATTTTTTTTATATTATTTAGTATATTATTTAGTTTATTCATTTTTTTATATTATTTAGTTTATTATTTAGTTTATTCATTTTTTTATATTATTTAGTTTATTCATTTTTTTTATATTATTTAGTTTATTCATTTTTTTATATTATTTTGTTTATTATTTAGTTCATTCATTTTTTTTATATTATTTAGTTTATTCATTTTTTTATATTATTTAGTTTATTCATTTTTTAATAGTATTTAGTTTATTCATTTTTTTAATATTATTTAGTTTATTATTTAGTTTATTCATTTTTTTATATTATTTAGTTTATTATTTAGTTTATTATTTTTTATATTATTTAGTTTATTCATTTTTTTATATTATTTAGTTTATTCATTTTTTTATATTATTTAGTTTATTATTTAGTTTATTAATTTTTTTTATATTATTTAGTTTATTCATTTTTTTATATTATTTAGTTTATTATTTAGTTTATTCATTTTTTTATATTATTTAGTTTATTATTTAGTTTATTCATTTTTTTTATATTATTTAGTTTATTCATTTTTTTAATATTATTTAGTTTATTATTTAGTTTATTCATTTTTTTTATATTATTTAGTTTATTATTTAGTTTATTATTTTTTATATTATTTAGTTTATTCATTTTTTTATATTATTTAGTTTATTCATTTTTTTATATTATTTAGTTTATTATTTAGTTTATTCATTTTTTTTATATTATTTAGTTTATTCATTTTTTTATATTATTTAGTTTATTATTTAGTTTATTCATTTTTTTTATATTATTTAGTTTATTCATTTTTTTATATTATTTAGTTTATTATTTAGTTTATTCATTTTTTTTATATTATTTAGTTTATTCATTTTTTTTATATTATTTAGTTTATTATTTATTTTATTCAAACTACTCTTCTCACCTTGAGTTTTATTTGCACAGCACAAGGACCCGTGATCTAGCGGATAAAGTAGTAGATCAAATTCAGTTGTAAATGACATTCTTCTGGAGGTTGAGGGTTTAATCCCCAGTGCAGACCACACTAAGAATACAATTGTGAATTACTTAAGACTTATACCCGGTCAATGTACTTAGATTTTGTTACTTTTTTTCATGCAAAATTAAACTACTTTAAAACAAAGAATCTATAATTCTTCTTTAATGTTTTTTTTTTATTTCATCTTTTCTACAAAAAAAAAAAAAAAACTTGTGTAAGAAAAGAAAAAACGAAATGTACTTTCATCAATCAGCTGGTGAACAGTTTATGTTCATTAAGAAAACACCATGGCATCTTTATTGATTGAATATTTGAAAGATTCAAAATCTTGAAAAAATACAATTTCTTATATTATTTGGATTATTCGGACTACTGTTCTCATCTTGAGTGTTAATTGCACAACGTTCCAACCTATGTAGTCTATGACATTTTTGCAGGTGTATTTTTATCGAACTCAGGAATATTTCTGTTGAACTTTGGAATATCCACAGAATTTCCAGAAGAGTGTCATTTACAACTGAATTTAAATTGTGACGTAACTGATAAAGTTGTAAGCGACACTCTTCTAGAGGTTGAAGTTTCAATCTTCAGTGTAGGCAGTATCAAAAATACAGTTGCCAATTATTTAAGATTTATACCTGATCATGGCTGACGGAACTAAAGCATGTCACTCTCATGGATTAAATAAAGGGTTTCGTGTGAAATTCTGTGCAGATTTCAGAGTTTGGCAGAAAGATTTCTGAATTCCAAAAAGCTTCACCTTAAGAAGGTCGGAGGTTACATCGGTCGAAACACTGAAGATGAGAACAGTAGTCCAAATAATCCACATAATCTAAATTAGCAATCATCATTTGAAAAATTCAAAAACGTAAAACCATTTTAGGTGTTAATTTTATCCCCCACTACGTCTTTTTTTTTTACCTATTTTTTTTTTTTGCCTATTTTTTTTTTTACCTATTTTTTTCTTACCTATTTTTTTTTTTACCTATTTTTTTTTTTACCTATTTTTTTTTTACTTATTTTTTTTTACCTATTTTTTTTTTTTTACCTATGTTTTTTAAGGTTACAAGTTTGTTGCTTTATCTGGAAAAAAATAAAGATAAACTTCTGACGTTACTTTCAATTTAAAACCTTTATTTTTTTTTCTGACCGTCTAATGAGGAGGCCAATGAATGATGAGATTTTATTTCTCAATTTTAATGTTTATTTTTCGATGTTTATTTTTCTTTTATTTTGTTTTAATTCTCCACTTAAAACAGAAAGTAAAGATTACCAAAAAAAAAAAAATAAATAAAATAAAAAAAATAAAAAATAAATAAAAAAAGCAAAAACAAAAAACCCTCAGTTATTTTATAGACGCCAAAACCAAAGATACCTGCAAAGTCTCCGAATCACCAGCATCCATTGTTTATCTCCCCCCCCTCCCAGACATCTAAAAAAGATTCACATGCGCACACAAAGATGGAATTAATTTTATTTTCATTCTCTTCTCCATAGAATGTCAATGGGCGCCAAAGTGAAAACTTTGAAGAATAAAGTATGAGTCATTTTCATCTTCGTTGGACATTTTGGCTGGGGAAAGAGAAGCAGACATATTAGGAAGGAGACAATAAGATAAAAAAAAACAAAAAAAAAAAAACAAAATAAAACAGAACAACAAGTAAACAGAGCAAGAAGGTTGATTTAAAAAAAAAAAACATCTTTCAGTTTTGGATTGATGGTGGGGGGCGGGGTTGCAAAGATAATCATAGCTGAAGTGAAATATTCTTAATATATCTATATAATAGAATAAACTTTATTTTTTTCTCCGTCTAAAAACGAAACACCATGAATAAATATTTGAAGATATAAAGAACTTGAAGCATAAAACCTTTTTTTTTTTCTCAAAATGACTGGATTCAGTATTAAATAATCCCAAAAGGGCTGATATGCCGTAAAACAAAACAAACAAACCAAACATCATGAATAAATATTTAAAGATATGAAGAACTTGAAGCCTTAAACTTTTTAACAAAATTAATTGATTCGGCATTTAAAAAAGAGGAAGTAGTTGAGATGCTGTAAAACAAAACGACCAAACCAAACACCATGAATATTTTTTTTTTTTTTTTTTTACACAGGAATCACCACTTATCAAGGCCCGGAGGCCACTCGAGGATAAGGGTTAATGAGTATACATTAGTCAATATGATTATAGCGTAGTAAACACAAGTAGTGGAAATTTTGTAAATTGGGTTACTTAGGGGGACGGTTCATCGAGAACTTGTTTATGTTGGACTTGAAGACAATCAGATTGTAGTCAGCTGGAAAGCAGGCAATCGGAAGAGAGTTCCACGGGCGTGCAGTTCTAAGAAAGAAACTTTGCTCATGGAATCTACGTTTAGGTTTCGGCATAGATAAAGAGTGTGGGAAATTATTAATAGTGGTTTTGGCTAGACGATTGTTTTTTGTGAAAGTTTGGAGAGGGGGGACCATAAATTGAAGCTCAGACGAGCATTTGACATGAAATTAGCGATAAAGCAGAGACAGACTCGCAACGTCTCTTCTGTGGGAAAGAAGTTGCAGAGAAGAGAAAAAGGTATCCCCCCAATAATAAGCTACAACGTCTATTTTGAACTCTGTCAAGACAGGATAAGCTGCTTCTAGCAGCTCCTGCCCAGATGTAGCAACAGTACTTCATCATTGGACGTACCTGGCTTTTATATAGATAGAGAATTGCATCAGGAGTGAGATATCTACTGGAGCGGAAGAAGGATCCTACCATTGTTCCAGCAACCTTGGCAATGGATTTGATATATGGGCTCCATTTCAGGACGGGAGTAAAGGTCAAGCCCAGAAGCTTGTCAAAACATGAAGCCTCCCCAAGACAAAAGCCATTCATTTCAATTGGTTCCAAATTGGCATCAGAGAGTAGATGGTGTAAAGATAGAAGCTTGGTTTTAGATGCATTAAAAGTAACCAGCAACCTCTTCCTCCATTGTACCACGTGCTCAAGATCAGAGGAGAGAGAGAATCAGAGAGGGCCGTTTACAGTTTTTGATGTGCTACCATAGATCGTAGTGTCGTCAGCATAAATGCCTACGAATGAATATTTGAAGATATAAAAAAATTTGAAGCATGAGAAATGTAGGTCATGCCTCAGTTGGCATTCTCTTTTTAATTACAGTGTTCTTGCAAGAAGATCTTTGCAGTTAGCGTTTTACAGGGGGGAGGGAACCACAGATCGGAGCTCAGCCGAGTACCTGTCATAAAAATTACGATAGAGTAGAGAAAGATTAGAAACGTTGCTGTATGGCAAAGAAGAGGGTATCCCCCACCACATTTCAAATTTACTGTACGTGGCAACAGTACGTAATCTCAAGATGTATCAGAACCTTGAACAAGTTTGGAACGCTTATAAAAATTATAACTTAAAAAAAGTTTTTTTTTTGAATAAGAATTATGTAAGATGTACTAAACTTTTATTTTTTCATTGCTGGAAAATGTTTTATGGGGGAAAAAAAATGTTGGAAAATTGTTGGAGAGGTGGGTTTTTTTGTTTTTTTTTTACACAGTAGTCACCACTTATCAAGGCCCGGAAGCAACTCAGGGATAAGGGTTCATGCCTTATTTGCCCCCCCCCCACTGTATTCATACCTTTACAATACAGATTGCTTGTTTGTTTGTGTAAGCAGCATAACACATTGTAATTGGCCTTCGGGTTAAGATCAAAGTAAATATTTTAAACAGTTGGGTTCTAATAGGACGTCCCCCCCCCCGGTACAAAAAAGTGCATGCGGTATTATGATGGAAGAAGATACTAACTAAGAGAAACTTTTGTTTAGTTCTGGAGTGACAAGGATGACCAACGACCCCCATTTTCACCCCTTTTGAGTTGGCCTTGTGCCTAAGTTTTTTGTTCACAGTGACTTACATTGTATTTTTAGACCGAATAAAAGATTTAATACCCCAAAGTGTAGTATCTGTTCTGATGCTAAACTTCACTTTTTTGTTCTCGGTTAGTGGAGGAGAAATCCTTCAAGACTGAAGCACTTTTTTAATTTTTATTTCTTTTCTCCACATTAAAAAAAAAAAAAAAAATGACGTTAGTGTCTAACACTGACCTCGTGGGGAGGCAAAGTAAATAGGGACAATATACGACCCTAACCCGTAAATCCATTAAGATATCAGCCCTAATCCTAACCGTGCACAAATCAATCTAGATATCAGCAGGCTCATGTTCATTTGTGCATGTTGATATACGTCTGATGCAAACAAAATCGCATAACCACAACATTGATATGCATTCCATTGTGCGAGCGTATGCGAGCGTATGTACGCATTTACGCGTGCATTCCTATCTGTATTGGAAAGAGAGAAATATTTACAAGACACGCATGAATGGCTCTATAATATGAAAAGAAATATAATCAGCTTGCTCATGTACTGACTCGCTCGAAAGGGACGATAATTGTTTAATGGACCGGCATAAAGTAGCCGCAGCTGGTGGTTGTTGTTCACTTCAACGGTTGCTTTGCTGCAGTCGGGCTGCGGTATCGTCCCATGGTTCTGTTCAATCCTAGAAGGTCCACTCTCCTAGGCTTTACCTTTCTCTCTCTAAAAGGGATTAGTTTATGGTTAATCTCCTGACGGGGTTGCTCAGCCATAGTGTGCTTGTTGTAGTGCGTTAGCTTCTCAAAATCACCATGATCAAGATCATAAT
This sequence comes from Euprymna scolopes, assembly GCF_053919585.1. Classification (NCBI taxonomy): domain Eukaryota; kingdom Metazoa; phylum Mollusca; class Cephalopoda; order Sepiida; family Sepiolidae; genus Euprymna; species Euprymna scolopes. Next base: position 122,948,251 of record NC_136489.1, on the reverse strand, counting down.
ATTGCAATTTGCAATCCGCTAAGGCAAAAAAAAAAAAAAATAGGAGCCATTCCTATTTGAATGTCCCCCCCCCATATTCACAGATGACTGTGTTGTAGGGATTCATCTCCCTCCCGTAGCGGGAAGATGTGAAACAAGGGTCAGAAAGTAGGATTGAAGGAGCCAGCACCCAAGAGGAGGAGCACACTGGCTTGCAAGAAATGCCTTGGCAGCCCCATTAGCATTCTTTGGTAGAAGCATACCAGGCGATTAGCAACAAATTAACCCCCTTCTCAAACGAAAGGGACAAAGCCTCAAAAGGTGGACCTCCTAGAACTGCATAAGACCATCAACATATCGCAGTTAACATGGAAAGAGCTATTTTGAGAATGTCATAGATTCTGTGTTGTAATCTATAAGCAAGCAGTCTCATGATAACGTTCTATACAGATGGGAAGCCATTTTAAAGAATTTTTATCCATGGGAATTTCTCCCTTATGCTAGACACATAGAAAGAATGGAATTTTTTTTTCAATTGTGGAAGATGAGTTTTTATTTTTTGCTGTGAATGTTTAACCTTTTAAATCTGAAGCCTGATTCATTTATTTCGTATGAATCAGATGTTTTTTTTATTGTTGTTGCCATTCGTTTTCCCGAGAGATTGCATGAAGGTTGCCAACATCCTAAATGAAAGTGTTTCTATGGAAGGAACTGGATTCGAACCTAGCACACTCACATTGTCAGTCCGTGTCGTTAATTACTTAGCAACTGTCACCTCCCCATTCAGCCCTAAACGCTGATCAAAGCAAAGGGAATCTATGACATTCATCCTCCCAGATTTTGCCTTTTCCGTTTTAGAAAGGGGTTAATTTGTTGCTAATCGCCTGAGACGTTTTTATCAGAGAATGCTGACGGGGTTACCCAGGCATTTCTTGTAGGCTAGATCTTGCAGGCTTATCTTCAATGAGAAAGTCATTCATTCCCACTAGGGGCAAAGCATTGGTGGTGAAAGGAGATAAGCTTGTTTTTGTTTTTTTTAGAAGTCCAAGGCACTTTTTTCTTCATATACTTCACATGATGCAGATCTGAAGGAAATTGCAAAGATATTAAATGTTCGCATTTCTACCAAATGATGGGAATATTACCGCAACAAAAAATGCCAAGGTTTAAAGCCGAAAAGTATTTTATAGCAACATTTTTTTTTTTTTTTTAATAAAAATTACTGGTGCTACCAGATCAGGCTGTCTGAAGATATTGGCTTCCTGAGACTAAATTCACCTAACATTGATGCTTTTTTGTTTTTCTACTTGCTTTTGCAACAACAAGCCAATCTTTTCCCCTTTTCCTTCTTCCCATTTCCCCTTTCTCTTTCTATCCCCCCCCACACACTTTTTGACTGGTTTCCTAACTTAAAATGTACGAAAAATTAATGCTGTCATCCTTTTCTCTCTCGCATTGCAAAACTCATGTTCTGCAGGGCAGGAAACAAAAAACGATAAAATCCATTATAAAACAATCAAATCAACCCAACAAACTAGCGATTGAATATACATATAGTTGAAGAATAAAATCCTTTTACATAATAACAGCATAAATACTATTTCCAAAATAAATTAAAAAAATGCAACGTGAATATTATTTCCAAAATAAAACATTGTAACATGAATACTATTTCCAAAACAAATAAAAAAATGCAACATGAGTACTATTTCCAAAATAAATAAAAAAAACGCAACATAAATACTATTTCCAAAATAAATTTAAAAAAATGCAACATGAATACTATTTCCAAAATAAATAAAAAAATGCAACATGAATACTATTTTCAAAATAAATAAAAAAACGCAACATAAATACTATTTCCAAAATAAATTTAAAAACATGCAACATAAATACTATTTCCAAAATAAATAAAAAAATGCAACATAAATACTATTTCCAAAATAAATAAAAAAATGCAACATGAATACTATTTCCAAAATAAATAAAAAAATGCAACATAAATACTATTTCCAAAATAAATAAAAAAATGCAACATGAATACTATTTCCAAAATAAATAAAAAAAACGCAACATGAATACTATTTCAAAAATAAATTAAAAAAAATGCAACATGAATACTATTTCCAAAATAAATAAAAAATGCAACATGAATACTATTTCCAAAATGAATTAAAAAATGCAACATAAATACTATTTTCAAAATAAATAAAAAAATGCAACATGAATACTATTTCCAAAATAAATTAAAAAAATGCAACATGAGTTCTATTTCCAAAATAAATAAATAAATGCAACATGAATACTATTTCCAAAATAAATAAAAAAAATGCAACATGAATACTATTTCCAAAATACATTAAAAAATGCAACATGAGTACTATTTCCAAAATGAATAAAGAATGCAACATGAATACTATTTCCAAAATAAATTAAAAAAATGCAACATGAATACTATTTTCAAAATAAATAAAAAAATGCAACATGAATACTATTTCCAAAATAAATAAATAAATGCAACATGAATACTATTTCCAAAATAAATAAAAAAATGCAACATGAATACTATTTTCAAAATAAATTAAAAAATGCAACATGAGTACTATTTCCAAAATGAATACAGAATGCAACATGAATACTATTTCCAAAATAAATAAAAAAAATGCAACATGAATACTATTTCCAAAATAAATAAAAAATGCAACATGAATACTATTTCCAAAATAAATAAAAAAATGCAACATGAGTACTATTTCCAAAATGAATAAAGAATGCAACATGAATACTATTTCCAAAATAAATAAAAAAAATGCAACATGAGTACTATTTCCAAAATAAATAAAAAATGCAACATGAATACTATTTCCAAAATAAATAAAAAAATGCAACATGAATACTATTTCCAAAATAAATAAAAAATGCTACATGAATACTATTTCCAAAATAAATAAAAAATGCAACATGAATACTATTTCCAAAATAAATAAAAAAATGCAACATGAATACTATTTCCAAAATGAATAAAAAATGCAACATGAATACTATTTCCAAAATAAATAAAAAAATGCTACATGAATACTATTTCCAAAATAAATACAAAATGCAACATGAATACTATTTCCAAAATAAATAAAAAAATGCAACATGAATACTATTTCCAAAATAAATTTAAAAAAATGCTACATGAATACTATTTCCAAAATAAATAAAAAATTCAACATGAATACTATTTCCAAAATAAATAAAAAAATTCAACATGAATACTATTTCCAAAATAAATAAAAAAATGCTACATGAATACTATTTCCAAAATAAATAAAAAATGCAACATGAATACTATTTTCAAAATAAATAAAAAAATGCAACATGAGTACTATTTCCAAAATAAATAAAAAATGCAACATGAATACTATTTCCAAAATAAATAAAAAAATGCAACATGAATACTATTTCCAAAATGAATAAAGAATGCAACATGAATACTATTTCCAAAATTAATAAAAAAAAATGCAACATGAGTATTATTTCCAAAATAAATAAAAAAATGCAACATGAATACTATTTCCAAAATGAATAAAAAAATGCAACATGAATACTATTTCCAAAATGAATAAAAAAAATGCAACATGAATACTATTTCCAAACTAAATAAAAAAAAATGCAACATGAATACTATTTTCAAAATAAATAAAAAAATGCAACATGAATACTATTTCCAAAATGAATAAAGAATGCAACATGAATACTATTTCCAAAATTAATAAAAAAAAATGCAACATGAGTATTATTTCCAAAATAAATAAAAAAATGCAACATGAATACTATTTCCAAAATGAATAAAAAAATGCAACATGAATACTATTTCCAAAATGAATAAAAAAATGCAACATGAATACTATTTCCAAAATGAATAAAAAAAATGCAACATGAATACTATTTCCAAACTAAATAAAAAAAAATGCAACATGAATACTATTTTCAAAATAAATAAAAAAATTCAACATGAATACTATTTCCAAACTGAATAAAGAATGCAACATGAATACTATTTCCAAAATTAATAAAAAAAAATGCAACATGAGTATTATTTCCAAAATAAATAAAAAAATGCAACATGAATACTATTTCCAAAATGAATAAAAAAAATGCAACATGAATACTATTTCCAAAATAAATAAAAAAATGCAACATGAATACTATTTTCAAAATAATTAAAAAATGCAACATAAATACTATTTCCAAAATAAATAAAAAAATGCAACATGAATACTATTTCCAAAATAAATAAAAAATGCAACATGAATACTATTTCCAAAATAAATAAAAAAATGCAACATGAGTACTATTTCCAAAATAAATAAAAAAATGTAACATGAGTACTATTTCCAAAATAAATAAAATAATGCAACATAGATACTATTTCCAAAATAAATAAAAAAATGCAACATGAATACTATTTCCAAACTAAATAAAAAAAAATGCAACATGAATACTATTTTCAAAATAAATAAAAAAATGCAACATGAATACTATTTCCAAAATGAATAAAGAATGCAACATGAGTATTATTTCCAAAATTAATTAAAAAAAATGCAACATGAGTATTATTTCCAAAATAAATAAAAAAATGCAACATGAATACTATTTCCAAAATGAATTAAAAATGCAACATAAATACTATTTCCAAAATGAATAAAAAAAATGCAACATGAATACTATTTTCAAAATGAATAAAAAATGCAACATGAATACTATTTTCAAAATAAATAAAAAAATGCAACATGAGTACTATTTCCAAAATAAATAAAAAAATGTAACATGAGTACTATTTCCAAAATAAATAAAATAATGCAACATGAATACTATTTCCAAAATAAATAAAAAAATGCAACATGAATACTATTTCCAAAATAAATAAAAAAAAAATGCAACATGAATACTATTTTCAAAATAAATAAAAAAATTCAACATGAATACTATTTCCAAAATGAATAAAGAATGCAACATGAATACTATTTCCAAAATTAATAAAGAAAAATGCAACATGAGTATTATTTCCAAAATAAATAAAAAAATGCAACATGAATACTATTTCCAAATTGAATAAAAAAATGCAACATGAATACTATTTCCAAAATGAATAAAAAAAATGCAACATGAATACTATTTCCAAACTAAATAAAAAAAAATGCAACATGAATACTACTTTTTTAAAAAAAATAAAAAAATTCAAAATGAATACTATTTCCAAAATCAATAAAGAATGCAACATGAATACTATTTCCAAAATTAATAAAAAAAAATGCAACATGAGTATTATTTCCAAAATAAATAAAAAAATGCAACATGAATACTATTTCCAAAATAAATAAAAAAAATGCAACATGAATACTATTTCCAAAATTAATAAAAAAATGCAACATGAATATTATTTCCAAAATTAATAAAAAAATGCAACATGAATATTATTTCCAAAATAAATAAAAAATGCAACATGAATACTATTTCCAAAATAAATAAAAAAATGCAACATGAGTACTATTTCCAAAATAAATAAAAAAATGTAACATGAGTACTATTTCCAAAATAAATAAAATAATGCAACCTGAATACTATTTCCAAAATAAATAAAAAAATGCAACATGAATACTATTTCCAAACTAAATAAAAAAAAATGCAACATGAATACTATTTTCAAAATAAATAAAAAAATTCAACATGAATACTATTTCCAAAATGAATAAAGAATGCAACATGAATACTATTTCCAAAATTAATAAAAAAAAATGCAACATGAGTATTATTTCCAAAATAAATTAAAAAATGCAACATGAATACTATTTCCAAAATGAATAAAAAAAATGCAACATGAATACTATTTCCAAAATAAATAAAAAAATGCAACATGAATACTATTTCCAAAATAAATAAAAAATTCAACATGAATATTATTTCCAAAATAAATAAAAAAATGCAACATGAGTACTATTTCCAAAATAAATAAAATAATGCAACATGAATACTATTTCCAAAATAAATAAAAAAATGCAACATGAATACTATTTCCAAAATGAATAAAGAATGCAACATGAATACTATTTCCAAAATTAATAAAAAAAAATGCAACATGAGTATTATTTCCAAAATAAATAAAAAAATGCAACATGAATACTATTTCCAAAATGAATTAAAAATGCAACATAAATACTATTTCCAAAATGAATAAAAAAAATGCAACATGAATACTATTTTCAAAATAAACAAAAAAATGCAACATGAATACTATTTCCAAAATAAATAAAAAAATGCAACATGAATACTATTTCCAAAATTAATAAAAAAAAATGCAACATGAATACTATTTCCAAAATAAATTAAAAAAAATGCAACATGAATACTATTTCCAAAATAAATAAAAAATGCAACATGAATACTATTTTCAAAATAAATAAAAAAATGCAACATAAATACTATTTCCAAAATAAATAAAAAAATGCAACATGAATACTATTTTCAAAATAAATAAAAAAATGCAACATGAGTTCTATTTCCAAAATAAATAAAAAAATGCAACATGAGTACTATTTCCAAAATTAATAAAAAAATGCAACATGAGTTCTATTTCCAAAATAAATAAAAAAAATGCTACATGAATACTATTTCCAAAATAAATAAAGAAATGCAACATGAATATTATTTCCAAAATAAATAAAAAAATGAAACATGAGTACTATTCCAAAATGAATAAAGAATGCAACATGAATACTATTTCCAAAATGAATAAAGAATGCAACATGAATACTACTTTCAAAATTAATAAAAAAATGCAACATGAATACTATTTTCAAAATAAACAAAAAAATGCAACATGAATACTATTTCCAAAATAAAAAAAAAAATGCAACATGAATACTATTTCCAAAATGAATAAAGAATGCAACATGAATACTATTTCTAAAATTAATAAAAAAATGCAACATGAATACTATTTTCAAAATAAACAAAAAAATGCAACATGAGTACTATTTCCAAAATAAATAAAAAAAATGCAACATGAATACTATTTCCAAAATGAATAAAGAATGCAACATGAATACTATTTCCAAAATAAATAAAAAATGCAACATGAATACTATTTTCAAAATAAATAAAAAAATGCAACATGAGTACTATTTCCAAAATAAATAAAAAATGCAACATGAATACTATTTCCAAAATAAATAAAAAAATGCAACATGAATACTATTTCCAAAATGAATAAAGAATGCAACATGAATACTATTTCCAAAATTAATAAAAAAAAATGCAACATGAGTATTATTTCCAAAATAAATAAAAAAATGCAACATGAATACTATTTCCAAAATGAATAAAAAAATGCAACATGAATACTATTTCCAAAATGAATAAAAAAATGCAACATGAATACTATTTCCAAAATGAATAAAAAAAATGCAACATGAATACTATTTCCAAACTAAATAAAAAAAAAATGCAACATGAATACTATTTTCAAAATAAATAAAAAAATTCAACATGAATACTATTTCCAAAATGAATAAAGAATGCAACATGAATACTATTTCCAAAATTAATAAAAAAAAATGCAACATGAGTATTATTTCCAAAATAAATAAAAAAATGCAACATGAATACTATTTCCAAAATGAATAAAAAAAATGCAACATGAATACTATTTCCAAAATAAATAAAAAAATGCAACATTAATACTATTTTCAAAATAATTAAAAAATGCAACATAAATACTATTTCCAAAATGAATAAAGAATGCAACATGAATACTATTTCCAAAATTAATTAAAAAAAATTCAACATGAGTATTATTTCCAAAATAAATAAAAAAATGCAACATGAATACTATTTCCAAAATGAATTAAAAATGCAACATAAATACTATTTCCAAAATGAATAAAAAAAATGCAACATGAATACTATTTTCAAAATGAATAAAAAAAATGCAACATGAATACTATTTTCAAAATAAATAAAAAAATGCAACATGAGTACTATTTCCAAAATAAATAAAAAAATGTAACATGAGTACTATTTCCAAAATAAATAAAATAATGCAACATGAATACTATTTCCAAAATAAATAAAAAAATGCAACATGAATACTATTTCCAAACTAAATAAAAAAAAAATGCAACATGAATACTATTTTCAAAATAAATAAAAAAATTCAACATGAATACTATTTCCAAAATGAATAAAGAATGCAACATGAATACTATTTCCAAAATTAATAAAAAAAAATGCAACATGAGTATTATTTCCAAAATAAATAAAAAAATGCAACATGAATACTATTTCCAAAATGAATAAAAAAATGCAACATGAATACTATTTCCAAAATGAATAAAAAAAATGCAACATGAATACTATTTCCAAACTAAATAAAAAAAATGCAACATGAATACTACTTTTTTAAAAAAAATAAAAAAATTCAACATGAATACTATTTCCAAAATGAATAAAGAATGCAACATGAATACTATTTCCAAAATTAATAAAAAAAAAAATGCAACATGAGTATTATTTCCAAAATAAATAAAAAAATGCAACATGAGTACTATTTCCAAAATGAATAAAAAAATGCAACATGAATACTATTTCCAAAATAAATAAAAAAATGCAACATGAATATTATTTCCAAAATTAATAAAAAAATGCAACATGAATATTATTTCCAAAATAAATAAAAAATGCAACATGAATACTATTTCCAAAATAAATAAAAAAATGCTACATGAATACTATTTCCAAAATGAATTAAAAAATGCAACATGAATACTATTTCCAAAATAAATAAAAAAATGTAACATGAGTACTATTTCCAAAATAAATAAAATAATGCAACATGAATACTATTTCCAAAATAAATAAAAAAATGCAGCATGAATACTATTTCAAAACTAAATAAAAAAAAATGCAACATGAATACTATTTTCAAAATAAATAAAAAAATTCAACATGAATACTATTTCCAAAATGAATAAAGAATGCAACATGAATACTATTTCCAAAATTAATAAAAAAAAATGCAACATGAGTATTATTTCCAAAATAAATAAAAAAATGCAACATGAATACTATTTCCAAAATGAATTAAAAATGCAACATAAATACTATTTCCAAAATGAATAAAAAAAATGCAACATGAATACTATTTTCAAAATAAACAAAAAAATGCAACATGAATACTATTTCCAAAATAAATAAAAAAATGCAACATGAATACTATTTCCAAAATTAATAAAAAAAAATGCAACATAAATACTATTTCCAAAATAAATAAAAAAAAATGCAACATGAATACTATTTCCAAAATAAATAAAAAATGCAACATGAATACTATTTTCAAAATAAATAAAAAAATGCAACATAAATACTATTTCCAAAATAAATAAAAAAATGCAACATGAATACTATTTTCAAAATAAATAAAAAAATGCAACATGAGTTCTATTTCCAAAATAAATAAAAAAATGCAACATGAGTACTATTTCCAAAATTAATAAAAAAATGCAACATGAGTTCTATTTCCAAAATAAATTAAAAAAATGCTACATGAATACTATTTCCAAAATAAATAAAGAAATGCAACATGAATATTATTTCCAAAATAAATAAAAAAATGAAACATGAGTACTATTCCAAAATGAATAAAGAATGCAACAGGAATACTATTTCCAAAATGAATAAAGAATGCAACATGAATACTATTTTCAAAATTAATAAAAAAATGCAACATGAATACTATTTTCAAAATAAACAAAAAAATGCAACATGAATACTATTTCCAAAATAAAAAAAAAAAATGCAACATGAATACTATTTCCAAAATGAATAAAGAATGCAACATGAATACTATTTCCAAAATTAATAAAAAAATGCAACATGAATACTATTTTCAAAATAAACAAAAAAATGCAACATGAGTACTATTTCCAAAATAAATAAAAAAAATGCAACATGAATACTATTTCCAAAATGAATAAAGAATGCAACATGAATACTATTTCCAAAATAAATAAAAAATGCAACATGAATACTATTTTCAAAATAAATAAAAAAATGCAACATGAGTACTATTTCCAAAATAAATAAAAAATGCAACATGAATACTATTTCCAAAATAAATAAAAAAATGCAACATGAATACTATTTCCAAAATGAATAAAGAATGCAACATGAATACTATTTCCAAAATTAATAAAAAAAAATGCAACATGAGTATTATTTCCAAAATAAATAAAAAAATGCAACATGAATACTATTTCCAAAATGAATAAAAAAATGCAACATGAATACTATTTCCAAAATGAATAAAAAAATGCAACATGAATACTATTTCCAAAATGAATAAAAAAAATGCAACATGAATACTATTTCCAAACTAAATAAAAAAAAAATGCAACATGAATACTATTTTCAAAATAAATAAAAAAATTCAACATGAATACTATTTCCAAAATGAATAAAGAATGCAACATGAATACTATTTCCAAAATTAATAAAAAAAAATGCAACATGAGTATTATTTCCAAAATAAATAAAAAAATGCAACATGAATACTATTTCCAAAATGAATAAAAAAAATGCAACATGAATACTATTTCCAAAATAAATAAAAAAATGCAACATGAATACTATTTTCAAAATAATTAAAAAATGCAACATAAATACTATTTCCAAAATGAATAAAGAATGCAACATGAATACTATTTCCAAAATTAATTAAAAAAAATTCAACATGAGTATTATTTCCAAAATAAATAAAAAAATGCAACATGAATACTATTTCCAAAATGAATTAAAAATGCAACATAAATACTATTTCCAAAATGAATAAAAAAAATGCAACATGAATACTATTTTCAAAATGAATAAAAAAAATGCAACATGAATACTATTTTCAAAATAAATAAAAAAATGCAACATGAGTACTATTTCCAAAATAAATAAAAAAATGTAACATGAGTACTATTTCCAAAATAAATAAAATAATGCAACATGAATACTATTTCCAAAATAAATAAAAAAATGCAACATGAATACTATTTCCAAACTAAATAAAAAAAAATGCAACATGAATACTATTTTCAAAATGAATAAAAAAATTCAACATGAATACTATTTCCAAAATGAATAAAGAATGCAACATGAATACTATTTCCAAAATTAATAAAAAAAAATGCAACATGAGTATTATTTCCAAAATAAATAAAAAAATGCAACATGAATACTATTTCCAAAATGAATAAAAAAATGCAACATGAATACTATTTCCAAAATGAATAAAAAAAATGCAACATGAATACTATTTCCAAACTAAATAAAAAAAATGCAACATGAATACTACTTTTTTAAAAAAAATAAAAAAATTCAACATGAATACTATTTCCAAAATGAATAAAGAATGCAACATGAATACTATTTCCAAAATTAATAAAAAAAAATGCAACATGAGTATTATTTCCAAAATAAATAAAAAAATGCAACATGAATACTATTTCCAAAATGAATAAAAAAAATGCAACATGAATACTATTTCCAAAATAAATAAAAAAATGCAACATGAATATTATTTCCAAAATTAATAAAAAAATGCAACATGAATATTATTTACAAAATAAATAAAAAATGCAACATGAATACTATTTCCAAAATAAATAAAAAAATGCTACATGAATACTATTTCCAAAATGAATTAAAAAATGCAACATGAATACTATTTCCAAAATAAATAAAAAAATGTAACATGAGTACTATTTCCAAAATAAATAAAATAATGCAACATGAATACTATTTCCAAAATAAATAAAAAAATGCAACATGAATACTATTTCCAAACTAAATAAAAAAAAATGCAACATGAATACTATTTTCAAAATAAATAAAAAAATTCAACATCAATACTATTTCCAAAATGAATAAAGAATGCAACATGAATACTATTTCCAAAATTAATTAAAAAAAATGCAACATGAGTATTATTTCCAAAATAAATAAAAAAATGCAACATGAATACTATTTCCAAAATGAATTAAAAATGCAACATAAATACTATTTCCAAAATGAATAAAAAAAATGCAACATGAATACTATTTTCAAAATAAATAAAAAATGCAACATGAATACTATTTTTCAAAATAAATAAAAAAATGCAACATGAGTACTATTTCCAAAATAAATAAAAAAAATGCAACATGAGTATTATTTCCAAAATAAATAAAAAAATGCAACATGAATACTATTTCCAAAATGAAGTTAAAAAATGCAACATGAATACTATTTCCAAAATAAATAAAAAAATGCAACATGAGTACTATTTCCAAAATAAATTAAAAAAATGTAACATGAGTACTATTTCCAAAATAAATAAAATAATGCAACATGAATACTATTTCCAAAATAAATAAAAAAATGCAACATGAATACTATTTCACAACTAAATAAAAAATAATGCAACATGAATACTATTTCCAAAATAAATAAAAAAATGCAACATGAGTACTATTTCCAAACTAAATAAAAAAAAAATGCAACATGAATACTATTTTTAAAATAAATAAAAAAATTCAACATGAATACTATTTCCAAAATGAATAAAGAATGCAACATGAATACTATTTCCAAAATTAATAAAAAAAAATGCAACATGAGTATTATTTCCAAAATAAATAAAAAAATGCAACATGAATACTATTTCCAAAATGAATTACAAATGCAACATAAATACTATTTCCAAAATGAATAAAAAAAATGCAACATGAATACTATTTTCAAAATAAACAAAAAAATGCAACATGAATACTATTTCCAAAATGAATAAAGAATGCAACATGAATACTATTTCCAAAATTAATAAAAAAATGCAACATGAATACTATTTTCAAAATAAACAAAAAAATGCAACATGAGTATTATTTCCAAAATAAATAAAAAAAATGCAACATGAATACTATTTCCAAACTAAATAAAAAAAATGCAACATGAATACTATTTTCAAAATAAATAAAAAAATTCAACATCAATACTATTTCCAAAATGAATAAAGAATGCAACATGAATACTATTTCCAAAATTAATTAAAAAAAATGCAACATGAGTATTATTTCCAAAATAAATAAAAAAATGCAACATGAATACTATTTCCAAAATGAATTAAAAATGCAACATAAATACTATTTCCAAAATGAATAAAAAAAATGCAACATGAATACTATTTTCAAAATAAATAAAAAATGCAACATGAATACTATTTTTCAAAATAAATAAAAAAATGCAACATGAGTACTATTTCCAAAATAAATAAAAAAAATGCAACATGAGTATTATTTCCAAAATAAATAAAAAAATGCAACATGAATACTATTTCCAAAATGAAGTTAAAAAATGCAACATGAATACTATTTCCAAAATAAATAAAAAAATGCAACATGAGTACTATTTCCAAAATAAATTAAAAAAATGTAACATGAGTACTATTTCCAAAATAAATAAAATAATGCAACATGAATACTATTTCCAAAATAAATAAAAAAATGCAACATGAATACTATTTCACAACTAAATAAAAAATAATGCAACATGAATACTATTTCCAAAATAAATAAAAAAATGCAACATGAGTACTATTTCCAAACTAAATAAAAAAAAAATGCAACATGAATACTATTTTTAAAATAAATAAAAAAATTCAACATGAATACTATTTCCAAAATGAATAAAGAATGCAACATGAATACTATTTCCAAAATTAATAAAAAAAAATGCAACATGAGTATTATTTCCAAAATAAATAAAAAAATGCAACATGAATACTATTTCCAAAATGAATTACAAATGCAACATAAATACTATTTCCAAAATGAATAAAAAAAATGCAACATGAATACTATTTTCAAAATAAACAAAAAAATGCAACATGAATACTATTTCCAAAATGAATAAAGAATGCAACATGAATACTATTTCCAAAATTAATAAAAAAATGCAACATGAATACTATTTTCAAAATAAACAAAAAAATGCAACATGAATACTATTTCCAAAATAAATAAAAAAAATGCAACATGAATACTATTTCCAAAATGAATAAAGAATGCAACATGAATACTATTTCCAAAATAAACAAAAAAATGCAACATGAATACTATTTCCAAAATAAATTAAAAAATGCAACATGAATACTATTTCCAAAATAAATAAAAAAATGCAACATGAATACTATTTCCAAAATAAATAAAAAAATGCAACATGAATACTATTTCCAAAATAAATAAAGAAATGCAACATGAATACTATTTCCAAAATGAATTAAAAAATGCAACATGAATACTATTTCCAAAATAAATAAAAAAATGCTATATGAATACTATTTCCAAAATAAATTAAAAAATGCAACATGAATACTATTTCCAAAATAAATAAAAAAATGTAACATGAGTACTATTTCCAAAATAAATAAAAAAAATGCAACATAAATACTATTTCCAAAATGAATAAAGAATGCAACATGAATACTATTTCCAAAATAAATAAAAAAATGCAACATGAATACTATTTCCAAAATAAAAAAAAAATGCAACATGAATACTATTTCCAAAATAAAAAAAAAATGCAACATGAATACTATTTCCAAAATAAATAAAAAAATGCAACATGAATACTATTTCCAAAATAAATAAAAAAATGCTACATGAATACTATTTCCAAAATAAATAAAAAAATGCAACATGAGTACTATTTCCAAAATAAAAAAAAATGCAACATGAATACTATTTCCAAAATAAATAAAAAAATGCAACATGAATACTATTTCCAAAATAAAAAAAAATGCAACATGAATACTATTTCCAAAATAAATAAAAAAATGCAACATGAGTACTATTTCCAAAATAAAAAAAATGCAAGATGAATACTATTTCCAAAATAAATAAAAAAATGCAACATGAATACTATTTCCAAAATAAAAAAAAATGCAACATGAATACTATTTCCAAAATAAATAAAAAAATGCAACATGAGTACTATTTCCAAAATAAAAAAAAATGCAACATGAATACTATTTCCAAAATAAATAAAAAAATGCAACATTAATACTATTTCCAAAATAAAAAAAAATGCAACATGAATACTATTTCCAAAATAAAAAAAAAATGCAACATGAATACTATTTCCAAAATAAATAAAAAAATGCAACATGAATACTATTTCCAAAATAAATAAAAAAATGCTACATGAATACTATTTCCAAAATAAATAAAAAAATGCAACATGAGTACTATTTCCAAAATAAAAAAAAATGCAACATGAATACTATTTCCAAAATAAATAAAAAAATGCAACATGAATACTATTTCCAAAATAAAAAAAAATGCAACATGAATACTATTTCCAAAATAAATAAAAAAATGCAACATGAATACTATTTCCAAAATAAAAAAAAATGCAACATGAATACTATTTCCAAAATAAATAAAAAAATGCAACATGAATACTATTTCCAAAATAAATAAAAAAAATGCAACATGAGTATTATTTCCAAAATAAATAAAAAAATGCAACATGAATACTATTTCCAAAATAAATAAAAAAAATGCAACATGAGTACTATTTCCAAAATAAATAAAAAAATGCAACATGAATACTATTTCCAAAATGAATAAAAAATGCAACATGAATACTATTTCCAAAATAAATAAAAAATGCAACATTAATACTATTTCCAAAATAAATAAAAAAATGCAACATGAATACTATTTCCAAAATAAATAAAAAAATGCAATATGAATACTATTTCCAAAATTAATAAAAAAAATGCAACATGAATACTATTTCCAAAATAAATAAAAAAATACAACATGAATACTATTTCCAAAATAAATAAAAAAATACAACATGAATACTATTTCCAAAATAAATTTTAAAAAATCCAACATGAATACTATTTCCAAAAAAAAATGCAACATTTATACTATTATATATATACCAAGTTATAGGTGTTCTAAGAGTGATAGCTGATAACGAGGTTATTAAGAGTGCTCAATAAATGAAGAGCAAGATATATTTTTATTAATATAAACAAATTAACAAGGTCTCGACACTGAACATGGTAATGTTCCGGATAGATCGTCAGTTAAAACCACATATCCCCATGAGGCAACTGAAAAAAGGTTGCTTTCCACAGAAGAAAGAAATCCTAAGAAACCAGTCTTGGTTGGCTTTGGTGTTGTGGGAGGTCATGTTGGTGATGTTCTCGATGTATGACCAAATGAAGTAGTCCAGTTAGTTCAGATCGAGGGAAGAAGAAGGGGCAATGAGAGAAAAGTAAAAAGTCATTGCACTCCTTCTGAAGTCAAGCCTTGGTCTCTTTGGACTTGTGGGCTAGTAGCGAGTCCTGCTGTCATACCCGGGGTCTGCCAGTGGCCACCCGATTGCACCAGGAGATCACCACACTCTTCAGCTCATCCATGTATACTTTAGTGCTGACTTTCAAGCTGACTTCGCAGATGTGAGGTGGCATGATGTGGCCCTCACTTGAAATCACACCCTAACCATGGCCGGAAGCTTTGTTTTCATCACCCTGGGCACGTCCCTGTCATTTACAAGAATCCAGCAATGCATTTTGAGGGTGCTGGCTATGGCCCTGTTTTCAGAACTTGGATCGGTAGAGAGCATGAGTTATCCAGCAACACATCTCTGATCTCACTCGTTAAACATTGTGCCACTTTCAGACATGATACAAGGCTCCTGTCGCTCTTGGAGCTTGTACACAACTGGCCAACTAGTAGACAGTCTGTAAAAAAAAAAAAAAAAAAAAAAAAAAGAAAACCGTTTTTAATCAAACGGAAATGGAATCATGTCGTTTTTTATGGCGACAATTTCTATTGTTTCATTCTGTATTTATTCGTCTTTCTCTGAAATTCATCCTTCTCACTTCCTTCCTTATCTTCCTTAATATTCTCCTGTGAACTGACCCTGCTACCTAAAATGTTCTACATCCTCTCACCCAGTTGAGTATTTCTTTAAGACTTGCATATCATTCTCATATCATTTCTCACCATGCAACGCATCTCCTCAACTCTCACTGGCTAGTTTTCACTTCTATAGATTATCCCACCCTGTACACATGTTGAGAAACTTGGTTGACACAGATAATGTTTTTCTGGTTAGTAAGGGTAGACGTTCCTTGCACTTGCTCCAACCACTCTTAACACTTGCAATCACACTAGCACCTGCTCCAACCTGTGCTCCACTTGTATCGCATAGGAACCCATAGCGTACTGGATAAAGTACTTGAGAAAATTCAAATGTAAAGATACACACTTCTGGAGGTTGAAGGTTCAATCTTCAATGCGGGTAAACCTCAGCATACAATTACAAATTACTTAAGATTTCTGCTCAGTCATGGCTGATGAAATAAGAGTGTATTATCTCCGTGAATTAAATAAAGGGTTCCTTTCAAAATTCCGGGCAGATTCCTGGGTGCAACAGAAAGATTCCCGAGTTTGAAAAGATAAACGCAGGTTACAAGGTATCACCAAATTAACAAAACTTCTGAACAACCTCAATAATTTTATCATTCAGATATATTTCTTCCACGTGTGTGTCCTCCTTCGTCACTGCTGTCTTGCATTATTTACACACAAACTGGTTATTCTCTCTCACCCTATCAGTAAACAAAGGATTTCTTTAGTCCGCGGGACTGGGTATAAGTAAAGAATAATTGTAGCATTGTACAATTATAAAATAATGCTATTAATTATTTTATAATTCTACCATTGTACGATTATAAAATAATATCTTTATAGTTTTATGATTGTACCACTGCACAGTTATAAAATGATATTTTTATTATTTTATAATTGCGTTAATCTACAGTTATAAAATAATGTTTGTAATTATTTTACAATTGTACCATTGTACAATTATAAAATAATATGTTTTTTATTTTATAATTGCACCATTATACAATTATGACATAATATTGTGTATTTTTAAAATTTATAATCGCACCATTGTACAATTATAAAATAATATGTTTTTTATTTGATAATTGCACCATTATACAATTATAAAATAATATTGCTTATTTTTTAAATTTATAATCGCACCATTGTATAATTATAAAATGATATTTTTTTATTTTATAATTGCACCATTGTACAATAATAAAATAATATTGTTTATTTTTTTATTTTATAATTGTACCATTATACAATTATAAAATAATATTGTTTATTTTTTATTTCATAATCGCACCATTGTACAATTATAAAATAATATTGTTTATTTTTTTATTTTATAATTGCACCATTGTACAATTATAAAATAATATTGTTTATTTTTTTATTTTATAATCGCACCATTATACAATTATAAAATAATATTGTGTATTCTTTTATTTTATAATCGCACCATTGTAAAATTACTCAGAATGTGTATACATCTTTTCGAGACACTCTGGATATAAGAAGGAATACCATTCGTCATGATAGAATTAGATCAAACACTGCAAAAGAAAGACCAAAGAGCTTTGAGAAATCATGCTGGAAAATTATTCATCACCCACCATATCCTTTGCACCTTGCACCAACAGATTGTCATGTAGTTGGACGTTTTGAAAATCATTAATGGATTAAGACTTACTTCACGAGTTCAAATTCAGTTTGTAGAGGAATAATGGAGAACGCTGGTTGCTAAGACATCAGCGGGTTACTCTGCCTTGAACTTAATTCTTCATGGTGGACTGAATTCTACATGGTGGACTTAATTCTTCATGGTGGACTTAATTCTACATGGTGGACTGAATTCTTCATGTTGGGCTGAATTCTACATGGT
Source organism: Euprymna scolopes (assembly GCF_053919585.1). Classification (NCBI taxonomy): domain Eukaryota; kingdom Metazoa; phylum Mollusca; class Cephalopoda; order Sepiida; family Sepiolidae; genus Euprymna; species Euprymna scolopes. Next base: position 122,929,399 of record NC_136489.1, on the reverse strand, counting down.
GGACTGAATTCTTCATATTGAACTGAATTCTACATAGGTGAATACAAGACTCTGTGCTATACCCTATATTTGCCTCCTGTGATAGAGACCACCACGCAAATGAATAAAACCCTTTCATTGTATGTTCTATAATGTGTTAATTCTTTTCATTACATTTGTCATTGTGTGAATAAAACATGTGTAATGTATTTGGACGTATTTTCTTATTCTGTGTCTTTTATTGTTTCTGGTTTCTATTTCTACCTTTTGTCTATTTTTTACTGATTGCAATTATTTAGATAAAAGTTTGTGAAGAAATAACGGAGAACACCGGTTGCTAAGACATCGGTGGGTTACTTCTTATGCAGAGAGATCCAAACAGTGGGATGTAAAAGCGTGTTTCCTTCATGGTGGACCGAATTCTACTTGAGTGAATACAAGACTCTGTCCTAAACCCTATACCCACCTCCTATGGTAGAGACTAGTGTTGGGACGATTAATCGGAATCGGAATCGGAAAGTGGAAAAATCGGAGCTTTTGGGGGTATCAGAATCGGAAAATTTTGAACCTACTTTCCGATGCCAAAATCGATTCCTTAAATTATCGTTTTTATTCGATTTTGGTTTAAGAAACATCTTCCACTGCTTGTAGTAATAATAAAACAAATATTTATTGATTTAAACTTCAGTAAAAGTAAAATCACTAGATCACTCCGTCACAAGTGTGTTTTTATGTTTGAGAAAATATAAGCACATTTAAGATGTTTTCTTACAGTAATTGGGACAAAATAACTCTTTTATAGTTAAATATTTAGAGGTTTATAAAGAATCGGAATCGGGAATTTAGTACAGAATCGGTAATTGTATCGGAATCGGGAAAAATATTGGAGTCGTCCCATCACTAGTAGAGACCATCTCGAGAGAGAGTAAAATCGTTTCATTGTATGTTCTGTAACGTTATGTTGCATGTCTTCGTTACATTTGTTCAACGTCGCTATAAAACGTGTGCAATTTTGACATATTCTCTCTTTATTCCGTATTTCCCATGGCAAAAGTTGCAAAAACTGGCGACAACCTCCTCATGTGGGGTTACTCTACAACTGCTGAATGCCCCTGCGGTGCCCAAGTTCAGACCATCGAGCACATTTTAACATCTTGCCCACTGGGGCCCAACTGCACGGACAAAGACCTCAGTGTTGGTAATGAAACCGCACGCCGCTGGTTGAAGAGATGGAGCGACAAGATATGATATGATGATGGCGTCGAGTTCCGTATATATGTTTTCTATAAAAAGTAATGAAAACAAATACAAAAAAAAAAAGAAAAAAAGAAGAATGTGCAACAAGCCATCTAAAGGGACAGATAGAAGATACAGTCTGGATGTTTGTCCAAGGTCACTTTAAATCTTGATATAACAGACATTGGCATAACTTTTGCCAGCGAGTTGTTCAATGAAGCATAAACATGGATAAAGAAAGCGGCTTTTTCCTATTAAAAAAAAAAAAAAAAAAAATCGATAATAGTCCATCTTTTCTGTTGATGTATGTCAGACTCAACTCTTCTCTATCCTCCTCGGCTTAAGTTAGGACAGTCTTTTGAGCTGACCTTTGTACGTAAGCATGGAGTGTTTCAACAACATTCTATTTGCTGACCGTCGAACACTCTCCAGATGGAGTTAACGTATTAAGCACTTGTGCATTTTAGGTTTGTTTTCATATTTTGAGCAATTTCAAGGGGAGACAATTCAAAGAGTTGTTGAAATTTCGCGTAACGTATCGTTAAAAGCAAAGTAAACACATTAAATTAACAATAACACAAAATAAAACGTTATCTGAAGATTTATTGAAGTGAATAAAAAAAAATTGTAGTTTTTATAAAATAAGAATTTGGAAATAAATTACAACGGACATTTTATTTTATTTTTTTTATAAAACGTTTGAATGTTTAAAAAAACGAATATTTTTGAAAATGTATGGATTGAAAAAAAAAAACGAATATTTTTGAAAATGTATGAATTGAAAAACAAAAAAACGAACGTTTTTGAAAATAAATAACAGTTTAAAAAAGCGAACACTTTTTAAAATGTATGACTGTTTAAAAAAAAACGAACATTTTTGAAAATAAATAACTGTTTAAAAAAGCGAACATTTTTTAAAATGTATGACTGTTTAAAAAAAACGAACATTTTTGAAAATAAATAACTGTTTAAAAAAGCGAACATTTTTGAAAATAAATGACTGTTTAAAAAAGCGAACATTTTTGAAAATGTATGACTGCTTAAAAAACGAACAGTTTTGAAAATAAATGACTATTTAAAAAAAACGAACATTTTTACAAATGTATCACTTAAAAAACAAACATTTTTGAAAATATATGACTGTTTAAAAAGACGAGCATTTTTGAAAAAAAAATGACTGTTTAAAGAAACGAAAATTTTTGAAAATATATGACTGTTTAAAAAACGAACGTTTTTGAAAATAAATGACTGTTTAAAAAAACAAGCATCTTTGAACATGTATGACTGTTTAAAAAACATTTTTGAAAATTAATGACTGTTAAAAAAAAAACGAAAGTTTTTGAAAATAAATGATTGTTTAAAAAAAAAAAACCCGGACATTTTTGAAAATGTATGTCTGTTTAAAAAACATTTTTTAAAATAAATGACTGTTTAAAAAACCGAACATCTGTGAAAATATATGACTGTTTAAAAAACAAATATTTTTGAAAATGTATGGCTTTAAAAAAACAAACATTTTAGAAAATATATGACTTAAAAAAACCGAACATTTTTTGAAAATAAATGACTGTTTAAAAAAACCCAAATATTTTTGAAAATATATGACTTAAAAAAACGAACACTTTTGAAAATGAATGACTGTTTAAAAAAACAAACATTTTTGAAAATGTATGACGTTTTCCAAATGAACTTTTTATAGAACATTCTCCCTAAAAATACTTATAAGAACACATGCAATAAATGTCATCATGCGTGAGAAAATATAATATTCTAGAAGTATTTTATTTAATTTTCAATTTTTGAACGACTATTAAAACTCGACTATGACACGAATAAGACCACCATTTTGTTTTTCTTTCTAACTCGACAATCTTAAAACTACCTTTATTTTAATGTTAAATAATATAAAACACTTTAAAATAAGTCAAAACACACACAAACTTATTCAGTTAGATAAAAGAGTAACTTCGCTTGCCTATGATAATATTTATTTGGTGTGAATTTATTTTTTTCACCTCTGTTTTGCTTTGTTGGCTATTCTAGAAAATCACCAATCATTTTTCTGTAAATATCACCATATAATGTATTTCTGCCACGTAAATGCATCTAATACCTATGTATTGTTTAACAATTTTATACAGAGACGTAAAAAAAAAAAAAATGAAAACAGCTAGTCAGAATCAAATATCAATTTTTCAAATGCAATAGTATTTATGCCTAAATTCGCGAATCCGATTGACTTTTATTATATACTAGCAGGGCCCGTTATCCGGCGTTGCTCGGTGGAAACATGACAGATCCAGAACAGAATCGTTACTGGCGGCCGTGGCCCAAATGAAATAATCTGGTATCCACTGTCGGGCATTATTTTCCAGTGGCAGCTTGTGGAAGTCACTGTCTGTGATTGCTAGCACTGTGGGTTACTGGCGATTAGTGCTAGTTTGAGCGATAATATGTAGATACTGGGTGATATAAGGAAAGCATTCATTAACTCTTTACATTTAGCGAAAACTAAGCATCTGAGGTGGATAACTGCTTCTGCCGAAGACAGTATATTTCAAGTAACCAAGTGCTTTTCTTCTCGGTTTAATTAGCTGCAACACATCTTCTAAATAATAAAATACTCCACAGGAAGTAAAATTGGTAAGAAAAGAAATATATAACAAATAAGTGTTTCAATAGTCAATATAATGTACGTTGAAACTTACTTGCATAATATTATTGTTTTAGTATATGAAATCAATGGGTCAATGTGCACTGGTTGTCTAACCTGCAAAGGGTGTATAATCCGAAAGCCGTTCTTAACATAGAGAGGTTGAAAATAAGAAAATGCCTTTCGGAATAAACACCCATAACGTCGCCATGTTTAGAACGGCTTTCAGAATAAACACCCTTTGAAGGTCGGACAATTAGCGCCCATTGGCCAACCAATGTTGTATTTACATGTTGAGAGTGTTCCGCCCGAGTAAGGAAAGAACAATACGCATTTGATTCCATGGTATGTCAGTTACGTGTGTGGAAGGAAAGAGTTAGCAACGCGTGTTAAAATGCCAATAATTCTGAAAACTTTTGTTAGAGTTGACCATAGAAAAAATTTTAAGGATTACAGTATGTAATGTTAATAATGGTGAGCGATCATCAATACTTCCAAGAGGCTGAATAAGCTTTTTAGCAGAATTGCATCATGTGTAAAAGTTGATTTATTTTTATGTGTGCGATTATCGAGTTTTAGAACAGGTTATGTATATTTTTTATACTTATAGTGTAGTATCTGTTCTGATGCTACACATAACCTTTTCTGTTCTTGGTTTAGTGGAAGAGAAATCCTCCATGACTGAGACAATTTTTATTTTTGTTCCTATCCAGAGTACCCCTTTTTGGGGAGGTGGATTTTCCCTACATTAAAAACCGACCTTGTGTGTAACTCTGCCCTCGTTGGTAGGCGAGTAAATTGGAACAATAAGATAATGTTCAGGTTACTAGAAGTTAAATTTCTGTTTTTGAGCGATTATTATGGCTGCATTTGTTTTTTTTTCGGCACTATTGCGTCCTGTAGCGAAGTGGGGTTTTTTTTTATTATAGTATCTGTATCATTTATAATCACTTGATTATTGCAGTTCGATTCATTACATGAATAAGCCCAAAGCTGGGAAGTATGAATATACAAAAAAAAAAAAAAAATAAAAAATAAATAAATAAAATAAAATAAAATAAAATAAAATAAAATAATAAATAAATAAATAAATAAGCGAGCATTATTCATAAAACCGCGGCATATATGTATTGTGCAAACATCGGCTCCCGCTTTTAGGTGAACAGAATGTGAAAAGAAAGTTTTATTCCTTATAAATTATTTAATGGGTATTTCTGCAGGTTAAAATCCGTGTAAACGTAATAGCCAAAGAAAAAAAGTGGCCCTTTTTTACATAGGCATAACCACTTATCAAGGCCCAGAGACCACTCGAGGATAAGAGTTAAGACTGTACAGTAGTCAGTTGGACAATAAGGTAATCGTTAGTAAAGGTTTATAAATGTATTGTTTTAGGGTTTCAACGACACCGGGTTACGGCGTAAAAAATACTCAACACTCCCTCGAAAAATAAAACAGAGACGATATTTGTACATTAAATCAAAGAAACGGAACTTTTATACCCCTCAAAAAACATAAAATAACAGTTGCCAATTAAAAGAAATAAATAAAATCAATATTATGTTAGGCTGTATGTTTTGACGAACACAAATAAATAAATAAATAAATAAAGAAAGAAAGAAAGAAAGAAAGAAGGAATATAGAAGGTATATTTACTGCTATGTTTGTTCATGGTTTAGTCTAAGCAGTGGAATCGTTCGCTGTTTTTATGTGTTGGAAATTGAAGTGTCTTATAACTGAAATAAATGCCGTGAGAATGTAGAAATAATCAAAGAACGAAAAATGCAGGAAGGACATTTACTTCTATGCTTGTGTATAGTGTAGTCTTTGCATTGAATTCGTTCGCTGTTGTAATAGGAGGGAAATCAAATGTCCAGTAACTGTAAATGATACTGTGCGAATGAATATCTTTTATAGCGGCGTCATATTTTAATGTTCTGAAGTGTTCGTTTAAACAATCTAATTCCGGAATAAGTGTAATACTGAACGACCAATCAGGGCAGCGGACTTTCGCAAAGAAGACATTATTATTTAGTGATTCTACTATGGGAAAGCTAATGGTATATACGTATTTGCATGAGCCAGTTAATGGCGGTGTAAGTGTAATATCTTTAGAACGTGTAGATTTCCCTCCGGTGTCGACTGGTGGCGGTTTTAGGACTTAATCTAGAGAGGGAAAAATAGGCAACCCTTCCTCTATGGATGGGGCCATTGTGATAGTGTTGCTCCTAGGATGTAATGTAGTATTTTATTAGCACGATTGAATGTGCATGCAAATGTTTTTGAAAGTTACATAAGATTCTGGCGAATAGCCTAGATATATTGAATTTGTATGTAGCACCTGTTATTGCAAACCTACGATACTTTGTCCCAGAGAGGAATTTCTGCAGTCATTTTATTATATAATAAAAAGGAGATAAAAAAGTAAATAAAAAAATTTCCCCTTTTCTTTGGTCGGGACAGCTTAAAATTGAAGTGATTCTATATTAGGAAATAAAAAAAAATTGTATGATGAACATATCCGTGACGAAAGAAAACTATCATATTCCAAAAATCGCGTAAATTGATTAAGTAGTCTTATTTTTAAATAAAAAATTAAATATTACAAGCAACAGAGAAGTGACCGTTTCACCCGCCATGTTAAAAAAAATCTCAAGAAACAAATAATTAAGACCCACTAGATTTATGTTGTAATGTCTACGAATTCCTACTAATCGTTTAAGAATTATTTTTCTCATAAAATAAAGGTACTTGATCAATTTACGTCATTTTTGGAATATGAACTTCTCCTTTCGTTACAGGTATGTACATCATATATAACTTTTTTTTTTTTTTAATATAGGGGTAATTTTGAACAGCAACCTAAAAGGTAGGGGGAAACTCTGTTTCGTCAGTGGTTGAGGCCAATTATTAGTCCGCAACAGCAAAAATAATATTTTTGTTCGATTTTATATATTTTAAATAAGTGCTGTTAAATATATTTTTTAATAGTAGATACAGGAAGTCTAAGCCGGCTAAATATAGAGAAGTAAATGAATGAATGAATGAATAAATAAATAAATAAATAAATAAATAAATAGGGGAGTTCAAATGAACTTTCTTATTGCGAGAAGAAATAATAATAATAATAATAATAATAATAATAATAATAATAATAATAATAATAATAATAATAATAATAATTATTATTATTATTATAATAATAATAATGATAATTATAATTACAATAATAATAATAATAATAATAATAATAATAATTATAATAATAATAATAATAATAATTATTATTATTATTATTATTATTATAATAATGATAATTATAATTACAATAATAATAATAATAATAATAATAATAATAATAATAATAATAATTATTATTATTATAATAATGATAATTATAATTACAATAATAATAATAATAATAATAATAATAATAATAATAATAATAATAATAAAATCATAGACGCTTCTACAGAATTGAGACGAAATTTTGTCGTCGATAAATAAAGTTGCAGATAAAAAGAAATACAATGGTTTTGATTCTTTTGTTAATAAATTATAATGGTAGCTTCCAAATTATGCAGAAGATATTACCTGAATATTACTGAATTATTAAAAACAACTCTAATCGTATTAGCAGGTGAAAAATTGCCGCTATCGTGTTTAAATCAAAACGGAAAATTACCTCCCTTTTGAACTTTGTTGTGTCTTTCGATCGTTTTCATCAAATTCTAATTTTCTTTAATAAATAATTTTCTACCTTATCGATTTTCTTTAATGTTTGGATATAATCATTTTAAAGATACGAGAAAAAACGTAGATACCATTGTTTTCATGTGAAATTCAATATTACGATTTCCGAAATTTAATCTCCCAATAGTGTAGAAGCGGCAAATGATGCTATACATGTGATAATATAGACACGCATTAGTTCGCATTAGACATTCTCAAAGGCAATGCAATATTTCTTTGCGTTGTCGTTTGTGTCTGTGTGTTCGTTTGGCAAACACGAAAAGCCGTAAAAAAGAAAGGCAGAATAAAAAAAAAAAAAAAAGAAAGAAAGAAAGAAAGAAAAGAGACGCGTTGTATGTAATAACATTCCCAACAAGCAGGAACAGACATTACAACCTGTGCTTGTCTCGGTTTTGAAAACAATGCTAAAATTACTTTTTACGACTTGCTTACATATATCAGCTAGTTGACTCAAAGGAAGTCTCTTTTTTTTCTTTTTTTTTATTGCAGTGAAATGATAACTGATGTACGTGCAGTATATATATATATATATATATATATATATATATATATATATATATATATATATATATATTAAGATCAATAATAAATAATATATATATATTAAGATCAATTATATATATATATATATATATATATATATATATATATATATAAAATATATTTTAGTCATCGACATACAGACCTGTTTCGTTGTATCACAACTCATCAGTGCCGCTAGACTAACACCTCTCCCAAGCCGAGGATCGAACCTAGAACCGTCGTGATGACAGTCGGCAGTCCTACCCCTTGACTACGGAATCGGTGGCCGAAATTAACCTGTCCGAACGATTATTTAAATAAACATCCGTCCGCTACTCGTAGAGGGCTCAAACGTTTGTTTGTAAACAAATCGCGAGCTTCGCATTATTTCAGCTAAATTAAGTAGCGAGTAAGATAATTTACGAGAGTGCTCTACCAAAGAGGGGAGCTTTATAAAATATATTTTAGTCATCGACATACAGACCTGTTTCGTTGTATCACAGCTCATCAGTGCCGCTAGACTAACACCTCTCCCAAGCCGAGGATCGAACCTAGAACCGTCGTGATGACAGTCGGCAGTCCTACCCCTTGACTACGGAATCGGTGGCCGAAATTAACCTGTCCGAACGATTATTTAAATAAACATCCGTCCGCTACTCGTAGAGGGCTCAAACGTTTGTTTGTAAACAAATCGCGAGCTTCGCATTATTTCAGCTAAATTAAGTAGCGAGTAAGATAATTTACGAGAGTGCTCTACCAAAGAGGGGAGCTTTATAAAATATATTTTATATTACCATATTCCCTCTGCTTTTGTTTTCAAGTAAGATATTTTACTTACTTGTTGTTTCATCAAATACTTCTGCATGCAAAATCCGATCCCGCATTTTGCTAATTCCTACCCTCTGATGAGAAGGAGAGTATTTCTTCGAAACTCCGCGGATTAAGGACTATCCATTTCAGATTTCAGATTAAATATGTTTTTAACTCATTTCAATTTGTTTTTTAACATATTTTATGAACTGTTTGCTTATATATATATATATATATATATATATATATATATATATATATATATATATATATATATATATATATATTATTTATAATTGATCTTAATATACACAACACAATACAGGGATTTATGCACATGATATATACATACATATATATATATATATATATATATATATATATGTATATATATATAAGCATAACTTTATATAAGTGGTGACCGCCATGTATATATATATATATATATATATATATATATATATATATATATATATACATATATATATATACATATATATATATATATAATATAAATATTTATAATATATATATAATATATATATAATATATATATATAATATAATATAATATATATATAATATATAATATAATATATATATAATATATATATATATAATATATACATATATATAATTATATATATATATATATATATATATATATATATATATATATATATATATATATATATATATAAGCATATGACACACAGTTAACTACACTAATATACTCTCCTCCACCTCTATTGCTATCTAGCTGTCAGACGCGCGAGCGCACAGAACTGTATGTGCTAATTAGCATTTCACAGTTCTAAACATAGTATTATACCTTTTATAATTAATTAATTAATTAATTAATTAATTTTATATACTTATTTAATCATATATTATATTACTAGCGGTGGAGGAGAAGTGGAGAATCGTCTTTGCCCGGTCGTAAAATACACTTAAATGTATTTTAATTCATGAAATTTTCGTATTTATTATTACAGAGCCAACTCTCTATTGATTGAATATTATATATATATATATATATATATATATATATATATATATATATATATATATAGAGAGAGAGAGAGAGAGAGAGAGAGAGAGAGAGAGATAGATAGATAGATAGATAGATAGATAGATAGATATACCACTTTTGGCAATTTTATAAATTCTAAATCTCAGCGATTATTGATCAGAATTTAATAAATGAAGGCTTGATGGAAAGGTAATGACCTGGATTGTGTACTGGGCTATGTGACATTTGCTCTTAAGGTCGCACATTAAGGGGATCATCCACCATCCAGAACCTATTTTTTCAACATTTTTTACAGTCATAAAATGTTTCAGTCATAGTCATTTGTTTTCCTATTTTTTTTGCATATTAATTACAAAATAACTGATATTTCCCTAAAACCTCTTTACCACTTTCCCTGGTTTCTGAAGGCGCTGCAAACGAAAATAATGTTTACATTTACTGCCAACGCGTAGTTTATACGATATGAGGAAATGTTAGTTTAAAAAAAAAAGTGGGTGATCACTTTCCTGTGATAATTTTACGTAAAATGAGCACCCACTTTATGGCCACCTGTTTTGGTGGGGGCGGGGGGCGGCAACGTACAATGAACTCAATTTAACGTATACTAGGCCCCCACGCGTTGACCACCTTCATTAAAAACAAATATTAGACGTTTAGAGCTGCGGGAGGGGCTGTCAAATAGAACGCCATTTAAACTAGCCATTTAAAGTATTAGCAAATCTTTATGCATGAAAAAGTCGAAAGATTTGAAAGCGTGTTTTATTTTATTCAAATTAAATCAACGTTTCTACATGGAATTCACACCCTTGACGATCTGTTTATGTTATTATTAAAAAAAACAAAGCAATTAATGGTCAGTTTCAATGGATTAAAAAAAATCATGTTATTGTATTTTCCATATTATTGTTATTGTTATTGCTGTTATTGTTGTTGTCATCATCGCCATCATCATCATCATCATCATCATCATCATCATCATCATCATCAGCGGGACCTGTGGAAATTACTGCATTGTATTCTTGTAGGGGTTGGTGGACGTCCAACACATGGAGTACTGTTGCCACATCTGGGCAGGAGCTGCTAGAAAGGACTTGTCCTGCCTTGATAGAGTTCAAAATAGACTTCGTAGCCTTGTGGGAGATGTCCTTTTCTCTTCCCTGCAACCTCTATCTCACAGAAGAGATGTTGCGAGTTTGTCTTTGCTTTATCGTTATTTTCATTGCAAGTGCTCGACTGAACTTCAATCTATGCCCCCCCCCTCTCGCCAAACTTCCACAAGAAACTCTAGTCTAGCTGAAAACACTATCAATAATCCCCCCCACTCTTTATCTGTGCCTAAACCTAAACGTAGACTCCATGAACAAAGTGTCTTTCTTTGAACTGCACGCCTGTGGAACTGTCTTCCGTTTTCCTGCTTTCCAGCTGACTACAATATGGTTGTCTTCAAGTCCAACATAAACAAGTTCTTGATGAACTGTGTCACTTAAGTTAACAATTTTACCTAATTTCCTTTACTAACGATTACTATATTGTCCAACTGACTACTGTACACTCTTTAACTCTTATCCTCGAGTGGCCTCTGGGCCTTGATAAGTGGTGATGCTTATGTAAAAAAAAAAAAGATTAAAACATTACCTTACCAAAATTAACTATATTTTTTCTCACTAAGGGGGTGTCCCACTTATTACGATCCAAATTCCAAGCTGGCCTAAGGGTTATCGTACTTGACTCACTGTCTTTAGGTTTTGGTTTCGATCTCAGCTCGAGTATTTCTTTTTTACTTACAAGAAGTGAACTTTTTAGAAAAAAAAACAATACTTGAATGTACGTCTCAGTTTCTTTTCGTTTTTTAATTACTTATTTTTTTAAAGGAATTTAACGTTACGACATTGTACGACATAAGGTTACATTGGGGGAGAGGGGCGGGGGTTCTGTTGAGGCGCGCGCCCTAACACCACCCCCGTCCCCTGCCTCCTCTCAATGTAAACAGAAAACAATAAAATCTGCTAAAAATGTTAAATGGTATTCTAATCGGTAAATGTCGCGCGTTACTTACGGAAAAACGGATAATTAAACTGCAGAAACACCTGTTAAGCTCCACGAATTCTATAATTGCCCCCCACCCCCCAAAAAAAACGAAAAACATAAAAATGTTTGGTGCTTATGTTTTTAGTAAACCGCTCGTGAAAACATTGTTTTAGATCAATTAAAATGCATTAAAAACTACATAAGAAGAAGAAAAATGAACCACATATTTTTTGAAAACTTTCTCATTTAAAATGGCCGCTTCTTGCGCGGTGTGATAAGTCACTTCACTACGCCCGTTCGCACGTGAACGCATCATGTAAGAAGAACACTACTGAAGGTGGTGAAATGGCACAAAATAGTCCCATGGTCAAGGGGTTCATACCATGCAAACGGTAAATTTGCGACGAGTTTGATTATCGGGTTCGTTGTTAGCGACCTCGAATACCCCTAAAAAAAAACAAAATAAATTAGAGTGGTCGGTGTTCTGTTATAGCGTAAGGTAATATTTACCAAAGAAAGAATGGACACCGTAATGAAAGCAAAGAGTCATAAATCTTCGAAAACAATGAACGTTAGCTGACATATTTGCAGTCAGTTATCTTAGAGTAGATTGTACTTGAAAATGTTTCGCTGAAATGTTTTTCTCCTTTCCCTTAATTCTTCATACATTCTTATTGTTGAAAAGTAAATGTCGTGTTGGTTTCTTATCTCGATAATAATTCGCTAATACATTTCACTTTACTACGATTGTTATCACCATTCACTCACATTAAAATAATTAAAAAATAAAAAAAAGCGATCGCCAAGAACTTGTTTACATTGGACTTGAAGACAACCAGATTATAGTCAGCTGGAAAGCAGGCTAGCGGAACAGAGTTTCACAGGTGGACAGTTCTTGGAAAGAAACTTTGTTCGTGGAATTTGCGTTTAGATTTAGGCACAAATAGAGAGTGGGAGAAATTATTGATAGTGGTTGTAGAGAGATAAGTGTTTTTTGTGCAAGTTTGGAAAAGGGAAAACCATAGAGTGAAGCTCAGACGAGCACTTGCCATAAAAATAAGGATGGAACAGAGACAGGCTCGCAACGTTTTTTTTTTTTTCTGTTGGAAAGAGATTGAAGAGAAGGAAAAAACGGTATCACCTACTAGGTTTCGAAGTCGGTTTTGAACTTTTTCAAGGCAGGATATGGTGCTCCGAGCATCTCCCGCCTAGATATGGCAACAGAAATCCATTTTAAGACGTATCTGGCTCTTATACAGGTAGAGGATTGCGTTGGGAGTTAGATACCTTTTAGAGCGGTAAAATGGCGCAACCATTTTTTCCCCGCCGGCGACATTGGCAACAGATTTGATGCAAGTCTTCCATTTCAGGCCAGGAGTAAATGTTGGACCTAGAAGTTTGTCAAAAAAGTTGAGCAAAAATAGTGATTAATCTCATGTTGCCGATTAAAAAGAAATTAATTCTTCCAAAATTCAATTATGTTTTTCTATCAACTAAAAAAGTAAAATTTTAAATAAATACACGCAAAAAAAAAAAAAAAAAAGTGACATTTGCTTTTGTTTTTTGTTTTCGGTTACGCTTACATTTATTTTTACGTCAAGAAAACAGATAGTATTTTCGTTTTAAAAAGAATTCAATACATAAAATACGTTACACTTGTACTTTTTTGCCCAGTCTGCTCCTCAGCCGACTACGGCACGATTGCCTTCAAGTCTAATCAAATACTTGTTAAGCCGTACTTTTAAATAATCCATTTCAATTCCTTATCCCTAGTCAACTCTTTGTTTTCGGTCCTTCTGTAGAGGCGATCATCGTCCTTAATCCTCAAGTGGCTGGGTCATCACTTATCAAATTTTGAAACGGGGGGGGGGGATCATTAGAGGATAAAGGGCGATGATCGCGTCTACAAAAGGACCGGAAACAATGAGTTGACTAGGAAGGAGATTGTTTAAGAGGAATTCGAATTGATTATTTAAATTAAATATTTGTTTATATTAGACTTGAAGACAACCCTGCTGTAATCGGCTGGGAAACAGACTGGACGAAAAATACTGGTTGACATGGGATTATCATAGCAGCTCCAATGTCTCATTAGATCCGGCTGATTGTGACAGACGGTTATAGTCATTTAACGCACTTCCTAATTTTCTGTGGAGCGCAACCGGAAGCGGTGACAAGGCGAATCATTTCCTTAACTTTTATTGTTCTTCAGTATTTCTATTGTAAAGCGATTTATTAAAATAAAATATACGAAAAGAACATTATTGAAAAGTATACAATTAAAATTAACAAAACTATATAATTAAAATTAACAAAACTATACAGTTAAAATTAACAAAACCATCCAATTAAAATTAACAAAATTATACAATTAAAATTAACGCAATTAGTCTTTGTTTGTACTTTTAATAACAAATTTTTAAAAAGTTTATATTTTATTTTGAAATTTTATAAGAAGTATATATTTATGGAATTATAAAAATACATTTTTTATTTAAAAAAATAAAAGTTTTTTATTTGAATTTATATTATAAATATATGTTTATGAGAGTATAAAAATAATATTGAAATCAAAATAAAATTTCAAGCTTCATAAAATCTTATCCAATACTTGATAAAAGTGAAGGAACTGATTTGCTTTGTTATCGCTTCCGGTAGCGCTACTTAGAAAATTAAGAAGTACGTTAGCTGACTGTGGCCTAATATACCTTATTGTTTGACATTCTGGAATTTTATGTTGCTTTTTGTGCGATTCAAGGACAACCATCGTTTATATTAATTGAAAAAAGCAACGAATATGATTAACCAATGATATTGCTCCGTTCATCGTAAAAATGGATTTTTTTTAAAATGGCTGCCAAAGTTCATACTTCTTTCCACAGTTATAAGTTACTTTATTTTTCGATACATGTTACAAATAATATTTGTGTCTGCCCTCACAATATTTGTCATCCCGTCAAATAAAATATTTTTAAACATACGTATAAAAATCCAGACATTTTTTTTATTGAAGTGTTAAAACGTAAACTAAAGAATAAATCCAGTTTGCTTAGATTAAGACATCAAACAATAAAAGGACGAATATTTTGCAATGAAAAGAGGACGAGAGATTCCATTTAGTAATCTTTTATTCAATTAAGAATTCTACTAATCGTCTCCTTGACAAACGAAAACGTACATCTTTTATATAGCTTGGATTACCAAAGAGGAGATAATCCATATTCACAACATATATTCAATCTAAACTTCGACTAAAAGCATTTAGGGCAATTTTTAACAAAATCTAACAACACAATAATGAGGCGCAAACAAATAAAAAGAGAAGAAAAACAAATATACAACAAAAAAATGTCACCGAATACAAGACACGTTACTCTTATAATCTCATTCTAATCTCAGAATTAAGGTATGTTTTAGCACATATTTTGTGTTACTAACGCATATAGAAAAAAAAAAGCCATCGAGAAAAATCTTATATCGATTATTATACTAAATGTGTGCTAATCAAAAGACAAAAATAAACTACGTGGCAAACTAATTTATATATGTGTGTCTGTAAATCCCAGAAACATATAACATATATTAGATGGCAAAATAATACATTTCTGCCACTATATATATATATATATATATATATATATATAATACATTTCTGCCACTATATATATATATATATATATATATATATATATATATATATATATATATATATATATATATCGCGCGCGCTTTAAAAGAAGTTTAAGTCTGACGAAGTTGCTGGATCGTTGATAAGATTCGGTAAGAGAAACATGTGTAAGTAAGCAATAGTAAAAAAAAATATATATTTGCTCTGCAATAGTATTGAGCACTTTCTTCAGATTTTTACTAATTACCATTATATATATATATATATATACATATACATATACACATATATATATATATATATATATATATATATATATATATATATATATATATATATATATATATACACACACACACTAGCATGGGTACCCCGCGATGCCAGGATCGACATGAAGTTCCGTTTAGAACAAACCTGCTATACTAAGAATATTAATCATTTTCATCATGGGTAACGTCGATACCCCCACAGCAATTAAAAAAAATAAAAGAACGGATAAAAACATGTAAATGTAATCGCCCTAACACGAAGTACATAATACCCTTTCCATCAGATATTTCGGCAGAATGGATACAAAGAGAAGAAGCTATTCTCCCGATATTGAGTACTTTTTGTTGTTAGTGCGCTTGACCCCCCCCCCCAAAAAAAATTAATGAAATAAAAAATAAATTAATCAAAACAACTTTTGTTTCAATAAAAATAGTAGCCGGTGCCAGAGCGACCGAAAAAAAAACAAAAAACAAAAAACAAAAAAACAATAGCCATGTAGGCAGACTCCAAACTGAAACGTGATTAAAGGGAAAAGCTCATTTGCAAACGACTTTGCGCAGTGTAGCAATAATAATGCTTATAAACATTAACACGTTTGAAAAGTTTAAGAATAAAATGGAATTCATTTATTGGCTTGTTTTTGTTTTGTTCTTTGTGAAGGCATTTTCTGCACTGGCTATTTTGTTTCGTAAGTCCAAGGATGGAATACTGTTGCCATATCTGGACAGGACTGCTAAAAACAGCCTATCCTGCCTTGACAGAGTACAAAATAGACTTCGTGGCTTAGTGGGGGATGCCCTTTTCTCTTCCCTGCAACCTCTCTCCCACAGAAGAGACGTTGCAAGCCTATCTTTGCTTTATCGTTATTTCCATGGCAGGTGCTCGTCTGAACTCCAATCTCTGGTCCCCCCTCGCCAATCTTTCACGAAAAACACCCGTCTAGCTGAATCCACTGTGAAAAATTTCCCCCACTCTATATCTGTGCCTAAATCAAAACGCGGGTTCCATGAACAAAGCTTCTTTCTTAGAACTGCACGCCTGTGGAACTCTGTTCCGTCTGCCTGCTTCCCACCGGACTACAACTTGGATGTGTTCAAGTCCAATGTTAACAAATTCCTGATGAATCGCCCCCTTAAGTAAACACTTCATCAAATCTCCACACTAACGTAATGTACTTGCAATAACCCTTACCCCTGAGTGGCTTCCGGGCCTTGATAAGTGGTGATCACTGTGTAAAAAAAAAAAAAAAAGTAAAATAAATTTTCGATGTGTTTTTTTTTGGGGGGGGCGTGGTTAAATTCTTGGAACCCTCAAAGATTCTGTATAGTCTTTTCAAGAATAATAAAAACAAACAAATTAGACCTTTTCATTTATTCGTAAGTGTTTTATTTATTTATCATTTTTTTTAAATATTTAAAAATAAAGCAAAACATCTTTCCGTCTACATGAAATTATTTTGTAACGCTATGAACTTATTGCGATTACCAAATTATTTTATGTGGGGAAGAGTTTCTTTTTTTTTTATTTTCCAACTTCGTAACATAAAAAAACTCGTCAAATGAAATGACTTACCCGTTTTAAAAAATCGATCTTGGAAATAATAATTCCAAATAAATTAAATTAAACATATTATCAATATAATTGTTATTTAAAGTTGATGAAATAACAATCTTAAAGAGAACACTTAAAACAACTCTCTCGCTAGAAACTTAAACTAACATACGGCTATTTAGTAAAATCGATTTTCCTTAATATAATATGCAAATGAAATGGCCTCTTAATTATATATTTTGAAAGAACCATACTATATATAGAAATAAATGAAGTATTGAAGTAATGAACCTGTTGTGTATATTCATCAACGTGTGAACAAACAAACAAATAAAACAGACAGGAATACGAATTTATATATATATATATATATATATATATATATATATATATAAAGCTGAAGGTCTGTGTGTGTGTCTGGTCACGAATAGGCTCCTATATGGTTGACTATTATAGAAAACTGGTCACATATAATGATAGAAGATGTATCGAGACACAGGAATGGGTATGTTTGATCTGGCATAATGATGATTCATTAAAATTGTGGGGTCTGCGTACGCGTCTGGTCCACAAAGTATGGAAATAAAAAAATTAAAAAAGAAAACGTTTACAAGTGTTTTTTTATATAGATGTACATAATAATACTTTGATAAGTATGTTTTAACTTAAATAGGGACGGTATAATAAAATTGTGTGGTCTGCATTCGCGCCTGACCTCCATAGAATGGAAATAGGCACAAACTTTAATAAAGATTTTTCATATCTATCTGCGTAAGTATACTTTGATAATTATGTTTCAGTTTGAAGAAATATGGTATGATAAAATTATGGGGTGTTCGTTCGCGCCTGACCTCCATAGAATGGAAATATGTCACAAAGTTTAACAAGGTTTTTTCATATAGATCCACAGACTATTGTGATAAGTGTTTCAGTGTGAACAGGTATGGTATAATAAATTATGGGGTTTATCTATTTTATTTTTACTTTCATCATATTTTGCTTTGGTTTTGATACCCCCAAATTCGAAGCTATCTCTTTACAACTCTTCCTTTTCATAACCTATCATACTTTCATAAATCAGTCCATTTTCTGTAGGCTGTTTTTGAACCCAGTTAACAACGGGTACTTTTGCTAGTGTATATATATATATATATATATATATATATATATATATATATATATATATATATATAAGATCCCCGTTTTCTATTTACAAAATTTTAGTTAAGGTTTTCTCTTTTCATCTTTATATATTTAAATTCTTTTCTAATTGAAAACTTTGAAAAAATCGGCTTATACAATTGCTAAGTCTAATTTCTATTTAACAATTTTAGTTAAGGCTTTTTTTTCTTTTTCTTCTCCTCTCTTTAGATAAATGAATTCTCTTTTTTAATTATAAATTTTTAGAAGTCGGATTATGTAGGTGTTAAGTCTGCGATAGGTTAAAGTTAATTTTTTTCTTTCGAGAATTTAAACTGCATTCTTCAGATTTATTTTTATATTTTTATTCCAAGCTTCCTTAGATTATATATAGATATACTCATAGGAAAAAGTGGTAAAAACAGGATAAAAAGTGCTCAATACGTTAGTAGAGCTAAATGTTTTTTTTTTTTTACAATGTCAAGTATTAACTCAGTCCATTACAATTATTTCCTTTACTTGCAAGATCAAAGTGTATTATCTGTTCTTCAGATGCTGCACTTCTATTTCTTGTTCTCTTTCGGTGGAGGAGAAATCCTTTACGACTGAGACAATTTTTATTTTTGTACCTATTCTGCACGTTAAAAAACGACCCTGGTGTCTAACTCTGTCCCGTGGGGAGGCATAGTAAATAGGTACAATTATTTCCGCAACTAAAGAATTCACTGTATGCCTCGTCAGATTGTAAGAGTCAAAACGAGAAGGGGAAATATATGATTTTTGAAGTCACGGTGGATATTAAGAAAACAAGAGAAATATAGATAGAAAAAAAATTATATAAAAACAATTATATAAAAAAGAGGAGATAGAAAGAAAAAAAAAGACGGAAAGAAAGAAGCGTATATTTGCGTCCTGAACAGCAAATGAGACGCGTAGTTCTGATATGTTTACGCTTCCTATAAGTAGCTGATGCATGCTTCTGTAAATTAACAGTCAGTTTTATTCGTCCTTGTTATTTCCTACATTGATTCCGACCAAAGTTACTCTCCCAGACAATTCATACTTAGAGGATGTAGGAATTTCACTAAAACAAACTACCAACACTCGCCTATTATTCATTGGAAAATCTACTTCGTCAGGTTCAGTTCTTGAAAAAGACCTCAACTGTTTCTTTTATTAATTCTGTCAAAGTTTCTTTAACGAATTATCTTGATAAATAATCACAGCTCCTTTCCCTTTAATCAATTTGGTACCCCTATATGGAGAGTGGCATATATATTGTTTCTTTTAAATATAATTATCCACTGACACGTGTTTCGTTGTCTACGACTCATCAGAGTGGCTTAATCTAGCGAGATTCGATATTTCGCTAGATTCGGCCACTCTGAGGAGTCGTAGACGACGAAACACGTGTCAGTGGATAATTATATTTAAAAGAAACAATATATATGCCACTCTCCATATAGGGGTACCAAAATTATTCACAACTACGATTTAGGTAAAATGCACTTTCGTAAATAAATAAATAAATTCATTCAAAACCTATCGCAAAAACAAAAACAAATAATATCTATCTATCTCTCTATCTATCTCTCTATCTATCTCTCTATCTCTCTCTCTCTCTCTCTCTCTCTCTCTCTCTATATATATATATATATATATATATATATATATATATATATATATATATATATATTTGAAAACTGGATTATATTTGCCGAACGCTTACAAAAATCCATTTGCAAAAATCAAACATGGCGTCCGTCCATATTCCCTCCAATAAACACGACATCAAAATTAAATATTATTCGTCTAAGTAACTAGTATGAGAATAATAATAATAATAATAATAATAATAATAATAATAATAATAATAACAATAACAATAATAACAATAATAATAATAACAATAATAATAATAACAATAATAACAATAATAACAATAACAATAATAACAATAATAAAAAAAATAATAATAACAATAATAATAATAATAATAATAATAATAATATAATAATAAAATTTTCCGCTGTGCCATAAAAAGGCCTTAAAAATACGTCATAGTTTATTTTGGCATTTGATTGACTCACGTTTAGTATAATAATAGATATGGAGCTTGCAAGCAAGAAGAAATACATGTATATAAGATTAGTAAGTCATAAAAGGAGAACAATATGATGGCTTGAACACACTTATAATGATATATTGTGTAGAATGAGTACAAGTACTTTATAACATTGACTTCTGACTGTATGCTTAGAAATTCAGCAAATGTAGGTTAAGTAAAGACGTGATAGAATGAGAGTTGTAACCCCCCCTCTCTCTCTCTCTCTCTCTCTCTCTCTCTCTCTCTCTCTCTCTCTCTCTCTCTCTCTCTCTCTCTCTTTTCCGCGCCTTCATATTTCATTTCCCAGTGAATTTACTCGCATTGACAGTTGAAGGGAAAAGAGCATTTTCAAAAATTAGACACAAAAAAAGTTATTGTCTCTACAGATGATTGCTTAGAAAGAAATTATATATATATATATATGTGTGTGTGTATATATATATGTGTGTGTATATATATATATATATATATATATATATATATATATATATATATATATATATATATATATATATATTCACTTGGCTGTCCATTCGCGTGAAATCACCTTTTCTTCACCATGTTCCCTCTGCTTCACTTCAAGATCTTTGACTTACTTGCAGTTTCATTAAATACTTTTGTATACAAAATCCGATCCCGCATTTTGCTAATTCCTACCCTCTGATGAGAAGGAAAGTATTTCTTCGAAATTCCGTGGATTAAGGACTATCCACTTATTAAGTGTTTCCTTTTCAGATTAAATATGTTTTTAACTCTTTTTCAAAGTGTTTTTAATATGCTTTATTAACTGTTTGCTCTTATTATAAGCTCTATCTCCTACTTGGATTTATCGAGCTTTTACATTTGGTTGATATTACTTTATAAATATGCATTCTTTAATATTTATAATATACTTTAATTTTACCATTATGGATCATTTTTGTAAATTTAATTGTAATTTTTATTTTTATATATATATATATATATATATATATATATATATATGACCATATATATATATATATATATATATATATATATATATATATATATATATATATATATATATATAAAGTAAAATACAGTTTGCCGAGATATATACCGATATTTCCGAAGATGAAATCCACATCATTATATAACTGTAGAAGATCAGTATTCATCTATAATATAAATTTCACCTATCTGTTTAAATGTATGTGTGTGCATGTATGTATGTGTGTGCATACATGTATATATTTGTGTGTGTGTGTGTGTGTATGTGTATTGGGGTGGAGAGGGCTCCCGTAAGCCATGGTGAAGGCAACCTTTCTAGGAGAAGCAAATCTCTGATTTAAAAAACCATAAAGCGGAAGACCATTACCCGCATTAAGCTGGTCTGCAGTTTAATTTGTTGCTGGCTATCTTGCTCTTGCTTGTTGCTGGATCTCAACATTTTGAACCGAGAGAGAGACTTAGCTGTCGTACAAAGCTAAGACTCTGTAACATCATGTTTGTATAGATACTCCCTCAGGCATTTGGGCTCATGGATTTTAAATGTCTGAGGGAGTGGCACTCGTCTGACAAGACGTTGCAATCATCATGTACGGCATAATCACGTTGACATACCTGTTCTCGTCAGATCACCGAAGTTAAGCAACGTTGAGCCTGGCTAGTACCAGATGGGTGACTATTTGGGATTTCTAGGCGCTGTATGTGCTTTCCATTTATCTCGGCATTGTTTCCAGTCGTGCTACTTGCCACTGGTATTCAACAATGTCGACTCAGGGGAGATGTGGTTGGAGATTGCGCAACTCTTGCCACAAAAATTTAATGCGCAGACACCCTTACAGTACGTATCCATAGTCTGTCAAGACTGAAGGAAACTTTTTATGTATGTATGCATGTATGTATGTATGTATGTATGTATGTATGTATGTCTCACAAAAACTTTTGACAGAGGCGATGGGTTTTCACGAGATCGGTATCGTTTTGAAGCTCGACGTTCGGATGACAAATATTGAGAAATTGACCCAAAGCATTAATTCCTTCGTAATGTGGGAAAATGCTGACCCAAAGCCAAATAATGCAGCCAAGAGGATAGCACATTTCCTGATGTTGGGGTTCTTTTCCTCTGTGAGTAACTTCCAGAATTGTCCCTGAGCTCTGCATCAGCTGAATATCGGCTTATAGTGTTAGAATGTCATTCACCAGTCCAGAAGAGTTCAGATGAAACAGTGTTACAATTTCCGATGCAAGTGAAACAAACTCAGCATCTTCCTGGAAAGAATAGCACATGAATATTCGCTCGAGTAACGCAAGGTCTTGAGAGCGTCAAACTCTAACAGCCAATTGCCAATTTTCTTTATGTAGCGTGCTCTCTCAAGCTACGCACATGACTGCTCTTGTGTCTTCAGCTCTGCTGCGAGGTTGTGTAAGTTTGCCAGCACCAGTTTTTTTTTTTTCAATACCATGCGATCTAACTGTAATGTCTCTGTGATCGCCCAGTCGATCGTGATCGATGTAATGGACACTCCTGTTCTAGATGATATCTGAAATGTAAGGCTGAGGCTTAAAAGATCTTAAGAAGAAATCGAAATTCAGGGAACCTTACTTTATTCGCCTCTTCTGACTATCAATCAAATTCAATGAAAACGTAAAATATTTGAATTTTGAAATGAAAAGTAGTGTCCACATTATACAGTAGAACCCCAGGATATAGTGGCCCTAGGATGCAGGTTTTTTTTTCAGGTTACGATATGGAATACGATGTTTCTCCTGACCCTGGTTACGGTATTTGCCCCGCTTTATGGTGTTATTTATAATGTTATTTGATTATATACATGTGTATTACATACTGTACTCTATTTTGTTACTAATTTTTAATGCCGTATCCCGGGGTTCTACTGTACTCTCTAAAATACTTTAAAATATTACAACCACAACCCTCTCTTGAAATTTAGGGAATATTTATTAATGGATCCCTTATACCTATTGTTTACATTTTATAGAATATCGGAGTTATCTAAATTTTAACTAAACACTTGAACTTATATTTTACCTCTTTGCATAAAAATAAATTAAACTAAATATAGCCCACATAACGATTACCCCTAGCAGCTGTGTTCAAAAATTCATAATGATCAGTTAATTAGTTTAGTAGCGGATCCTTTACATAGAAATACATGGACATACACACAAAGCAATGCATTTAGCAAACACAATGGGTAATAAAACCCTAAGTAGGCAGGTGTTTATAACGATTCCATACAAAACGTATATGATATCGCGGCAATATTTGTTCTTATTCGCGAGAAATCAGAGTGCGGTTGTTTATCTCCCCATTTGCCAACATATCAAACAGCTTTTGTAAACAATTGATATAAACACCTGTCGACTTTGGATTTTATCATTATTTAAAAAAAAAAAATGGAAGAAAATATTTTTTTATTTACTTATGGTTACTTGTGACTTGTTACTCTATGCATTATGAAATATATTATCTATTAAATTTGATGTTTGAAGATGATCTTGCTTTTACAATGAGGATAGTGGATTTCAAACAGTCAGAATACATTGTGATGTCGTAATAGATCCTCTTTCTTTTCTAAAACAACACCTCCACTCTATAAACGAGATTCTGTTTTTGCAACGGTTACATGCAGCAGCCTGAAAAACGTGACAGTGCACACACACACACACACACACACACACACACACACAAATATATATATATTAATCAGAATCGGAATCGGGAATCGCAAAAAAATCAGAACTTTTTTGGGGATATCGGAATCGGTATCAGAATCAGAAAAATTTGAGCCAATTTTCCGATGCCAAAACCGATTACTTAAATTATCTCTTTTATTTGATTTTGTCTTAAGAAACATTTTCGACTGCTTGTAGTAATGATAAAATGATAAATATTTATTGATTTAAACTTCCAATAAAACTAAAATCTCCAAATCACTCCCTCACAAGTGGGTTTTTACCTTTCAGAATTTATAAGCACATTTAAGATGTGTGTTTATGGTAATCGAGACAAAATAACACTTTTATAGTTAAATATTAAGAGATTTGCAAAGAATCAGAATCGGAACTGGAATCGGTAATTGTATCAGAATCAGGAATTTAGTATTGATTCGGTAATTGTACCAGAATTGGCAAAATATTGGAATCGCCCCATTACTAATATATATATATATATATATATATATATATATATATATATATATATATATATGTATGTATATATATATAAATATATATATATATATAAATATATATATATATATATAAATATATATATATATATAAATATATATATATAATTATATATATAAATATATATATATAAATATATATATATATAAATATATATATATAAATATATATATATATATATATAAATATATATATATATAAATATATATATATATATATATATAAATATATATAGATATATAAATATATATATAAATATATATATATATAAATATATATGCATATATATAAATATATATATATATAAATATATATATATATAAATATATATATATATATAAATATATATATATAAATATATATATATAAATATATATATATATATAAATATATATATAAATATATATATATAAATATATATATATAAATATATATATATAAATATATATATAAATATATATATATAAATATATATATATATATGTAAATATATATATAAATATATATATAAATATATATATAAATATATATATGTAAATATATATATATATATATATATATATATATATATATATATATAGTAATTTATAAAATATATATGGCGATTAAGCTACACTGAATATTCTGCGTTTCATCCAACTATAGGATTCGTCAGGCTTATGCGCGAATTCTGTCGTTGCTTCTTTTTGAAGTAAATACTTAAAGTTTACGCATAAATCTATACTTTCGTATATTAAATTTATGTGAATAAATGAAGTAGTTATATATATATATATATATATATATATATATATATATATATATATATATATATATATATATATATATATATATATATATATACGTTTGGGCATTAAAGCGATGGTGATTAAAAATCGGTTGCGTTAAGCAGGTCATGTTGCTCGGATGGAGGGTGTGAGGCTGCCTAAACAGTTGTTTTATGGTGAGCGTAAGACTGGGAAACGACCTCAGCATGATCCAAAGAGGAGCTTCAAGGATTGCGTTAAAAACGATCTTAAATCCTTCAAGATTCCTGTTCAGAACTGGAACACTCTAGTGAAATGCCAGTCCGAATGAGAAAGCTAGTTAGAGGTTGATCTGAAATTTTTGAATGGGAAAATAATCAATCATGCTGAGCTCAAGAGAAACTTGAAGAAAGGAAATGTGTCAGTTTTACCTGATGCATTGAACAGTTGGAAATGTGAGGCATGTGAGCAGATGCTCCTCTCGGAAGCTGCTTGCATTAACCACAAATTAACACATGCTGTGGACATAGAGAGAGAGAGAGCAGAAAAGTGGAGACAGAAGAAAAACAAGTTTCAATACTCAACCTTGTCTGCCACGTATGTGCAAGTCAACTGTTGGCCTGAAAAGTCACCTTTAGATTCATGGAGATGCTTTGGATGTCACTGACGATTCACCCAGCAACTGCAGTGAGATTGGTTATGAATGAACATTGAGATGAATAGCATATGTTAAGAAAAAGCAATCGCCATATATATATATATATATATATATATATATATATATATATATATATATATATATATATACTAGCATGTGTGCCTGGCGTTGCTCGGGTATTTGGAGGTGTGTGCTGAGAAAAAAAAAAGTGGTAGTAGGAAGGCAGGCTCGAACCCGTACCACAAAGGAGGAAATGAACATGAAAAAAAATGTGACGTCTTTGTTGTTACGACCACCGCCAAACCGGAATTGACTTAGGTTTAAATTAAGGCTAGACAATCGAAAAGAGAGGATGAATTTCCACAATATCGGCGAGGAAAGCGACCCCTCCCTGTAGAATATGCCCAGTTGAGAGTGAAGAAATTAATGTTTTTAGCCAATTTTTCGATATTTGTTGTTCGAAGGGTCGAGCTTCAATACGATACTGATCTTGTGAAAATCCGTCGCCTCTGTAGAAAGTTTTAGGCAGACATGCAAATATACTTGTTTATTTTATTTGTTTTTATATATTTGTAGCTCAAATTTTCGACTCAACCCGATTAAAAAGAAAAGCTTGCCCTATCTCTGAATACCCTTTATGCAAAATTTCAAATGTTTAGACCAGAAATTATCTGAGCAATTTGGAAGAGACCACAGCGGTCAATTTTTTAAAAATTTTTTACCCCTATTATGACCCCTCACCATTTATTGTTTTGGGCTCAAATCAAGTTATTAAGTTAGATCCATGTCCAAGGAGCCTATATCTAAAATTTCAAATGTTTAGACTCAAAAGTGGTGGAGAAGTTTGGTAGAGTTCTCAAAGGTCAAATCTTTGAACTTTGACCCCTTAACAGCCAAATCTCTGGCCGAAAACGGATTACCAAGATTTTCCCAAATCTCAGTACCCTGTATATCAAATTTTTAGTCTGTAGACTTAAAATTGACAGAGTTATTGTGTAGTGAAATCTACACAGACAGACACATAGACAGACATTTTCACTTTTATAGATATACTAGCATAAGTTCCCGGCGTTGCCCGGGTGTTTGAAGGTGTGTTGTGAGCAAAAAAGAAAAAGTGGTAGTAGGAAGGCAGGCTCGAACACGTACCACGAAGGAGGAAAAAAAACGGGGAAAAAACGTGACGCCTTTGCTGTTACGACCACCGAAAGAGAAAGAAGTCTGTTTGTATAGAGCCGCGTGTTGTATCTGGCGGTTGTATGTTGAAGTGTTTGAACTGTGCGTAGGTAACGCGAGAATAACGTCAAGAATGAGAGTTCATACAGAAACGTTGTTTTAATTTGCAAAAAATAAAATACACATCAAGTGCGGTGGAAAGTCAAATCACAACGTAATATAAGGAAAATAAACAAATATTTTACTTGTTTGAAATTTATACAACCGCCAGATACAACGCGCGGCTCTATACAAACAGACGTCTTTCTCCAACTTTACAACACGGCAAGGAAGAAGAAGAAAAAAAGAAACAAAACAACACACTGAAGATGGAGTTTACATCCGAAATATATTTGTGATTGAAACCCGACCGTCTGTACGACAGTCAAGACTCCTAACCACTATGCTATCGGCGGCTGCTGAGCAAGTCGTGAGTTTAACAATGTTTTGACATCGTCCGAAATACCTAAGCTCGATTT
Source organism: Euprymna scolopes (assembly GCF_053919585.1). Lineage (NCBI taxonomy): Eukaryota > Metazoa > Mollusca > Cephalopoda > Sepiida > Sepiolidae > Euprymna > Euprymna scolopes. The sequence goes on along the minus strand of NC_136489.1, from coordinate 122,901,419 downwards.
GTTTACGTAAAGAGCATCGCTTTATACGCTAATGGTAATTCGTGTATCACTTCAATATGCTCAACTCAAGATGAGGAGCATTATATATATTGGTCCTATTAACCGGGTAGTACCTTTTCTATCTGGATAAGTGTTTAATTTATGAAAATAATTTTTTCGGTTCATTTATTATATATATACTAACAAGGAGACCTAACGTTGCTCGAGGCCATAGGGAACTCCCCACCCATGCACAAACAAAGTTCCTTTTATATATATATATATATATATATATATATATATATATATATATATATATATATATATATATATATATATATATATATCTTATTGTAAGATCGAAGAATTTTCAGATTTTGTAATTTCCTTCATTATTTTCTTGACATGGCAAGCAAGCTTTTGGGTCTTTCATAATAATTGGCAGAGTATGACTCTGAAGGTCTATTTTGCTGACATCTAAAATACTTTCGATGATCGTGAAAATGCTGTATTAATAATAATAATATTTTTTACTGAGTGTTGCAAGTATTTTAGCAATGTATAACACTAGATTTACCTACCCGGTGTTGCCCAGAATCTATTAAAATGATTTATCTTTTAATTGTCATTTGTTTGCTCATTTTTAAACATATACAGAAAAGGAAATAAAATCTTAGTTGTAAAGGAGACGACTTTTTTGTATCCTTCAATACAAATAAATATGAATTATTCCCCTGGACGATTTTTTTCTGGTCATAATTGAAAAATACTTCCATTTTCTGAGTTGTTCAAGCAGGACAAATAAATTGTAGTGAAGTATGTTATTATTTTGCCACTAACATTGTACAACAATAACAAATGAAAATCTGCTAATCATAATCAAAGTTTTATATACAAGCTTAAATGCTATCTAGGTTCAACTTTTAAAATCTCACAAGATAGCTTTAAAATGTTAGATTCGCTTAAACTCCTCGGCTTAACATTCGCAAGCAACTTGAATTGAGGATATTGCCAGGATTATTGCAAAAATGGTAGGTTCTCTTTATCATGCTAAAAAGTTTCTCCTACCTGAAAGTATCCAGTATCTCTACAAGGCTACTTCAGGCCAAGATCAAAGTGTAGTGTCTGTTCCGGCAGACACTGCAAGCAAAGACGATATGTGGAGTTGCCCCCACATATAAGACCTTGGTCAATATAGGGGCAATCCTTCATACCAATTGTCACTATCCAGCTCCTCTACTCCCCGGGGAGTTGGTCCCCATTTCCCCTTCACTCCTCACATAAAAAAATCGGCCTTGTGCCTAATTTGCTCGGTGGGGGAGCAAATAAATACTGTAGTATCTGTTCTTTTGATGCGACACTTTAATTTCTTGTTCTCTCAAAGTGGAGGAGAAATCCTTCACGACTGAGACAATTTTTATTTTTGTTCCTTTTCTCCACGTTAAAAAATGACCCTGGTGTCTAACTTTGTCCTGTGGGGAGGCATTGTAAATAGGATCTCTACAGGGCTACTGTTCGCCCATGCTTGGAGTATGGCTGCCACATTTGGACTGCTGCATATGCTACTAGTCTCTCGCTCTTAGACAGTGTCCAAAAAGAGTCTCAAACCTTGTAAGCAGTAAAATAAAATAAAAAATAAATAAAAACAAATTATGTTAACCATTTTAACATGGTTTTAAGCCATCTTTTAAATTTATACAAAAAATGAAATAAAATTTTAGTTTTAAAAGAGACAATTCTTTTTGTATTCTCCAATAAAAATATGAGTTATCTTCCTTAACGATTTCTTTAATCATAATAGACAAATTGTTTCCATTCTCCCAGTTATCCAGGCGAGATTACATCTTTTTTAAATTGTTGTGAAGTGTAAGAAGTACGTCCTAGATCGCTTGAAGCATTGTTTATCAGATTAAAGGTGTGTTTGAAGACTTGTCAATGCAGGGATTATTCAGTCATTGTAAATAGATAAATAAATAAACACTGATAAATAATTCAATAGTTTTCAACAAATATCCATTTATTTACCTGACTGTAGATGGTATGTTCCTCAAATATTTTCGGGGGACATCTTGAGAATGGGGTTTGGCCCCGAAAAAATATTTGAGTACTATACCATCTACAGTCAGGTAAATAAATGAATATTTGTTAAAAACTATTGAATTATTTGTTATTGTTTATTTATCTGTTTACAATGAATGAACAATTTCTGCATTGACAAGCTTTCAAACACACCGTTTTTTTTTGTGAAGTATATTATCTTGGTGTCAATAACATAGTGCAACGATAACAAATGAAAATTTGTTAGTCAGAATCAAAGCTTGATTTGTCAATTTAAATGCAACTTTTAAAATCTAAAGGTTATGCTAATCATTTTCGCAGAATTTTGAGAAATCAGTATTTCAGCAATGACAATTCTTCGTTTTGTTTACCAGAAACTGGGTTTACTTAGAGGAAACATTTGACATATTTAACAAACAACAAATAATTTCTCTTCTATCTTTCTCCTGGCAGACAGAGAGCTTAAATTCTATTTGTTTTGCAGAACTTAGAAAATGGCGACAATAGAATGGTTATACTGTTGCTTCTGGGAAACATTGCAAGAAATGTTACTTTGCAAGTTATTAACGAAAAAATAAAGAGCAAAATAAAAGATTTGTGCATTTGTCAAAGATGCCAAAATGTTACTTTAAAATCTTTGACATGTAAAACAGTTACAAGATAAGGTCATTAAAATCGGAACCAGTTTTCTCAATATTTGGGGTTTATACAAGGCTATACCTATAAAAGGCCTGGCAGTTGTGCGACCATTACCAAGATCAGTGTCCTCATACGAGAAAAAACAAGACTACCGAAATTTTCCCAGTGATAAAAAGAAATATTTTCATTTTTGTTATTTTCCTCCATCAAACACATACATATAAAATGTATTTCTTTAAAAAATATTTGGTTATATGACTTTAATAACCGTATCTTGTCCGGAACTGGATGATCATTACTGTCTATGAATGAGAAGTGGGTTATTCATCATCTTGCATTAAATTTGTATGCAAAACTGATCTTCAACTTTATATATATATATATATATATATATATATATATATATATATATATATATATATATATATATATATATATATATTGAGGATGGGGAGATTCCAATATTTTTCCGATTATGATACAATTACTGCTTCCGTACTAAATTACTGATTCCGATACAATTACCGATTCGAATTCTTTATAAATCTCTAAATATTTAACTATAGAGTTATTTTCACTGATTTCTGTAAAAAAAAAACAAAAAAAAAAACGCATGTTAAATGCGCAGATATTTTCCTAAACGCAAAAATACACTTGTGGAGGATGATCTATCGATTTTAGCTTTACTGGTAATTTAAAATCAATCGTTATTACCAGCAATAGAAGATTAAGGTTTAAACAAAATCAAATAAAAAAGGCAATTAAAAGAATCGTTTTGGCGTCGGAAAATAGGCACCAATTTTTTTCCGATTCCGATACTGATTCCAATACCGAATTCGATACCCGCAAATTTTCGATTTTTCCAATGATTTCCGATTCCAATTAATCTTCCTAACATTAATATATATATATATATATATATATATATATATATATATATATATATATATATATATATAGACTTCGTGGCTTAGTGGGGGATGCCCTTTTCTCTACCCTGCAACCTCTCTCCCACAGAAGAGACGTTGCGAGCCTATCCTTGTTTTATCGTTATTTCCATGGCAGGTGCTCGTCTGAACTCCAATCTCTGGCCCCCCCTCGCCAATCTTTCACGAAAAACACCCGTCTAGCTGAATCCACTGTGAAAAATTTCCCCCACTCTATATCTGTGCCTAAATCAAAACGCGGATTCCATGAACAAAGCTTCTTTCTTAGAACTGCACGCCTGTGGAACTCTGTTCCGTCTACCTGCTTCCCACCGTACTACAACTTGGATGTCTTCAAGTCCAACGTGAACAAATTCCCAATGAACCGCCCCCTTAAGTAAACACTTCATCAAATCTCCACACTAACGTAATGTACTTGCAATAACCCTTATCCCTGAGTGGCTTCCGGGCCTTGATAAGTGGTGATCACTGTGTAAAAAAAAAAAAATCTATATATATATATAAATTTTTATCAACAAATTTTTCAAACACATGTTACACGTAATATGAAAATGTAAAACTCATATTTTTTTTTTGTGGGGGAAGGGGGTTAGTGATTTAGCAAAGGCTAATATTTTAAAGCAAAGTTTATTCTGTTACTTATTGTTATGGTGTGTCCACCCTACGCATAATCATGAACTTTTTCACTTACTATGAAGACTGGGAGAATATCTGTCTCAGGATAATGCACGAGCCTTGCACTCGTGGCAGTCGGACTGACGTATACCCATACTCCTCAATTGTTGCAGTTGGTTTTCTGTTTAATATGTTTTGTTTACACTAATTACCGAGTTGTGCTGCTCGTCTGAGTCCTGACGAGACCACAACACTTATGCATAGATTGCCTTTGTTTTAGCACGAGAGATGAAGAAAGTGCTTGTTCCATTAAGCTAATCAGGCCAGCCGCTGGTTATTGTCAATAGTTGCATGATTGACAGAAGGCGTCGTTTTGCACAAAGGGATAATCTATTATCTATTATATATATAAATCCGTAATCCTGTCTATTAGTTCGTTTGTTTGTTCACAATTTGATTAATATATACAAAAGTTTCCTTACTTTACTCTTTCATTTATTTCTATATATAGCTTCATTCTTGGAAACTAGATACAATAAAAAGATTATGTCATTTGCATATGACATTAAGAAAAATCGATTTTATTAAATAGCGGTATCTTAATTAATGTTTCTAGCGAGAGAATTGTTTTCAGTGTTTTATTTAAAATTGTTTTTAATACATTTTAAACAATAATTATATTGATAACATTTATTTTTTGGGGAATTATTATTTCAACATCGAATTTTTAAAAAACTTTTAGAGTTATTTGCCCCTTAGAATCTTCCGATCATTTCATTTGTTTGTCGTTATTATTCTTTAAACAGCCATACAGAAATCGCAAATTTTACGATGTGACCCATCGTTGTTTAATACCTAAAAAATAGGATCTACTGCCTCCCTCTGAATTCCACAATTTACACTTTTCTTTCTTTTTTTTTCACGTTAATCTCATCGATTATAAACTTTAATTTCTAATTAAAAAAAAAGGTAAATTTTTACGACGTGACTCAGCGTCTTTTAACCCCTAAAAAAATTAGGACCTACTTTTTGGGGGCCCTAATACGTTTAAACAATCTTTATAAATAATATGAAAGAAGTAATTTCGAAAAAAAAGAAAATTAACATTTTAAAGTGGGGGATCACTTTTCTATATAAATTTAACGTAAAAATGAACACCCATTTTTGGCCACAAAGTATTCAACGAGATATATCATCTCTAGCATTTTTTTTTTCAAATTTAGCGATCGAGATGGATGGGGCAAAACATGACAAATACAGTTTTTTTGTTTGGTGGGCGTGGGAATTACATTTGAAACATAAAATAATTATAAATTTAATTAATTTTTATGACACCATTCTGTACTTTCACCTTACACTTTTATAAACAAAATGAACCCCAGCATATGACAAATTAATTTTTGTTATTTTGGAGGGAGATTACATTAGAAGCATAAAATGATGAAGAATTTAATTTAATTGTTTTGAAATTAATTGTTGATTTTTTTTAGGAGTTCTATCTACTTGGTTATTTTTATTTATTTATTTATTTTTGCAATCACGCGGGCATTCGCTGTTATCTTTAGTGAAACAAAAGTTCTAATGATTTATTTTTAATTATTTATTTTTAGGGTGGGTATTTATAGTACTCAATATCCGGGAAATTGTTTCTTCTATCTGTATCCATTCTGCCGAAATATCTGGTGGAGAGGGTATCAGGTACTTCTTCTTTTAAGGAACGATTAAATTTACATGTTTTTATCCGTTCTTTTATTTATGGAATTGTTGTGAGGGTATCCATGTTACCCACGATGAAAATGATTAGTGTAGCAGGTGTGTTCCAAACGGAACTGTATGTAAACCCAGGCAACGCTGGGTTCTCATGCTAGTGAGAATATAAACATAGAAAGCTTTTGATGGCTTTGATAAATAGAAAGGCAACATCGCTTTTGATGGTGTCTTCCAAGCAAGCCAGCAACTATGACCAGGTATCAGCTTCCTCCTAAGCTTTGCCCTCCCCATTTTCCTGCAACCTTACACTCTTCACATGTCATCCATTTCTCAAGTCGGTTGAACTGTCTAAAAATTCCCGAGGCTCCTCGAACGGTGTGCGAAAATAACCTTAATGAAATGGTATTGCAATAAGGTGGTTTCGTCCTGGAAAAAATGGCCGCCCTCTCGGATTAATGGCGATACTCTTGTTACTCGCAACTGGCAGAAGAAAAAAGGGCGACGAATGGATATAAACATGTATTCTATTTGATTCAGATAAATATTTGATTGTTGGATGAGACTGCCCTTTAGTGACGTAATAACACTTACCATTTCTCATTCTTATAAATCAAAATATGCATTACGCAATAGCGAGTACATATATCTCTCCTCCCTATATATAAGGTAACTTTCTGTTTATATATATATATATATATATATATATATATATATATATATATATATATATATATATATGTGGATTTTTTTTTAACAATCAATTTTAATACCTTTTAAATGGTATTATATTGATTATTGTACCAATATTAACCTCGGTTTAGCTCGATGAGAATTCAGAGCAATATAATTTATATAATCAGAAAAAACAACACCTTTTTTTAGTAGTACACAATTTTTGTTTTTATTATTTTTTATGACATGTTATTATATATTTTTTCTTAGTCTGACAGCTGTTTCGAAGGGTAAAAGGACAAACGGTTGTTTTAATTATAACATACCGAATTTTCATTATTTACCGTTCTCTTCGGAGACAATTAAAATCAATTAATTACAGTCAAAAAATTGTTTTTAAAACTCACATGGGGATGGAATTTTTTTATCGAGGTTGCCATCTTTAAAAATTTTCCATGGGTTTTTTTATAGATCTATATTTTCTTTTTGTTAGCCTTATTTTCGTATTTTTTGGTTTTTTAATTTCTTTCTAATTTATGTATCTAATATCAATTATGTTAATTCTGCATTCTTATTTTGTTTCTTCTTTTATTACGTTTGATTTATTATTTACGAAATTATTTAATTAATTTTTTAACTTCTTCTTAAGCTAGTAATTTTTTCCTTTTTTGGGGAATGGATACGTGAGCTAAAAAGCAAAAATATAGAGTACACTTTGAAATGGTCCGTGATAGGTAGGGCAAAAAGTTATCATCCATCAAAATCAGGCAAATGTTCCTTATGTTTACTAGAATCCTACAAAATACAAACATCTGATAAAAACTCATTGTTAAATCACCGTACAGACAACATACAAATATGTCTGCATAAAAATAAGTTCCTAATATCAAGATATAGATAATAAGTAAACAAATAGATAGACAAAAAACTGAACAAAAATATTTTCTTTTCACCAAAAAAACCGAGTTTAAGATAAATGAATAAAAAATATTAGAATAGCAAATAAACTTATAAATAACAAACCTGAACACAACATAAATACACATGATTAATAAATAATAATATGATAAATAAAAAAATTAGCAAAAATGACAAAGATTAATAATTGAAACAAAAAATAAATAAGTTATTTCCCTTTGACTACTAAATTATAAGGTAAATGCACAAATTCTAAAAGATGTAAGTTAATGACTGAATAAATAGGAAACAAAGAATTGATAGAGTTAATTCCCTTTAATCGCAAAATCAGAAAAGACCGTAAACTTGACACTAAACATTATAAATTGGAAATAACGAAAATAATTAACAAAAAACATAATATAAGAATAAGAAATAATAAATATGTACATAATGATAACCATTTTAGCCTAATAATAAAATGAATACGAGAAAAAAAAACAAAAAAAAAACAAAAACAAAACAATAACAGAAAAAAATACGTATAGACGGCTAAAAAATAAAATGTAACGTAAACATGGAAAATTTTTAAAGATGGCAACCTCGATAAAAAAATTCCATCCCCATGTGAGTTTTAAAAACAATTTTTTGACTGTAATTAATTGATTTTAATTGTCTCCGAAGAGAACGGTAAATAATGAAAATTCGGTATGTTATAATTAAAACAACCGTTTGTCCTTTTACCCTTCGAAACAGCTGTCAGACTAAGAAAAAATATATAATAACATGTCATAAAAAATAATAAAAACAAAAATTGTGTACTACTAAAAAAAAGGTGTTGTTTTTTCTGATTATATAAATTATATATATATATATATACACATATACATATATATATACATATATATATATATATACATATACATATACACATATACATATATACATATACATATATATATACATATACATATACATATATATACATATACATATACATATATATATATATATATATATATATATATATATATATATATTATAGAGAGTAATAGACCAAAGTCTAAAAGAGCTAAACCCCAGTTAAATGTATAAATATTTTAAAGATGCTGTGCTCGGAGTATTGCAGATATATGATAAACTCGATGGGCGTAATTGCCTAGATCTATAATAATAGGGAAGGTGAAGAATTAACACACAGGGAGAAGCACAACAAAAATTAAAATTATGTGTACTATCATTTCAGAGACTATATCCATTTATTCCCTTAATATTTATGAACAAAATATTTAATCTAATTCATCTTCGAAACGATCGTACACATCATTAGATTTTTGTTGTTTCTCACTGTGAAGTGGATTAATAATTTCATAATTGTTAATTCTTAACCATCTCTCTTCCTCTGACTGTCTGTCTGTCTGTCTTTCTGTCTTTCTGTCTGTCTGTCTCTCTCTCTCTCTCTCTATCTCTCTCTCTCTCTCTCTCTCTCTCTCTCTCTATATATATATATATATATATATATATATATATATACTTGTAGTCATCCACGTACAGAACTCTTTCGTTGTATCATAACTCATCAGCGCAGCTAGACTAACACCTCTCCCAAGCCGAGGATTGAACCTAGAATCATCGCGTTGACAGTTCTACCCATCAACTCACGGGAGCGGCGCCCGTTATTAACCCCCACAAATGTCTATTTTAAATAAACATTCGTCCACCACTTTTATAGTGCTCAAACCGCTTGTTTACAAACGAACAATGAGCCTCGCATCTTTCAGCTAATTAAGTAGCGGCTGAGGTTATTTACGACAGTGCTCTACCCAAATAGGGGGGGAGCTTAAAATATAAACAGAAATTGTTAAAAACACCAAAGAACTTTTGTTTAGTTATACCATTTTTTTTAATTAAAAAAAATAATTTTTATTAAAAAAAAAAAAATTTAATGATATTTTTGTGTATTGATCAACATTATTAATTAATATTATTTTTAAAAAAATCTATATCATTAATTATTTTTACCTACAGACACTAATGTTACACACTTGCGTAATCATCAGTATAGGATAATTATTGCTGGTTGATGGAAATAATGTGTTTGTTGTGGTAGTCATCATCGTTAGTGCGTGATAAATGAGTTCGAATTGGATTCAAATAATAAAGGCTTGTGTTGTGCTTATGTCTAATTTTGCCTAGTATTCGGATGACTTTTTTATGACACAGACTGAAGAAATTCCATTGAGTAGTGTCAGACTTGATTTATACATACGCCATAATCACGTTGACCCACCGGTTCCCACTGGATTACCGAAGCTAAGGAACGTTGTACCTGGTCAGTATTAAATGGGTGACATGCAGGTGCTGCATGTACTTTCTGTTTATATATTCCGCATTGTTTCCAGTCGTCCTGGACTTCTCCTTGCCACTGGACTCAAACAGTGCCGATTCAGGAGAGGTGTGGTTGAGGATTTCGCAACCCTTGCCTCACAATTATATGCGCAGCTGCCCCTACAGGTAGTATCCCTTTTCTTTCCGAGACTAAACGTAGTATCCTTTTTCTTTTCCGAGACTAAACGGAGGCATCGTAGATGAGACAGAACCTAAATCAAGTGGTGGAAATAGACTTAATTTATTTTATCGCCATGATAAAAGGACACGTTTCTGCATGTCGTGGAGAACCGGAATGTGACAAAGAACAAGTGCACGCTAGGACGAGAGTATTTATGTATATCGACCATATGGAATCCGTATGGAATTTCAAATACTTTATTTAATCCACAGGGTGCTCTTACTTCTAGAAAAGAGGGGCTTAGTAGAAGATTTCAGTGGCATTTGAGAACTAAAAGAGTTAAGATCATTGAGCAATAAAAATCTGTATTGAAAATTAAAGATTCAATGGTAAGCACATTGGTATTGAAAACAGTATTGTTGGAGAAGAGTATACCACATAATGGAGTTCCAGCAGTAAGCACATTGTTCAAAAGTTCAGTATTGAAAACGATGTCGTTAGAGACAAGTATGCTATGTGATAAACGAATGTGGCCGAGGGTCAAGGTAGAGAGAGGAAGCTTCAACTTTTTTTTTTCTGTTTTATTTTATCCGGCATCCTTTGTTCAAGAAACATTGTTGCAAAAAAACATTGTTATAAAAAATATTGTTGCAAAAAAACATTGTTGTAAAAAAAAAAAAAAAAAAGTGTTTTTGATGCAATATTCTATTCTTTGAGATAAGTAGATAATGTTTCAGAATTATGCGTTGTGTTTGGAAAGTTATGACACTGGTGTCACAATTAATTTATTTTACTTTCAAACTAGATGGTGTCCTCTCCAGTGTAAATCCCCATCGAGTCTAACGAACTTGCTCAGCTTTCTCTGCAATACTGAAAGGATCTAAATATTAATTTACATGTCTGTACATCCAGTGTCACAAAAAAAAACATCATCATCATAAACATTAATTGACGAGAAACGAATTACCTCCCTTTATAGTCGCTCTTTATCAGTTAAAAATCATTAAAACAATTTCCTCCTCAAAAAAATTTCAAAACAAAAAATATGGCTATCGATTTTCGGTTTCAAATTTGCTATTTTATTTTATAATAAAAAAAAAATGTTATGTTGAGAGGAGACTGTAAGTTTTTTTAATTATAGTTTCTTTTTAAAATGAAAAAAATGTGCAAGTGAAATGACATCCTTTCTAATTTATATAAAAAAATTATTCAGAAAACCCCCCAAAACAATGAATTGCGTGTTGAATTTTCATTGAAAAAATGTAAATATTTTAAATCAAGTTTTTTTAGCTTTAAAAGGTTAAAAAGAATTTGCTTAAAATTGTTTTGAATTCGCTATTTGTTTTATTTTATGTTTTATTCATTTTATGTATGATATGTTTTTAAAAAAAATCAACTACCATGAAATTTCCACGGGTTCTGCTGATCTGTATCATTTAGATTATTCAGACTACTGTTCTCATCTTGAATGTTATTCTCACAACGTCTTAGCTAATGTAACCTCCGACCTTCTTCAGGCGTATTTTTTTGAACTCAGGAATCCGTATGGAATTTCAAAGAAATACTTTATTTAATCCTCAAAATTAGCATGCTCTCGTTCCACCAGCAATGAGCGAGTAGATATCAAGCAATTCCCAATTGTATTCTTACTGGAGATCGAACCTTCAACCTCCATGATAGTGTCACTTAGAAATGAATTTTACTTAATTTTTTTTTATGTATTATGCCATGGCTCCTTGCACAAAACCATGCTATCCAACCACAGACTAAACAGAGAGTTCTGTTCGAAATTCCATACATGTTTTCGAGTTCAATAAGATACACCTGGAGAAGGTCAGAGGTTACATCGGCCGAAACGTTGTGCGAATAGCACTCAAGGTGAAAACAGTAGTCCAAATAATTCAAATAATCTATAGCCTTGACACCCTGGAAGGGCGTAGACAATCTACAACTTTGGGAATGCTTTTGTAGCGAGTTCTTTTTTCGGAGTGAGGTTGCTGGCCCCTCGTCCGAACTTTCCAGGAGGTTCATACAGCGCCTAGCCTTTCCCAAATGTTCACCCATCAGGTACTTGCAAGGCTCAACGTTGCTTAACTTCGGTGATCTGGCGAGAACCGGTGTGTCAACGTGATTGTGCCGTACATAATCTAAATGATACAAATTATCAATGCTCATCTCCAAAGTTCAGAAACTGGAAGGATTCTTGAGGGACGTCTCTCAGCTCGATCCTTGCACTTCTTTTTTGATGGTCTCGGCACTATTAAAATGCGTTTATCTGATGATCCCAGGAGAGTAAGAATACGAAGAAACTGATGATCTAATAAAGAAACAAATTGATTGAATTAAAGAAAATTAAATTATTTACTATTTTTTTTTCTGATGCTGAGAACAATGTTTCAAATTATGTGCATGCATTTGGAAACTAGAAATACAATTAAAGCTGTTTAAAAATAATCCACCTGCTCATTTTATGGAAAGCGAGTCGGGCGCAACTTAATTTTTTGTGGTATTCATAAGTATTGCGTACAAAAAAAATGCAGTGGAATTACTGGTTAGTTGAGAGGGAATAATCAAAATGGATATGGATGAGAATTCAAATGTGGAGAAAGTATATCTGGATGGCGAATGAGGTTGAAGAGAGTTTGATAAAGGAGACGAATTATAGATCTTTTTGGATTTGAAACCGACGGTATTGATGTTATTATGATCTTATATATATTATGTTCTTGTATTTAAAATTTTATTAATAATTAAGGACTCTATTAAGGTTCTCTTTCGCTAATATGTATATATATATATATATATATATATATACATATATTACGCACGCGTATCGTAATGCCGTCGTTCGACCGTCACCTGGCAATTTCAATTTCTTTAATTTTCTCACTTTTGCCCCGATTTTCCCGGCTAAAATCCAAATATAAAGTTTTGCACAGGTTCGAATACCCTATATATTAAATTTCATGTCTGCAGACCAAAAACTGACAGAGGAGCTTTGTAGGCAAAATTTTTTAAACAGATATACATACGCATACATGAATATATAGAGAAAGAGTTGTATTTTTGTTTTAAATAGATAGAAAAAAGGTTATAAGATGTATATCAATACACAAAAATACCCAAATGTATAAGGGCATAGATAGATACATATATATATATATATATATATATATATATATATATATATATATATATATATATATATATATATATACCAGCAAATCAACCGGCATTGCCCGGACGTAAAATACGCTTAAATACTATATTTTAATCCATGCAAATTTCGTATTTATTATTATAGAACTAATTCACTATTGATTATTATATTTTATCTTATATATATATATATATATATATATATATATATATATATATATATATATATATGTATATATATATATATATATATATATATATATATCAGATTGGTGCAAAAATAATGTCCTATTTTGACGTATATATATATCTGATAAAAATACATTATTTTTGCACCGACCGCATATGATCCCACTATATATTGGGTACAATATAATAATTAATAGAGATTTGGCTCTAATAATAATAAATACTAAAACTGCATAAATGAGAATATTATATTTAAACGTATTTTTACGACGGGGCAACGCCAGACGACGTCCTGCTAATTATATGTAATACGGTAATATTAGTCATTCCAAAAGTACAGATAAAATCAAAGTACGAAGTAACGTTTTTTTTTGTTTTAATAAGTCATTACTGTTAAAAGTGACTTTATATAATTTTTCGCATTTTTTTAAATTAAATGTACAAAACTAAGATGGAGGCTGCGGGCTGTTAAAAAAAAAAACGTCTTTTCTGAGGGCCTCCAAGTAGACTTTCCTGTCCCCTTCCTACAAAAAATAATAACGCTGAATGATGAGATAATAATAATAATAATAATAATAATAATAATAATAATAATATATATATATATATATATATATATATATATATATATATATATATATATATATATATATATATATATATATATATATATTATTTTAAAAGGCCCCCCTCTTTGGGTAGAACACTGTCGTAAATAATCTCACCCGCTACTTAATTGGCTGAAAATGCGAAGCTCGTTGTTTGCTTGTTTACGAACAGGCGATGTGAGCACTATAAAGGTGGTGGCGGGTGTCTATTTAAATAGACATTTCGACGAGTTATTTACGGGCGTCAATTCCATGGTCGAGTGGGAGAACCGCCGGCTGTCAACACGACGGTACTAGGTTCAATCCTTAGCTTGGGAGAGATGCTAGTCTAGCGGCACTGATGAGTTGTGATACAACGAAACAGGACTGTATGTCGATGACTACAAATATATTTATTTATATATATATATATAGGAAACTCTAGTCAGGTTTTTTCACCACTGGTAAATATATATATATATATATATATATATATATATATATATATATATATATATATATAGCCAACCTATACCGAACATCCATGCCAGGATACTTACCCTGCATAACATTTTTGTAAATGTCCTATCAACGTTGTCGTATTGATTTTCCTGGAAGGGCTTGCCACTAAATATATACAAGACACAAGCAATCATTGAAATCTCTCAGCAGATGACGGAACATTTATAAAAAGATCCATTAATGAACGAGATCCATTGGAATTGGATTATTATGTCACTGACAGGATCTTCCTGGAGACAGGAACACAATCACAATTCTCAATGCGTATGTTCGTTTTTTTTTTTTTTTTTATATATATATGTATTTTTATATAACTTGCTTTATTGACATTCGTTAGCTTTTCTGTAATTCCACGTAAGACCTTGCGCGTTCATTATCAACAGAAATGCAAGAATTATAAAATTATTTCTGCATCTATGGATTCTTAAATTCTAATCGGTTCTATTCGTTTTCATTTATCCCTTTTGTATTATTTGGATTATTCAAACTACTGTTCTCATCTAAATCGCAGAGTAATCACACTCCACACTGATGAGTCCAAGTAAAAATGACGAAACTCGTGTTTCTGTGGATAAGAATTTAAGTTTCTTATTGAGAATTCGACTTAAAAGAAAAAAATTATATATAGATAAATCTTGGCGTGTGTACCCGTTACGAAATGAAAATGTCATATTCCAACAAAAATACGTAAACTGATCAAGTATTTTTTTTATTTAGCTAAAAAAAAAAATCAAATTTTGTGACGAGCGAGATGGAGGCGGCAGCCGCCATGTTGTTTTAGAATGTGTTAAAATTCAAGGGCAACGACTCAATTCGAGAGTTTTGTTTGTATTAAAAATAATTAATCGCTAAAAATCGTAGATTTTGATTTTCTTAGTTAAAAAAAATTACTTGATCAATTTACGTGATCTGTGGTATACGACATTGTTGTGAGCTAAGAAAAGGATCAAACAGAAAAAAAACTCAAACAATAGGTTTAGGCAGAAAGAATATATTGTACAAGAAAGTGAATACAAAGAAAAGGTTGTCGGTTATCTCCGACCGTTAAGTTAGCCAGTTTGTACTCTCACGTTATGTAACGATAATTCCGAATGAGACTATTAAACTCGTTTTTTTTTTTTTTTAATTTTTTTATAATGATTAGAAGAGTCCATTAAGAGTGAATGGGCAAATCCTCATAACGACCCCCCCCTTTCAAAACCTTTACTCCGCAAGAGGTACTAGTATCTTTTCCTTTTTTAGATTGATAGTTAAAGGATTCGTGAACTTCCTTTTCCTTCCCGATCAGCGGCGTTCTGGAGCTACTTGGCATGGTTCGATATCGAAAATGTCATATATCGTTTCAATGGCATCTTCATCATGAGTAGGGCTAGGACAACAGCATATTCTTTTCATTGTTTTGACTCTCGAGTGTGTATCCGTTGATATGATTTTATTTAGAGTGATGTTGTTCTCGGTTGATTAACTGTGTCTGACTGTGTCGGATATATACTCGAGAGTCAAGACAATAAAAATAATATGCTGTTGTCATAGCCCTAGTCATGAAGTACATAGTTGGAATAATCCAACAGACGCTTTCTTATTTGGTTAAGGTGTTTTTTTTATGAGTAGGACCTTAAATGATGTATACCATATTTCCGATTCTTTTGTCAATAGGGCCCGAGTTCCCAGAAAGACGTATCGTTTTTGTAAGTTTTGTAGTTTACTTTTTCTCCTGGGTCTTAGCGTTTCCTTTAGGCACAATAAAGATTCTTAATTTATGTTTGTTCTGGCATTTTTTTTTTCATCTATTAATCGCAAGAATCTGGTAAAGCAATTGATTATTAGGTCGATGCAAAAATAATGTTCTTTGACATGAAGTTGAACGTCAAAAAGGCGACATTATTTTTGAACCAACCTAATACTTTGTGTCGGCAGATAAGTTATTTGGGGTCAATGAATCAACATAGGACCCCGCTTGAAATAATCCATCTAACAAAAGGTGATACTACCCCAGGGTTTTCCACTACAGGGAAGAACGATAAAAATGTTCCTCTAAAGAAAACGACACTACAGCTTTATTTTTTAATTTTTATTGAAAAAAAAATCAATTCAGGTAACTTGATTATGTAGTCGAGCTAATATCTATTCAATGTAGCTGCATTCAGCCTCAACCACCGCCTCGATGCAGGTCCGGAACTGGAAGTATGCCTTTTCCCCCAAGCACCGACGGGAGCTCGGCGAATACTTGGCGGATGGCGGCGATCAGGCTGGCTTTGGTGTTATGGGAGGTCATGTTGGTGATGTTCTCGACGTATGACCAAACAAAGTAGTCCAGCGGATTAATGTCGGAGGACGAAGGGGCCAGTGAAAGAAGGGTAGAAAGTTGTAGCACTACTTCTGAAGCAAAGCCTGCGTCTCTTTGGACTTGTGTGGTGTCGGAATTTGGAAAAAGTTGAGCCTAATTTCCGATTCCAAAACGATTCTTTTAATTTTTTCCTGTTAATAAAAATATGAAACAAACACAAATTTAATTATTTATTAGAAGTAGTTCACAAACAACATAAGACTAAACGCCAAATTCTCAGATTTAAAACTGATTCCCAGATTCTAATTTATTGCTTTTATTAGTACACAAGCCTGGGTGTCCGACGTTGCCCGGGTGTTTGCAGATGTGTGTTGAGCAAAAAAAAAAAAAAAGTAGTCAGGCAGGCTCGAACCCGTGACGCAAATGAGGAAAAGAATGTGAAAAAAAAACTTGACGTCTTTGCTGTTGCGTCCATCGCCAAACCGAAAGTGGCGAAGGTTTAAATTAAGGCTAGTCAATCGAAAAGAGTTGATGACTTTCGAAAATATCGGCGAAATAAGCGGCCCCTCCCTGTAGAAAAGTGCCCAGTTGCGTGTGAAGGAATTAATGTTTTTGGCCAATTTTTCGATATTTGTCGCCCGAAGGGTCGAGCTTCAAAACAATACCGATCTCGTGAAAATCCGTCACCTCTGTCGAAAGTTTTAGGCAAACATACATACATACATTTAAACAGACACGTGAGATTTATATTATAGACTAGCAGGGCTACCCGGCGTTGCTCGGGACCGTATAATAAACAATGAAAAAACAAAAGCAGATATTGAACATATGTTTTATTCTTAGGGGAGAGGAATCTTTCATCTCTATGTATTATTTGTTTTATCTACCCTAGGACTGGTATTGTTCATGTTTTATCCCTAGCATAGGTAATTTACAGCATGTATATGAAATTGTTTTACCTTAGGGAGAAGAGAACAGGTAATATACAACATAATGTGTCTATATTACATCCCTGGCAACGCCTAGAAACCAGCTAGAACATGTATTTCAGTCAATCTATATTACATCCTGGGCTATGCCGGGAAACCAGCTAATCTCTATTTAGTGATTGACCACCAAAATACCTCCCTAAGTGTGTCCTTTCTTTTGAACTTATTAGATATAGGTATCTAGAAATGTGTGTGCACTTTTCAACTCTCATCCTCGAGTGGCCTATGGGCCTTGATAAGTGGTAATATATATTTTATACAAAATATATATATATATATATATATATATATATATATAACAAAATAGGTTGGAGTCGCTGAATAACTCATCCTCCCGTTAAAGCGGTTCCATCCTCTTTCACGAATTTGACTACTGTGCACTTTTCAACTCTCATCCTCGAGTGGCCTATTGGCCTTGATAAGTGGTAATATATATTTTATACAATATATATATATATATATATATATATATATATATATATATATATAACAAAATAGGTTGGAGTCGCTGAATAACTCATCCTCCCGTTAAAGCGGTTCCATCCTCTTTCCCGAATTTGACTACTGTGCACTTTTCAACTCTCATCCTCGAGTGGCCTATGGGCCTTGATAAGTGGTAACATATAATTTTTACAAAATATATATATATATATATATAACAAAATAGGTTGGAGTCGCTGAATAACTCATCCTCCCGTTAAAGCGGTTCCATCCTCTTTCCCGAATTTGACTACTGTGCACTTTTCAACTCTCATCCACGTGTGGCCTATTGGCCTTGATAAGTAGTAATATATATTTTATACAATATATATATATATATATATATATATATATATATATATATATATAACAAAATAGGTTGGAGTCGCTGAATAACTCATCCTCCCGTTAAAGCGGTTCCATCCTCTTTCACGAATTTGACTACTGTGCACTTTTCAACTCTCATCCTCGAGTGGCCTATTGGCCTTGATAAGTGGTAATATTTATTTTATACAATATATATATATATATATATATATATATATATATATAACAAAATAGGTTGGAGTCGCTGAATAACTCATCCTCCCGGATGGCGGCGATCAGGCTGGCTTTGGTGTTATGGGAGGTCATGTTGGTGATGTTCTCGACGAATGACCAAAGGAAGTAGTACAGCGGGTTCTAGGTAACAGAACAAAAAAGAGATGAACAACAATTATGCAACAAATAAATGTTTCAAAGGGAAATACTCTTCTACCTACCTGGATAAGTTTGTTTGTGTTTAAACTTATTTTAAAGAGTGTCCTTAGTGAAAAATCTTAGTGCTCAGTCTTTTGAGTTAGTATAAAAAAAAATCTCTATCCATAACCCTTCACATGGACCCTTGATAATCGCACAAGATCGAAAATTAAACATAGGCTAGTAGAAATACACGAAATATATGTCAGCATTCGAGCAAAAATGTTATATTCTATTAGTATTTTGTTTTGCTTTTTAAGACAGCAAAGTTAAAATGACCAGAAAGGATAATCATTTTACGTTAAATTTGTGTGCGAAACTGCTTTCCTATGCGGCACTATGTTTTGATGTAAGATTATTTCTCAAATATATTGGAACCTGTGTCGTGTGTTTTTGTGTCTGCCTTAAATGTCTGCCTTAATTAACGAAACGGGCCTGAAGACGAAGAAGATTCCAGCCAAAGGGCCACCAGAGCGAAGATGTAGTCATGAATGATGAAGCCAGCCACACCCAACATCCCAGGAATGCCTTTAATCTTCACCTAGACAAAAAGACGTCTAACCGACAGATACTATTGACTGGGTATTTATTTGCTACGGGCCGTCGTGGCCTTTCCCCACCCGCAGCATTGCCGAGGGGGGGGGGGCTGATTGGGTCTCGTGCGGACTGTAACAGAAGAAAGGGAACCACAATCTAATTTTGATTCCCTCGACCTTTATGCATTTAGATAGCCATGGGGTGAGCCACGTATTCCTTTGTCCCTCTGTAAATGAGAGATGGGGGCATCTCCCCCCCCTGCAATAATTAAGCTAGTTAAGTTTAGCTAAGTACTTAAAATTGTAATTATTATGAATTATCTTTTTATTGTAATATATAGTGTAAATTTTTAAAAATAAAATAATTAAGATCTTATATATTACAATTGCGCGTCGTGCGTCGTTTTGTGCCTGCCTCAAAATGCCGAGACGTACCTAGCATCAAGACTGGAAAAGATTTGAAAGGTTTTCAATTTCGTTGGCACCATTTGACCACTGTCGGTGTCTGTCATCGGCTTCTTCTGAAATAATTAATGTCTTTGCTACTTCCTTGGATACACGTGATAGATAAAAAATTCAAATTAAAAAGGAAATTATATCCACATTTACATTTAGAACCCCCTCTCCCAAAGAACATTTGTTAGTGTAACTAATAAAAAACAAAAAACAAATAGAGATGAAATCACTGCTATATATTAGGTACAATGTAATAATCAATAGAGTTTTGGCTCTCTCATAATAAATACAAAATCTGCATAAAGTTAAATATAATATTTATAACATTAATATATTATTTTACAACTGGGTGCCAGTTTTATATAGAATTATTCCAGGTTCATAGTTAAAGGCCGCTAGAGCGAAGACGTAGTCGTGAATGAAGGAGCCAGCCACAGCCAACATATCAGTTATGCCTTTAACCGACAGATCTTCATATTCAGACAGATACGATTGGTCCATCGTCACAGCATGGCACCGTTTCCAAAATTAATTAATATATTTTCAGGAAAATTTCAGTAATTAATCCTTTTTTTTTTTTTTTATAAAACTCGTTTTAATTAATTACTGTTGATATCGATAAAACTATTACATATATACATGAAAAAATTAGAAAAATAAAATTACAAATGAATAACACCAAACACGAATTTACCATAAACTGCGGAAAGAAATACTTATACAAATTAGACATACAAATAGCTGCGCTTGAGTGTTTGTTCTCTACAGTATTTCGAAAGACTAATTTGCTTTGTTGATTTAAATATACACTATTACACATGTGGCACTATGTTTTGACAATTAGCTCTTGAAAACAAACTAGCCCTAACTAGTTAGTTTTAAAGAGCTAACTGGGAAAATTTTTCGTTGCACTGGCCAAGGGAGATAATCAAATCTCAGCAAATCATTTCTTCTTTAAAAAAAATAGAATTATCGACACATGGATATAGTGGTAGAGCATTTGACTACAGATCGAATAATTCCTGTTCAAAACTAACTGGCCCTAACTAGTTAGTTTTAAAGAGCTAACTATGAAAATCTTTCGTTGCACTGGCCAAGGGAGATAATCAAATCTCAGCAAATCATTTCTTCTTAAAAAAAAGCAGAATTATCGACACATGGATATAGTGGTAGAGCATTTGACTATAGATCGAATAATTCCTGTTCAAGTCCGGATATAACCCACCATTTTATTTTAATTTTTTCTTAATAATAAGTTCAATTCACGGTAAAAGAAGAGGTACCATTTAAAACTAACTAGCCCTAATTAGTTTTAAAGAGCTAACTGGGAAAATTAATTATGATCTGTAATTTGTTTTGTAATATTTTGTTTGTAAAATAAATAGATAAGATTATTTCTGGGGCCTCACCATCGGATATAGTTTAAGGTCATACCCAGGACCACTTCAAATGATGTATTTTCAAATAAGTTTTCGTTATAATACCTTTGCTTTATATATCATTTTAAAGGGCGTTTTTCGCTCCAGCTATTCGCTTAAATGACAATCGTTTTAAAGCAATCACGTCTTTTATTCAGAACGTTGAAACAAAGCAAATTCGCACAATTTTCTTATTTCAATTCAAGCTAATCTGAAAATCTGCTGAAACAGCCCGCGATATCAACGAAGCGTTTGGCACAGGAACTACTACTGAACGCACAGCACAATGGTGGTTTAAGAAATTTCATAGCGGCGACGAGAGTCATGAAGATGATGAGCGTAGTGGTTGGTCATCGGATGTTGACCATGATCAATTAAGAGCCTTAGTCGAAACCAATCACAAAGATGTATACAATATATCTAAACTAATATATAAAAGGAACTTTGTGTGTGTGTCTGTGAATTCGTTCCCTATGGACTCGAAAACGGCTGGGCCGATTTTTATGAAATTTCACACGAAGGTACTAAATGTGACTGGCAGTGTCCTTATATAGGTTTTGTATCGGAATGTCTTCATAAGTATCCGTAATCAATAATCGAAATAATCCGATGAAAGAAGGAACAGACGATTTTGACTAAAGTTAACACCTTACACAGCCTGACATCACAAGTGCATTTGAGAAGTTTTATTACTGCACAAGCCAAAAGGCCCGATATATAAGCCATTATATATACATTTTTTAAAATAAAATCCACAATAGGTTCTCTACAGTGCAATGTAGAAACAATGTACTGTGGACTAAGTCACGGCGGGGAGGCATTTGAATTTGCCTCTCGGTGCACCGCGATAGGCCCCCAACTATAGCAGACAATCAATCAATTTGATTAAAAAAAAAATAGGCGATTTCCCCGATTTTTATGATAATAAAATGGAAGTGTGAAATATTCGTTAATCATTATCCAATCTCAGCAATGCCGGGTCTCCCTACTAGTATATATATATATATACATATATATAGGCGATACATGACTTTCTAAAGTACATGTGCACTCTATGTTCTTATGACATATGAAATACATGCTAGAATTAATCCGTAACAAATTTCTAATCTTACCAAGTCAATTTCTCTTTGTTATTCAAGCCATTGATTATTTATTCCTCTGACCTATTTTTCTGTATCTTTTTGCTTGAAATATCCAAACTATTTTTTTTTCTTCTATAGAATTGTTAAGTACCGAATCGTGTTACACTTTACATATGTCAGGATAGTCGACAAACATCTTGATATTTCAAAAAAGTATTTCTCCTTATCAGTTTACAGACTTTTTTTTTCGTTTATAATTTTAAAGTTATACATATTCAAACGACTAGTGCATTTGGACTTCATACACTCCTTGCATATCTCCCTCTCCCTTCCTCCCCACTCTCTCTCTCTCTCTCTCTCTTTCTTCTGTATATATATATATA
>NC_136489.1:122843564-122871064 GCF_053919585.1 Euprymna scolopes | reverse complement strand
AAGTGTAGTATTTGTTCCGGCAGATGCTGCAATCATAGACCATTGCCCCTGTGGCAATCTTTTGGTCCATGTTTTGGCCTTCACTATCCAGCTCCTATTTCCCACCTCTCGGGAGCTGGTCCCCTTTTCCCTTCTCCCTCCCCCCTCTCTCCACATTAAACAAAACGGCTTTGTGCCTAATTTGCTCAGTGGGGAAGCAAATAAATACAACCTTCGGGAGGAAGCAAGACTTAAGAAGAGCATTGAACTTATTTGATTATTATTATACTTATATAAATCTATTTCTGGCTGAGCTGGTAGAGAAATGTTTAAATTACGGGTTTTAATTTAAATATTTGCGAGTAATAAGAATAAAAATTAAAAAAAATAATGATTTATAATTACAGATTAAAAATTAAAATGATAATTTAGTAAAAATTTTAAAAGTTTATAAATTCTTATATATTTAAGCATATAATATTAATATAGTATGTATAGCTATTAATTTTAAAATATACATAGAAGCGAAATTTAATAAATAATAATTATGGAGTGAAGTTTCAAAATTAAAAAAAAAAATAATTATAAAATTTTATTTATAACTAAAATCATTACAAATAAATAGAGGGGAAAGTTTACAGTACTTGATTATTAAATGTCTATTAAAACAGGCAAAATATATTGTAATTTTACTGACAAGATATAGAAAAAGCAAGAATGATGCATACATTATAGTATAAATATCCAAATAAAACCCCATAGCTTACAATACACAAAACAGAAGCGGGTATATATATATATGGAATACACATGAAAGTACAATAAATAAACGAATTTATACCAGCATAAAAACACAAAAAATCATGAAATTAGAGCCGTAGGTAGATTCGTATAGTTTGATATGCATGAATTTCCATATCATGAATTAGCAGCCCTAAAAAGACCAAAGGTGAGAGGACAGGGAGAAGTTGTTGGTGCGAAAGATACGAGACCTGGTAAAAAGTCGTGCACATGCTGGCAGTTATTTGTTATTATTGTTTTCCTGCTTTGACCAAAAGCTATTTCGGCAAGAAATGAAAGAGTTTAGAATGCAATTCGATTGGATTTTATGAAAAAGTCATCGCTGTTAAATGAAGAATTAAAATACAATTAGAATCGTCATTGTGTAGTGAGTAGTAAATGCTAGTCGTTTTTTACTGTGTCTAGCTGTTTTGTAAGTGCTAGGCGGTAGCAGTCTTATCTTTCTAATGTTTTATTCCCAGCTTTGGTTTAAACATTCAAGCTATACTTTAACACTCGCTGTGCCCAATAGGCAAGCCTTTTGTAAAATTGGAAAAGAAACTGTCTTTTGAATATTATTATTATTATTATTATTATTATTATTATTATTATTATTATTATTATTATTATTTTATGTATATGCATATATGCATCTATTTTGAGTATTTACTTCGACAGAATTGTAACTGCTGAACTGAAGCACATTGTCCGCTACAAAATAAATGCATAACCAAAGACATTGTTTATCAGGTTACAATATTTGCCGAGGAAACCCCGAACAACAGGAAATATTACGTAGGAATGAAGTTCCTAGATTTTAAAAGCAAATATTACGACCACAGAAGTACATTCAAAAACAAAAAATCACCAAATAAAACCGCATTACGGAACTGCAACTGGGAGCTCAAGAAAAGTAGATGATCGCCGACAGTCTAGTGGAAGATAGTACGACAAGCCAAAATATGTAGACACTTAAACGACCCTTGAACTGCAGGAGCGAAATAGCAAACGTATGTATACACAAAATTAATTTTACCCCAAGATAACAATAAAAACATAAATGAATAATAATAACGAGAATAACAAAAACCATGATTATTAAAGTAATAATTAATTAATTCATTCATTCATTAAGAAGTAAATAAATAAACTAAGACATAATAAAATGAATGCGAAAATCAGCCAGATCAAAACTAGGTCACTCGCCAACAAAGACGAGAAACCTATCCTGACCAAAATCGAACAAAGGAAGATGTGGTTTAGAGGTCAAATGAATCTGTGTGGCTACGCTGAATGGGTGCATAAATAACAAAGAATATGATTGGCTGACTATAAACTCACTACTACATATATATATATATATATATATATATATATATATATATATATATATACGAGCAAACAGTTAATAAAACATGTTAAAAAAACACTATGAAATGAGTTAAAAACATATTTAATCTGAAAAGGAAACACTAGATAAGTGGATAGTCCTTAATCCGCAGAGTTTCGAAGAAATACTTTCCTTCTCATCAGAGGGTAGGAATTAGCAAAATGCGAGATCGGATTTTGCATGCAAAAGTATTTGATGAAACAACAAGTAAGTCAAAGATCTTACTTGAAAAAAAAAAGTGAAACAGAGGGAATATGGTGAAGAAAAGGTCATTACACATGAATGGATAGTTTGGTGGAAGATAAATAATCCGGTGACGATAAAATCCAAATAAATAACTTCAAGAAAGTTAATTGAATTTCCATTTGCAGAAGTATATATATATATATATATATATATATATATATATATATATATATATATATATATATAACTACTTCATTTACTCACATAAAATTAATATATGAAAGTATAAATTTATGCGTAAACTTTAAGTATTTACTTCAACAGTGCTCAATACGTAGGTAGAGATAGTAAGTAAGTTATAAAATATATATGGCAATTAAGCTACACTGAATATTCCGCACACACACACACACACACACACACACACACACACATATATATATACGTATATATATATATATAGAGAGAGAGAAATTTTCAGAAAATAACTTAACATTTTTGAAAATAGCAAATTAAATTCAAAACATTCTACAAATGGAATAGGAAATAAAAGATGGATGCAAATATATAATGTGTTTTAAGAATTTATTATCTCTGTCAGTCCGTGTTGTATATATATATATATATATATATATATATATATATATATGCATATTATCCTCGATTACCTTTCAGATATGAATATGAACAGGATAAGAAGAATAAAAAATGAGATGAGCCTCTACTTATGAATAAGGTCTATCAGTTCAGAGCCGCCATGTTTAATTAAGTCAGCTTCTGGCTTCACAAAGCAATCAAAAGGAATGTCCTCTTCCTCTCCATCTTTCCCTCTTTATCCCTCTCTCGTTATCTCCTAGACACACACACACACGCGCACACACACACACGTGCACACACACCCACACACACTCGAGTGTGAGTGTGTGTATATGTATCTATTCCCGCAGCATCTGTATGTAGAGTCCTGATCTGTTCGGCTTTTTAGTGTTCAACAATTCAACAACAAAATTTTCCAAATAGACATTTTAACTGACATAATCTTCTTCTTCTTCTTCTTCTTCTTTTTCTCAATATAGGCTCACAAGGAGCTTTCACACAGGTCATCAAAGATCTCATTGGATACAGCCTGTGGTGTTCCCTGGAAGCTGAATGACAACAAGTCTCTCCAGATTTTCCAGTACTCTTCACCTCTTTCGATAACATTTGTAAATAAATTTGCATCATCGCAACAGCTGCTTCCCATTGATTTTTCGTTGGCAGCGGTCATTGGTCTTTACTGGAATTTGAGTGGCAATACACCTCCCCATGGCCCCAGTTCTCTTTGTACTTATACTGTGGAAGTCTGGTTAGTGCTCACTCCTCAGTCTTTCTTTCCTCCTCCGCTATTTGGTTTCACTCTTTTTGGAGGGGAGAGAGGGACAGTGATGTGGTAATGCGGCGATGGTGGGTGGGTTTAGAGAACTTATAGGTTTGCAGCTTCAGTTATTATTATTATTATTATTATTATCATTATTATTGGCTCACAAGGAGCTTTCACACAGATCATCAAATATCTCTCCTTGAAAACATCCTGTGGTGTTCCCTGGAAGCTGAGTGACGACAATCTCCCCAGATCTGATTCTAAATGGCTCATCAGATTTTTGTGTACTCTTCACCTCTTTTGTTATTTGCAAATGAATTTGTGTTATTGCAACAGCCGTTTACCATTGATCTCTTACTGGAAGTGACCATTGATCTTCACTGGAATCCGAATGGCAATAAGCCTCCCCAAGGTTCCAGTCCTCGTCGCACCCATCCAGAAGAGGTCTGGTTCGAGCTTTCCTTCTTCGCTCTTTCCATCTTCCTTGACTCTTCATGACTATTTGGTCTGGTGCTAGCTGATGCACACTTTTTTATGTGTGTGGGGGGATGGAGGGTAACATACAAGCATAAAGTTTTAGTTTTCTTCATTTCAAGTGTTCCTCTATTCTAGTCTAGTTTCTATATGTCCAGTTAGCGTTTGTAGCTTATGTGTGATAGTTTCTGCATTCAAGGGGTTTCCTTAATATTTCAGTGGTTTTCATTCTTGTTATCTGTTGTATTTTCCCAACCATCCCTCTGATTCCAATTTCTCCCATTCTTTTTTCAGTTTTTCGGTATTGTTCCTAGTGCTCCTACTATTATTGGTGACTTTCTTCATCTTCCATATTCTTTTTAGTTCTGTGTACTTGTTCTTCTCTTCAGTCTCTTTGATATTTACCCTGTGGTCTGCTGGAACGGCAAAATCTACGATCTGACAGGACTTTTTGTTCTTGTTTACTATTATGACATCTGGTCTTCTTGCTTGGATGGATTTTTTTGTTTGTACGTGAATACCCCATAAAGATTTTGTGATTTTCATTTTCAATTACTACTACTGGTTTGTGCTTGTACCATTTGTCTGAGTATTTCAGATGCAGTTGTCTGCATAATTCCTAGTGTACTGCCTTTTCCACTTGATCGTGTCTATTTTTATATTCTTGTATTCATTTTTGGACTTGTTTACTGCATTCGTTTATTATGTAGTTTATTGTTTTGTCCCTTTGTACACAAAGTCTGCATTTGCTGTTTTTTTTTTGTGTCTTATCAATCTTTGTTTTGATGTGGTTGATTCTAATCATGTTATCTTGTGCAGCTATTATTAGGGATTAAGGTTCTGTGTTTAAGTTTTCTTTTTGTACTTATGTCCAGGTATTTTCCTTAGTCTCATCTTAGCTATTTCTCTACACATTTTTCTTTCTCGTCTTATCTCTTGCATCTGTTTTCTGCCTTGTTCATTTTTTTTAGTGTCTCTTGTTGCAGCAATTATTCTTTCAGTGTTCTGCATTATCTATTTTTCTAATTCTTTTTTTTTTGTGTGTCATTCATATAGTCTTCTATACAAGCCATACTCTTCCCTCATCTTTCCTTTTCACATACAATCGATCAGCATCATCCTTTGGTTATAGTGCATTGTGCATGGTCATGAGTTTCCTGGTTTTCTGGTCGAGATGCCTTAGTTCTTCTGTGATCTAACCTATAAATAGTCCTGAGTGTCTTACTAGTGACACTGCCCATGTATTTATACCTTTTATTAGGTGTCTAATATATAGTTTGGTTTCTAGTAGTTTTCTTGTTCGTCTAAGGTTTTCCTTTCTAATTTTCTCTTTCATTTCTGTTACTTTGCTAGTGTCTGCTTCCAGAACACCCAAATATTTGTAGGTGTCATGTTCACCTAGTGCTCTCATCTCTGCTTTGTTGAGTAGTTCTATACTTTCAGTTAACTCCACTTGACCATTTTTATTAGCACCTCTAGCTCCTCTTTCGTTCTTGCAAAAAAAGTTATAGATCGTCCACGTACATTAGGTGGTTCATTCTTTCATCTATATTAGTGAAGGGACATCATGGCAATGATGAACAGTAGTGGTGAGAAGGAATCTCCTTTGAAGATACCCCTTTGTATTTTAATCTCAGTTATGTATTGTCCTTCAGCTGTCAGTTCAAGTCTCCAGGTTCTCATTGTATTTTCAATCAAATTGCCTGGTATTTTGTACATTTTCAAGCATTCTATTATCTGTCATAAGCTTTCTTGTAGTTGATCCATGCAATGGTTATATTATTTTTTCTACTTTTTACATCTTTCAGGATCTTTTGGTCTATGTATAGTAGATCATGTGTTCCTCTTTTTCCTTTTTGGCATCCTTTTTGTACTGCAGGAAGTAGTCCATGATTATTAAGAGAGTTGTGCTGTTAGTATATTCCACATGGTAAGCATGTTATAGGCGTATAGTTGCTGGGGTGGTTCCCTTTTCTGCGTTTTTTTTTTTTTTTGTACCAGTGCGCTATTTCCTTTGTTCATCCATTTTGGCACATCTGCTTCGTGGATACATCTTTTCAGGTTTTGAATTAGCCTTTCATGTAGTCTTATGAATTGTTTGAACCGGTATGTGTCTATTCCGTCCTAACTTGCTGCCATTTTTTTGTATGGTTTTCTTTAAGGTTTCCTGGCTGATTTCATTCTTTTTCCCTTCTCCGATTTGCTGTAACTCTTCTTTCATATTAATTTTTATTAATTAATTAATTAATTTATTTATTTATTATTATTATTATTATTATTATTATTATTATTATTATTATTATTATTATTATTATTATTATTATTATTTATTTATTCATTTATTTGTCGTTTTCTCCTTCATCATCTTCTGTTGCAACTTTTTCATCTTCTTCATCCTCTTCTTTATCATCTTCATCATTTTCTTGTTTGTTCTCTTCATCATTTCCTACCTCTTTATCATCTTGATCTTATAGCTCTTCGTTCTGTTTATCCTCTTTCGTCATCTTCTTCATCGTCTTCAACATCTTTTTTTTCAAAAACATCACCCCTTTCATCCTTTTCTATTTGTTCATCCTCTATCTATTTATCATCCCCTTCTTCATCCTCGTCTTCATCATCCTTTTACAAATCATCACTTTCTCTGTCTTTTTCTACTTCTTCACCTTTTTTTCTTTTTATCGTCCTTTTCATCATCTTCTATATATTTCTTCTTCGTCATCATAATAATCATCCTCTTTATCCTTTTTTTCTACTTTATCCTCTTCTTCATCCTTTTTCATCCTCCTCCTGATGCTAATAAGAAGCCATCTGCTTAGTGCCAGCATCATTCATGAATAATCCAAGTCGTGTTTTATTTAGATAATTCTATAAACACCTGTCCTCACTGCACGGAAAATTCTGAACGATTTCAAATCTAATTTTACGAAAATAATTACAATTGCATCATTTCATGATTCTGATGTTGACTTGTTTACATTTGAATTTTGTATATTAAAGCAAACTTTGTTGAAAGAATTGCTTTACCAGTGACTTGACTATTTTCTTAACTTAATCTAACATATAAAGTTATCTTTTCGGATTTTTGAATTCCGATCCAATCAGCAATCCGTTTGACATATCAATACTTGATTTGGAATAGCCTGTGTCTCCGTTTTTCACCTCCACTGTTATTGGGAATGAATATACCTTATTTTGCTTCAGCCTTTTCTGAAAATATTTATTCCGGCTGAGAAAATTGTTTATGGTCATTATGTTGATACATCTAGATAATTTCATTGTTTATGATTATAATGTTGATATATCTAGATGATTTCATTGTTTATGATTATAATGTTGACATATCTAGATGATTTCATTGTTTATGATTATAATGTTGACATATCTAGATGATTTCATTGTTTATGATTATAATGTTGACATATCTAGATAATTTCATTGTTTATGATTATAATGTTGACATATCTAGATAATTTCATTGTTTATGATTATAATGTTGACATATCTAGATGATTTCATTGTTTATGATTATGATGTTGACATATCTAGATGATTTCATTGTTTATGATTATAATGTTGACATATCTAGATAATTTCATTGTTTATGATTATAATGTTGATATATCTAGATAATTTCATTGTTTATGATTATGATGTGCACATATCTAGATAATTTCATTGTTTATGATTATAATGTTGACATATCTAGATGATTTCATTGTTTATCATTATGATGTTGACATATCTAGATAATTTCATTGTTTATGATTATAATGTTGACATATCTAGATGATTTCATTGTTTATGATTATAATGTTGACATATCTAGATGATTTCATTGTTTATGATTATAATGTTGACATATCAATTCTCTATCTATGTAGGAGCCAGGTACGTCCAAGGATGGAGTACTGTTACCACATCTGGCCAGGAGCTGCCAGAAAGGACTTATTCTGCCTTGATAGAGTTCAAAATAGACTTCATAACCTTGTGGGGGATGTCCTTTTCTCTTCCCTGTAACCTCTTTCTCACAGAAGACATGTTACGAGTTTGTCTCTGCTTTATCGCTATTTTCATGGCAAGTGCTCGGCTGAGCTCTATTCTATGGTCCCCCCTCGCCAAACTTTCACAAGAAACACCCGTCTAGCAGAAAACACTATCACTAATTTCCCCTACTCTTTATCTGTGCCTAAACCTAAACGTAGATTCCATGAGCAAAGCTTCTTTCTTAGAACTGCACGCCTATGGAATTGTCTTCCATTTTTCTGCTTTCCAGCTGACTACAATATGGTTGTCTTCAAGTCTAATGTAAACAAGTTTTTGATGAACCGTTCCATATAAGTTCACAAATTTACCGAATCTCCATTACTAACGCTTACTATATTGTCCAATTTCTACTGTACACTCTTTAACCCTTATCCTCGAGTGGCCTCTTGGCCTTGATGTGGCGATGCCTATGTAAAAAAAAGATCATTTCATAGTTTATGATTATAATGTTGACATATCTAGATGATTTCATAGTTTTTGATTATAATGTTGACATATCTAGATGATTTCATTGTTTATGATTATAATGTTGATATATCTAGATGATTTCATTGTTTATGATTATAATGTTGACATATCTAGATGACTTCATTGCTTATGATTATGATGTTGACATATCTAGATGATTTCATTATTTATGATTATGATGTTGACATATCTAGATAATTTCATTGTTTATGATTATGATGTTGACATATCTAGATGATTTCATTGTTTATGATTATGATGTTGATCATATCTACATCTGCATTTGTATATTTAAGCAAACTTTGTTGAAAGAATTGCTTTACAAGTGACTTGACTATTTTTCTTACTCATCGAAATAGATTAAAGGGAAATCATTAATGTGGATAAGATAAAGTTTATGACTTTCAATGTGAAAGGAGAGATCAGAGCTCTGGTTGGAACAACACTGAAAGAAGTCTCTGAGTTTATGTATCTGGGCCGCAACATAGTTTCCACAGAGAGAGATATCGAAATTTGCATCTCAAAATCATGGGTCGCATTGGATGAGCTACGTTCAGTATGAACTTCTGGCTAACTGACAAACTGAAAAGGTAGTTCTTCAGGGCAGTGGTAGAGTCTATTCTTGTATACGGTGCTAAAGCCTGGACACTCACCAAAAGATAGGAAAGAAAACTAGACAGCACATACACCCGTATGCTGCGAACAGTATTAAATATATCTTGGCAAAATCATCCCATGAAGCAGCAACTTTATGGCAACCTACCTGCTATATCTAATACCATCAGGGAGAGATGTATACGATTTTCCAGTCACTGTCTGAGGAGCAAGCATGAATTGGTGAGTGGATGTATTGCTATGGACTCCACGACACGGACGCGCTAGAAAAGGGCGACCTAGATCCCCGTACATCCAGCGAATAGCACACGACGCCAACTGTGAACCTGAAGACCTGAGGCAGCTGATGGAAGACAGGAGACTCTGGAGAGGAAGAGTCACATTGGTCCGGGCAAGGAGCCCACCCTGATAATGATGATAGTGGGTAATTACATTGAATTTTTCCTCATAAATTCTGATATGGCATGAAGAGGAATATACATATTTGTAATAGCTGATTGATCTTGGCTACATTAATCGAGTAATACACGGCGGTCCACTTAAAAGTAGCTCAAAATGCAGTAGAGAAGAGGAACATTCTTTTATTGTTTAAATTACCTGTAGTGTAAAAAAAATGCTGGAATTGCTCTCTGTTGACATCTATGCATTTCTGGGCACGTTTAACGTTTTCAGATACTACTTGTAAATCCTCTCTGGTCATTCTCCTGATAGCGTCGGTAATGTTCTCCTTTAATTGGTTTAGATTGTGAGGATTATTAGCATAAAGTTCTTGTTTTAAAGTCACCCAAAGGTATAAATCACGTGATGACAAGTCCGGGGAATGTGGTGACCATAACTCTTTGCTTATTGTTCTCTCTTCCGTAAACATGTCATGAACTCGTGTCAGTGATCTGTGAGACGTGTTACATGTAGCGCCATCTTGTTAGAAAAAAAATTGCATTTTGTTTTGTGGTGTCAGTTGATCATTAAGAGAAAGATTAGATAGATTGGGCTACTTTTAAGGGCCGCTTAATCTGAAAAGATAGTTGATTAGAGTAGTTAGATCTGACTACTTTTAAGTGGGCCACCCTGTATTATCTAATTAATGCATTAATGGATGGTTGTTCATAGTTATAGCTGATAATATACTAAAACTATAGGCTTTAAATGCATTATTTCACATCTCTTTCAGGCTGCTATACCTGTCTGTATTTATGGCTTACACCAGCTAATCATATTCTTGTGTGGAGGAAGCCGAATGTATTGATATTCGTTACATCAAATTCTTAAAAATATATATATAATTAAATTAAATTATATGGTTAGTCAGAATCAAATAGTAATCCGTTTGATATATAAACACTTGATTTGGATTAGCCTATTTTCGTTTTTCTCTTCTACTGCGTTATAATGGATATATTTTATTTTGCTTCAGTCTTTTCTGAAAATACTTATTCCGGTTAAGGAAATTGTTACAGTGGAGACATTTTCCCCTACTCATTGAATGAGATTAAAGGAAGGTCTTGTGTTATATTGATTTTTCCCCATAAATCCTTAAAAAACACTAGTGAAGCATGCATGGTCTCCTGTGAGTGCACTGTGAACGAGGCATAATAAAATGACTAAGGTCAGCACTTGCCCCCACCCCATTTAGCCCAAAAGTCCCCAGGGGACATCAAATCCTGGTGAAAATGAACAAACGGTTCAGTTTTAGGCCTTAACATATGTAAATTTGAGTTCTGCACCAGGCAAAAAAAGAAATAACTAAGTCCATCATTCCCCACCCAGTTGGCCCCAAAAGTCGCCAGGCCTTAACATATTTAAATTTGAGTTCAGCACCATGCAAAATTGCTTAACCGACATACACAGAAAATTTTGTACAAATATGGTAAAATAGTCCCAAAAATTGAGTGTTTTTATTAGCCCTAAAATAGCCCCAGGAGCACACCCAAGAGTTATCGCGAAGTATAGACAAGCAAAATTATATAGAAATCAGTTAGTTACAACTTTTCAGAAAGTTTTATAAAAATCCAAGGCATCATTTTTTTTTTTAATAAGCACAAAAATGGCAATTTTAGCCATTTTAACCCGAAAGGCATCTCTAGGGGGGCAACCGGAGTTTTCCTCGAAAATCCATTCTGTTATTTTTTTACTCATATCATGTTGAATGTTTGTGCGAAATTTCCAAAAATTCCAAGGCGTAGTTATTGAGAAAAGTATGGACAGACGAACGGACGAATTGACGAGGGTGAATTTACAGGTCCACCTTCTTTTTGTCAGGGGACCAAAAAACATATACACTAATTTAAATATGTGATTTGAACGAGATCAGGTTTTTATTCATTTATTTCTCAAACATTATTTAGTTCTTATTTACTTTTAATCGATTATCGTCAAAAGAAATTCATATTTCACAAAATATTTTGATTATTAAATTAAAGTCACTAAAATCAATTTCAATTTCCTTGCTTTCACTCCCAGGCAACACCTGATATGTACAACTATTAAAGAATAAAGGCGATATCTAACATATTTTTTTCCTTTTTTTTTCTTTCTTTGAAGATTGTAATGCGGGTATGGGACAGCCAAACCAGCTGCCAACATTCCCCTGCTTTTTATTGAAACCAACCGAGAGCTCTTTTTAGTATCCTCATTGATCCCTTAAGTTCAATTGTCTGGATTTCTTTTGAACTTGGTTCACCAAGAATATTAGTTAGGTAGGACTTCAGGTTCTTCTTCATAAGCCTTGTAGCACCTATAATAAATGGTATAATTGATATCTCCTCTAAGATTCCAGTTTCTTTTCATATCATACATGAGACCTTGATATTTGGTCTGTTTCTCCCTTTCAGCTCTGTTCAGGCCTCCATCGTTAGGGACACTCACTTTAACCAAGGTCGCCGCTCTCTTTGACATTCCATATAACTATGTCGGGTTTATTATGCATTGTGTTATGATTGCCCAAGCTTTCGGTTTGATTAAGCCATCATTAGTATAATGTGGTATATCGTATTTTCAGAGCTGTAAAATTTGAGGTCTAAATTTTTAATTACTTAGAAGGCACAGAATTACATGGTTTAAATCCCACTTATAATAATACATAGTACAAACGAATGTCCCTAAGGAATTTAAAAAAAAAGTATTACAAACTCATAACAACACCGAAATAATACTAAAAAAATTTTAATCGATTTATCCACTATGTTCAACATAGCAAAGGCAATAATATATACTAATAGTAAAAATGCCCAATTAAATGTCAATAACAAATCTGCACCAA
This sequence comes from Euprymna scolopes, assembly GCF_053919585.1. Classification (NCBI taxonomy): domain Eukaryota; kingdom Metazoa; phylum Mollusca; class Cephalopoda; order Sepiida; family Sepiolidae; genus Euprymna; species Euprymna scolopes. The sequence continues at coordinate 122,858,509 of NC_136489.1, read as the reverse complement.
ACAACGTCAGTTGTAACTGGGAATCCTCCCAGAATTAGCTCACTTAAAAATGACTGCATGCACATTGATCAAATTCATATCTGCACAGTTGCCGAACACCTCATTAACTAAATCAATAACTACCTATAAAATGCAGATCTACCATTCAACAATTATTCTTTTGAGAGTTCAAAATAGACTTCGTAGCCTTGTGGGAGGTGCCCTTGTCTCTTCCCTGCAAGCTCTTTCTCACAGAAGAGACGTTGCGAGCCTGTCTCTGCTTTATCGTTATTTTCATGGCAAATGCTCTTCTGAGCTCCAATCTATGGTCCCCCCTCTCGACAAACATTCACGAGAAACACTCGTCTAGTTGAAAACACTATCAATAATTTCACCCACTCTTTATCCATGCCTAAACCTAAACGTAGATTTCATGAACAAAGTTTTTTTCTTAGAACTGCACACCTGTGGAACTCTCTCCCGTTTGCCTGCTTTCTAGCTGACTGCAATATGGTCGTCTTCAAGTCCAATGTAAACAAGTTCTTGATGAGCCGTTCCCCTTAAGTAATCTAATTTACCAAATTTCCACTACTAACGATTACTATGATATTGTCCCTCTGACTACTGTACACTCTTTAACCTTTATCCTCGAGTGGCCTTTGGGCCTTGATAAGTGGTGATTCCTTTGTAAAAATAAAGACCCAGGATCTAAATCCAAATGACACCGTCTCCAAGATTCTGTTACCCTAACCCTCTAAATCACCCTTCATTCCTTCATTAATATTACTATATTTATCTTTGTCAAGTGGTTCAATTAGCAGTAGGACAACGTGTAGTTATTTACGTTAGATAACCAGTGTTTTTTTTTCCTTTCTTCGTTGTAAGACAAGTTCTGAAATAAATTGTTCTTAGTTTATGATCTTTACGTGTGTTAAGTTGAATGATTCTCTCGGCATATTACAGAACAGAGTACAAGAGTTGGCTGAATAGGGTTCTTTTTTTATTTTTATAAACGTACATTGCAACATATCAAGGCCCGGAAGCCACTCGAGGATAAAGGCTAATGTGTGTATTGCAATCATCATGGGGCAGTAGCGTAGGAATCGTTTGGGAGGGGGGATTGGTGTAATCAGATTATTTATGTTGAACTTGAAGATGACGATATTGTAGTCAGATGGAAAGCAGATCGGCAGAACAAAGTTCCACGTGCAGGCAGTTCTAGGAAAGAAGCTTTGTTCATGAAATCTTGACATAATTTCAAATAAGGTATTGCAAGGTGACTAGAGAGGATTCTCTTGATGCCATATCAAGCAGGGTGCAAAAGATGACGGGGGGGGGAGTGGATTTGCTTCATACAATATCAAATAAAGTAGTGGTGGGAGTGGCTAGAAAGAATTCTCTTGACGCCAGGATGTAAAAGTTGGCTGGAACGGTTTGTTTGGACATGGTATCGAACCTAGTGAGAATTGAAGTAAGCATCCCTAATGATGCTGGCCTTAACAGAACAGAGAGGGAGAAAATAAAAAAATGCCAACGACTTATGCACAACATGAAAAGAAACTGGAATCTTAAGAAGGTATCAATCATACCAGTCATTATGGGAGCAACCGGGATAATGGAAAAGAATTAAAAAAAAAAAAAACTATCTGGCGAATATACCCGGTGAACCAAGTGCAAAAGAAATACAAACAATAGCACTTAAAGGGACGGTTAGAATCTTAAACAATCTCTCGGTTGGAGTAACTAAACTAATGGGAGAATGTTTGACATCTGGTAGAATGGCCCATCCTCAGGAAAAACGCAATAATAAGAAAATTAAAACAAAGAGAGTTGACTGAAAAGGGTACTCATAACCAACAGGGTGCAAAATTTGCCCGGAAAGAATTCTCTTGAGACACTGTCAAATAAAGCAGTACGAGGGGGCTAGAAAGAATTTTCCTAACCCCATATCAAACAGGGTGCACGGCTTTTTTGTTTAGCTTTAGTGGACAAGAGCTTGTATACTGAATTGAACCAAATTCATAATGACGAACTTTTGGCATCTATGTTAACATGTGTTATGTAGTCAGGTTGTCAGCAAGAACGAATGCGTTTAACACAGCTTTAAACGGAATACACAAGTTTCTTTATTTGATTTCAAACAATTCCTGAAAAATAAAGAGTTCTTTTTTAGTTATCTTTGTGGTAAATTGGCGGGAAAAAATTCTATAGGAATAGTATCAAACAAATCAGATTGACTGGAGATTTATTGTCACATCTTTGTTTCTGACCATAATGATGCTGTCTCTGCATTTCCTATCTTAATTCTGATTGGGTTAATTTGGAAATAGATTTCTTAAAGTCATCCAATGCATGCTAGCAGGTAAAGCAGATGATGATGATGATGATGATGATCGTGATCAGGATGGTGATGATCATCATCATGATCATCAAGATCATCATAATGATGATGATGATGATAGTGATCATGATCATGATGGTGGCAACAGTTAATCACAGTCAAAATTACATCTCACGCTCATCATTTTCTCATTTTGCGGAAAAGAATATATTTATTATTTAGATTTCTGCACGTTTGGTACAGTTGGAGAAGCAGGGATCAGGAAGGGAATTCCAATGGCAAACAATCTGAGGAAAAAAGTTACCACAGTAAAAGAAAAAAAAAAAAAACTCATCTTCTGGTGTCAAGGGCCTCTAGATTGAAACGGGGAGTGGGGATTTAACAGTAGGTTTTGAGGTATTCATGTTTAGTAGCACCGTCCATGGAAACTTGGAAAACAGTCAGGTCATCTATTCTGTTAGAAATACTTTTTCTACCCTGTTTAGGGGAGAGAGAAAGGTGGTAGTGGTTGGTTCACTAACCCAGATGTAGCAACAAAACTCCATGCATAGGTGAATGGTGGCTTTGTAGATATGTTGGATACAGGGAGGCATGAGAAGTTTTCTAGCCCGGTAGAGGGAGCCTACTTTCTTTGCAGCAGTCTTGGTAACATCTTCCATGTACTTATTCCATTTTGTGTTACGTGAGAATATACAACATAATCACATTGACACACCGGTTCTCATTAGATCACCAAAGTTAAGCAAGGTTTAGCCTGGTCAGTACCAGATGAGTGACCATTTGGGAATGTCAAGCATTGTATGTAGGAGAACGTTGACACCTCCCTGCAAGAACTGCAAAAACATAACATCATCATCTCCCTATGCATGCGATTGGGGACTGCTTGTGAATTTCAAACTCCCATGAAACTTCCCCCTTTGGAAGAATCTGGTTAAACTGGACTAAGATGTAAGAGTTCGAATACTGAACTCTTAGTAAGAGTGCTAGCGCCCATGAAAATTGGTTATTACTTATTTATTTGTTTTGTAACAAAAGATATATCTATTTATTAAATGCCAAATTAAAAGAATCATTTTGAAATTACTTATTCCATACGATTAGTTAAACAAAAGTTGCTACACATAGCTGAGGGAAATTTTTAGTTCATGCACTTTTTCGACATTCTTTTGTAAATATTCTACAGTAAAACCAAAGCGGTTTTGAAGCCAATATAGCCAATCCCACAGTCAAGAAGGATATCCATTAGGTCAGTAATGCACTCCCAATAAGTTTACATTTGCAACTGTTTGTTGGTGATATAGTCTGGCAGATGATTAGTATCAGAACAGATACTACACTCTAATACCGCCCTATATGCCAAAAGTAACACTCTTTTTTTACTCATGTTCACCCCTAATAAGACATATCGCCACTTGGACGTAAGGGGCTACTATTTGGGACCATGCTTAGGGAAGATTAACAAGATGTTGGTTTATGTTACATTCAAACTTCTGCATATCAGGGAAGTCAGGTATCATGAAGGGAATTCCAAATTTTAGCTGTTCAAGGGAAGAAACTATTCGAGTAGAAAGCTATCTGGAATTTTGGAACCTCAACAGTAAAGGGGTGAGATTTTGTTGCTGAGCGGGTTTGTCGAGGATATGTACGTCAAGGAGGCACAAGTGCAACGAGTACATCAGAGCACATTCCATTACAATACTTGTAAAATAGGCATAGAGATGCAATATTGTGGCGATGGGACAGAGGTTGACAAAGTGGGACATTAGATTGAAATTTTTTTTTACCCTATCTAAGAGAGAGAGAGAGAGAGGCTAATGATAGATGCACCAACCCAGATGTGACAACAATACTCCATGCAGGGGCGAATGGTGGCCTTGTGGAGACACAGGATACTCTCAGGTATGAATAGTTTTCTAGCTCGATAGAGGGAACCCACTTTCCTTGCAGCAGTCTTTGCAATGTCCTCAATGTATTTGTTCCAGTCCATATGGACCGTGAATGTTAAGCCGAGTCGTTTGAAGGAAGAATCCTCAGGTAGGGTGTTATTTGTCATGGATATCGTTGGCTGGAGAGGCATTATTCAAATTTCGACTCATTTGTATATTAACTTCATCATTATAACGTACTAAGCCTATTCACTGTATATTTGTATATTAACTTCACCATTATAACGTACTAAGCCTATTCACTGTATATTTGTATATTAACTTCATCATTATAACGTACTAAGCCTATTCACTGTATATTTGTATATTAACTTCATCATTATAACGTACTAAGCCTATTCACTGTATATTTGTATATTAACTTCACCATTATAACGTACTAAGCCTATTCACTGTATATTTGTATATTAACTTCATCATTATAACGTACTAAGCCTATTCACTGTATATTTGTATATTAACTTCATCATTATAACGTACTAAGCCTATTCACTGTATATTTGTATATTAACTTCATCCTTATAACGTACTAAGCCTATTCACTGTATATTTGTATATTAACTTCATCATTATAACGTACTAAGCCTATTCACTGTATATTTGTATATTAACTTCATCATTATAACGTACTAAGCCTATTCACTGTATATTTGTATATTAACTTCATCCTTATAACGTACTAAGCCTATTCACTGTATATTTGTATATTAACTTCATCCTTATAACGTACTAAGCCTATTCACTGTATATTTGTATATTAACTTCATCATTATAACGTACTAAGCCTATTCACTGTATATTTGTATATTAACTTCATCATTATAACGTACTAAGCCTATTCACTGTATATTTGTATATTAACTTCACCATTATAACGTACTAAGCCTATTCATTGTATATTTGTATATTAACTTCATCATTATAACGTACTAAGCCTATTCATTGTATATTTGTATATTAACTTCATCATTATAACGTACTAAGCCTATTCACTGTATATTTGTATATTAACTTCATCCTTATAACGTACTAAGCCTATTCACTGTATATTTGTATATTAACTTCATCATTATAACGTACTAAGCCTATTCACTGTATATTTGTATATTAACTTCATCATTATAACGTACTAAGCCTATTAACTGTATATTTGTATATTAACTTCATCATTATAACGTACTAAGCCTATTCACTGTATATTTGTATATTAACTTCATCATTATAACGTACTAAGCCTATTCACTGTATATTTGTATATTAACTTCATCATTATAACGTACTAAGCCTATTCACTGTATATTTGTATATTAACTTCACCATTATACCCTACTAAGCCTATTCACTGTATATTTGTATATTAACTTCACCATTATAACGTACTAAGCCTATTCACTGTATATTTGTATATTAACTTCATCCTTATAACGTACTAAGCCTATTCACTGTATATTTGTATATTAACTTCATCATTATAACGTACTAAGCCTATTCACTGTATATTTGTATATTAACTTCATCATTATAACGTACTAAGCCTATTCACTGTATATTTGTATATTAACTTCATCATTATAACGTACTAAGCCTATTCACTGTATATTTGTATATTAACTTCATCCTTATAACGTACTAAGCCTATTCACTGTATATTTGTATATTAACTTCATCATTATAACGTACTAAGCCTATTCACTGTATATTTGTATATTAACTTCATCATTATAACGTACTAAGCCTATTCACTGTATATTTGTATATTAACTTCATCATTATAACGTACTAAGCCTATTCACTGTATATTTGTATATTAACTTCACCATTATAACGTACTAAGCCTATTCACTGTATATTTGTATATTAACTTCATCATTATAACGTACTAAGCCTATTCACTGTATATTTGTATATTAACTTCATCATTATAACGTACTAAGCCTATTCACTGTATATTTGTATATTAACTTCATCCTTATAACGTACTAAGCCTATTCACTGTATATTTGTATATTAACTTCATCATTATAACGTACTAAGCCTATTCACTGTATATTTGTATATTAACTTCATCATTATAACGTACTAAGCCTATTCACTGTATATTTGTATATTAACTTCATCATTATAACGTACTAAGCCTATTCACTGTATATTTGTATATTAACTTCATCATTATAACGTACTAAGCCTATTTACTGTATATTTGTATATTAACTTCACCATTATAACGTACTAAGCCTATTCACTGTATATTTGTATATTAACTTCATCATTATAACGTACTAAGCCTATTTATTGTATATTTGTATATTAACTTCATCATTATAACGTACTAAGCCTATTCACTGTATATTTGTATATTAACTTCATCCTTATAACGTACTAAGCCTATTCACTGTATATTTGTATATTAACTTCATCATTATAACGTACTAAGCCTATTCACTGTATATTTGTATATTAACTTCATCATTATAACGTACTAAGCCTATTCACTGTATATTTGTATATTAACTTCATCATTATAACGTACTAAGCCTATTCACTGTATATTTGTATATTAACTTCATCATTATAACGTACTAAGCCTATTCACTGTATATTTGTATATTAACTTCATCATTATAACGTACTAAGCCTATTCACTGTATATTTGTATATTAACTTCATCATTATAACGTACTAAGCCTATTCACTGTATATTTGTATATTAACTTCATCATTAAACCGTACTAAGCCTATTCACTGTATATTTGTATATTAACTTCATCATTATAACGTACTAAGCCTATTCACTGTATATTTGTATATTAACTTCACCATTATAACGTACTAAGCCTATTCACTGTATATTTGTATATTAACTTCATCCTTATAACGTACTAAGCCTATTCACTGTATATTTGTATATTAACTTCATCATTATAACGTACTAAGCCTATTCACTGTATATTTGTATATTAACTTCATCCTTATAACGTACTAAGCCTATTCACTGTATATTTGTATATTAACTTCATCATTATAACGTACTAAGCCTATTCACTGTATATTTGTATATTAACTTCATCATTATAACGTACTAAGCCTATTCACTGTATATTTGTATATTAACTTCATCATTATAACGTACTAAGCCTATTAACTGTATATTTGTATATTAACTTCATCATTATAACGTACTAAGCCTATTCACTGTATATTTGTATATTAACTTCATCATTATAACGTACTAAGCCTATTCACTGTATATTTGTATATTAACTTCATCATTATAACGTACTAAGCCTATTCACTGTATATTTGTATATTAACTTCACCATTATAACGTACTAAGCCTATTCACTGTATATTTGTATATTAACTTCACCATTATAACGTACTAAGCCTATTCACTGTATATTTGTATATTAACTTCATCCTTATAACGTACTAAGCCTATTCACTGTATATTTGTATATTAACTTCATCATTATAACGTACTAAGCCTATTCACTGTATATTTGTATATTAACTTCATCATTATAACGTACTAAGCCTATTCACTGTATATTTGTATATTAACTTCATCATTATAACGTACTAAGCCTATTCACTGTATATTTGTATATTAACTTCATCATTATAACGTACTAAGCCTATTCACTGTATATTTGTATATTAACTTCATCATTATAACGTACTAAGCCTATTCACTGTATATTTGTATATTAACTTCATCATTATAACGTACTAAGCCTATTCACTGTATATTTGTATATTAACTTCATCATTATAACGTACTAAGCCTATTCACTGTATATTTGTATATTAACTTCATCATTATAACGTACTTATCCTATTCACTGTATATTTGTATATTAACTTCATCATTATAACGTACTAAGCCTATTCACTGTATATTTGTATATTAACTTCATCATTATAACGTACTAAGCCTATTCACTGTATATTTGTATATTAACTTCATCATTATAACGTACTAAGCCTATTCACTGTATATTTGTATATTAACTTCATCATTATAACGTACTAAGCCTATTCACTGTATATTTGTATATTAACTTCATCATTATAACGTACTAAGCCTATTCACTGTATATTTGTATATTAACTTCATCATTATAACGTACTAAGCCTATTCACTGTATATTTGTATATTAACTTCATCATTATAACGTACTAAGCCTATTCACTGTATATTTGTATATTAACTTCACCATTATAACGTACTAAGCCTATTCACTGTATATTTGTATATTAACTTCATCATTATAACGTACTAAGCCTATTCACTGTATATTTGTATATTAACTTCATCATTATAACGTACTAAGCCTATTCACTGTATATTTGTATATTAACTTCATCATTATAACGTACTAAGCCTATTCACTGTATATTTGTATATTAACTTCACCATTATAACGTACTAAGCCTATTCACTGTATATTTGTATATTAACTTCACCATTATAACGTACTAAGCCTATTCACTGTATATTTGTATATTAACTTCATCATTATAACGTACTAAGCCTATTCACTGTATATTTGTATATTAACTTCATCATTATAACGTACTAAGCCTATTAACTGTATATTTGTATATTAACTTCATCATTATAACGTACTAAGCCTATTCACTGTATATTTGTATATTAACTTCATCATTATAACGTACTAAGCCTATTCACTGTATATTTGTATATTAACTTCATCATTAAACCGTACTAAGCCTATTCACTGTATATTTGTATATTAACTTCATCATTATAACGTACTAAGCCTATTCACTGTATATTTGTATATTAACTTCATCATTATAACGTACTAAGCCTATTCACTGTATATTTGTATATTAACTTCATCATTATAACGTACTAAGCCTATTCACTGTATATTTGTATATTAACTTCATCATTATAACGTACTAAGCCTATTCACTGTATATTTGTATATTAACTTCATCATTATAACGTACTAAGCCTATTCACTGTCTTCATATGCACCTTTCAAAAAGGTAGTGCTTAGTAAAGCAACAAACAACGATTACTAATTTCAAAAACTCGCGCCGTTTTCATCACACAGGTTTACTTGAACATCTATTAACAATGAGTACTCCAGTCCATTATGATGGCCGTGCAAGTTTAAACTGACACGGCCATCATAATGTATTTAGTCAAAGTGTCCTGGTGACTTGTATGAAATGTTTTGACAGTATCTATAACGAAAGTGCAATGAAAATTTACTCTACCGACAATTGGTTCGGAATAATGCTGAGACAAGTCACAACAAGCGTCATTCAAAGTGTAGTATCTGTTCTTCAGATGCTGCACTTCAATGTCTTGTTCTCTGTCAGTGGAGGAGAAATCCTTCACGAGTGAGACAATTTTTATTTTTGTTCCTTTTCTCTACGTTAAAAAAACGACCCTGGTGTCTAACTCTGTCCCATGGGGAGGCATTGTAAATAGGGACAAGTCACGTAAGCATCAACAAAGATAAAATAGTTTTGTAGATATCGCCATGTCTAAACAAAATATCACGCGTAAATGCTCCCTTTCTTGTCGTTTCTGAATTTTTTAGATGAGGGTTGGTTATTTATATTATTTGGATTCATCGGACTACTGTTCATATCTTCAGTGCGATTTTTCGGTCGATGTAAACTCTGACCTTCTTCAGGTGTATTATGTCAAACTCTGGAATGTTTCTGCCGAACTCAGGAATTTGGGCGGAATTTCGAGTGGAACCCTTTATTTACTTCACGAAGGTAGCATGCTCTTGTTCCGTCAGCCATGACTGGATAGAGGTTCTAAGTAATTCGTAAGTGTATTTTTCGGTCGCCCACCTGAGGATTGAACCTTCAACCTTCAGGAGTATATCCTTTTTTGCAACTGGTTTTTCTAAGTACTCTAACCACTGTGCCACAGGTCCTTGCGGACAATTCTAGCACAAATTTTAGGAACCTTAAAACTATTTTATTTCTAGTTGTAAATATCACTATTTATTACAAATTATTGCTATATATTAACCTCTCTCTCTCTCTCTCTCTCTCTCTCTATATATATATATATATATATATATATATATATATATATATATATATATATATTAATGTTTTTACTTATTACTTGTATATATTATCTATTGTTTATATCGTATTAAATTCTATATTAGGTCTACTTCAGTTCAAATTCCTGAATTCGGCAGAAACATTCACAAGTTCGACAAGATACACCTGAAGAAGGTCGGAGGTTACATCGACTGAAACGTAAAAATCACACTCAAAATGAAAACAGTAGTTCGATGAATCCAAATAATATGAATTCTTTTCTTGTATTATTTCGATTATTTAGACTATTGTTCTCATCTTGAATGTTATTCGAGAAACGTTTCGACCGATATAGCCTCCGGCCTTCTTCAGGTGGGTAACATTAGTTGTTACATGTCCACCCTCAAAACTCACACGTTGTATGCAGACTGGCACAATGAAACAAAGACAAGGAAAGAATTCGACTCACTCTTTTTTTTTTCAGTGAAACAGACATTTATTTACAGGTAGACAAAAATAAATGCAAATTAAACTGTTTCTATTATAATTTTGTCGACTATTAATATAAAGCAAGGCAAATTGAAGTTGTGTTTGGCTTCAATTTCAAGTCTGAAACAAGATAACATAAAAGCAAAAAAAAAAATAAATAAATAATAATAATAATAATAATAATAATAATAAAATGACGTAAGAAGAATATTATTCAAAGGATGAACTTTATTATCTGCTATATTGAATTCTCATAAGTTTAGTACAGGTAAAAATAAATGCAAATTAAACTGTTTCTATTATAATTTTGTTGACTATTAATAAATATATTAAATTTATTTGGTTAAAAAAAATTCGTCAGGTAAATTAATAATCCTTAACTCTGCGATAAAGGTAGCAGTCGTCGAAACGTGTTTGGTTTGATATATTTTTTGTTTTAAACCCTTTACAATTCATGCTGTTGAAATATCAACAACCTAACAACCCCTGTCGAATTCTTAATCATAAAATAGACAATAATTATAAGTCAAAAGGATAATGAAAATATTGTTCTAAATATAATAATAGTGTAATCTATAATATAAATCTCATCTGTCTGTTTAAATGTATGTATGTATGTATGTATGTATGTATGTATGTATGTATGTATGTCTAAAACTTTCGACAGAGGTGACGGATTTTCACGAGAAAAACGACAAATACCAAAAAATTGTCCAAAGATCATTAACTTCTTCACCCTTAACTGGACACTTTTAGTGTAATCTATAATATTTTTTTTTTTTTTTTAATTACATTTTCACCCCAAACAAGGCAAATTGCCACTTTGGTGTAGGGGGCTACTATCAGGGGCAACAACTACTGGGGTACTATGTAGGGATTTGGGCAGCAAGGTGTTGGTTCACGTTACACTTGAACTTCTGCACGTCAGTACTGTTGGGGAAGCAGGGACCTGGAATGGAATTCCAGAGTCTAGCGGTTCTGGGGAAGAAACTATTGGAGTAAAAAGATCTTTTACATCTAGGGATCTCTACAGTGTGGGGTGGGATTTAGTAGCCTGTCGAGTTTGTCGAGGGTGCTCGCGTCGTGGGGGCACAAGTGATTGCAGTTCGTCAGAGCATTCACCACTAAAATACTTGTAGAAAAGGCAGAGGGATGCAACATTTCGTCGATGGGACAGAGGCTGAAGCTTAGATGCCAGTTCAGGGCCTATCAGGTTTGCGACTCTCTTTTGAACCTTGTCAAGAAGCGAGAGACTAGTAGCAGATGCACCAGCCCAGATGTGGCAGCAATACTCCATACATGGGCGAATGGTGGCCTTATAGAGGTACAGGATACTTTCGGGTGTTAGTAGTTTTCTAGCACGGTAGAGAGAGCCTACCTTTCTCATCTGTCTGTTTAAATGTATGTATGTATGTATGTATGTATGTCAGGTCATGTCATATGCTACTGGTACCATGTAACCCAGTACTACCTGCCTCATGGTCGGGTCACCAGCGACTAAACTGGTTCCCCCACCAGACTTGTTTGGTGAGGAGGGCGGCTAGTCTCCCTGAAGGATTAAAAACAAGACCTTCCAAAGGGCGAATGAACTCTTTTTCTGGGTCAACGGCCAACTAGCACCGTGTGTGTGTGTGTGTGTGTATATGTGTATTGGGGTGGAGAGGGCTCCCGTAAGCTGTGGTGAAGGCAATCTTTCTAGGAGAAGCAAATCTCTGATTTAAAAAACCATAAAGCGGAAGACCAGTACCCGCATTAAGCTGGTCTGCAGTTTAATTTGTTGCTGGCTATCTTGCTCTTGCTTGTTGCTGGATCTCAACATTTTGAACCGAGAGAGAGAGACTTAGCTGTCGTACAAAGCTAAGACTGTAACATCATATTTGTATAGATACTCCCTCAGGCATTTGAGCTCATGGATTTTAAATGTCTGAGGGAGTGGCACTCGTCTGACAAGACATTGCAATCATCATGTATATATGTATGCCTAGAACTTTCGACAGAGGCGACGGATTTTCACGAGAAAAACGACAAATACCAAAAAATTGTCCAAAAATCATTAACTTCTTCACCCTTAACTGGACACTTTTCTACAAGTGGCGGTCACTTTTTTCGTTGATATTTTCGAAAGTCATCCCCTCTTTTCGATTGATTAGCCTTAATTTAAACCTTCGCAACTTCCTGTTTGATGATGGACGCAATGGCAAAGATGTCACTTTTTTTTTCACGTTCTTTTCCTCCTTTGTGATACGAGTTCAAGCCTGCCTGCCTACTACCACTTTTTTTTTTTATTTTGCTCAACACACACCTCCAAACACCCGGGCAACGCCTGGTACCCAGACTAGTGATAATATAAATAAGGAGACATAATGAAACAGTAGTCATTATACGTCCGCCCTCGGATCAACACGTTGTATGCAGATGGTCGCGAAAAACAAAGACAAGAACAAAATCCGAGTCACTCTCTTTTTTTTCTCAGTGAAACAACCGACATTTATTTACAGGTACTTTCCAGAATAACGTCTTGTCTCTTGTTCAAAAGTCTTCTTGTATTCTAATGTGCTTAACAAGACTGCCGTGTCGAACATGTGGTCCTCTGTCTTTGTCTGACCATGTTCAGGACACGTCTTTTCCTGTCGCTCTAAGGTACATGTGTAACACATCTATCTCTGTCCTTCTCGACCACATTTTTCTTGTTTTATAATCTTTTTCTTCCCTTCTTCCTCACCGTGACGTCACCTCGCACACGATTGTGTCAGTTACATACAGTTACACCTGCTGTCATATGTGTGTTTGCACTCTGTTACAGGTGTATCTTGTCGAATCAGGAATCTTTCCGTCAAACTTGGTGATCTGCACGGAATTTTGAACCGGACACTTTATTTAATGCACAGGGGTAGCATGCTCTCGTTCCGTCAGTCATAAGAACTTCGCAATTGCATTCTTAGTATCGCCCACACTGAGGATTGAGCCTTCAACCTCCAGAAGAGTGTCACTTAAAACTGAATGTTATTCAATACATTATCCGTTATGCCAAGCATTCTCATTCAAGATGAGAACAGTAGTCCAAATTATAAAATAATACAACTTATCAATCCTCATCTAAAAATTTCAGAAACTTGTTTTTTTTTTTTATTATTTATTTGGAATTTTTATTATTGAGATGAGTATTATTTGTTAATTTTATTTATTGCGGACTATTATCCTCATCTTTTTTAGTGGTTGTTTCACAACGTTTCGGCCAACTATTCCTCTGGCCTTCGTCAGGTGGTAACCGCGACGGGATAGGAACTCCGAATCTTCTAACTACATGCACAGCAATTACTGCCTTCCGTAGTTGTTGTCGTCTCACCATGCTTTGATCAAGTAAGCCTCTGGCCGGCTTTGGGTAGGATTGAAACCGCTATCTTCACACAATGCTCATCTGGAACCGTAGAGATTCAACGTCTCTATCCACTGCACCACGGGCCCCGAAGGGCAATCAAGGTTGCATTCTTTGGTCTTATAGATTCATATTTATTATTTGATCTTCTATGGTCGAGTCCGTACCGAATGGTATATATATATTATTTAATTGATTAGGGCCTATGATGCTGTGGAATCCAGGCCAAAATGTGGTGAGACAGCAACAACTATGGAAGGCAGTAATTGCTGTGGATGCTGTTAGGAGATTCAGAGTTCCTATCCCATCGCGGTTACCATCTGATGAAGGCCAGGGGAATAGTAGGCCGAAATGTCATGAAACAACAACTAAGAAAAGATGAGAATCATAGTCTGCAATAAATAAAATTAAAAATTGTTCTTTTTTTTAATTTTTTTTTGTAAATTTTTTTTCGCAAATTTCTGTCCATTCGAAGTTGGTATTTTGTTTGATCATTTAATATAAGTTTGCTGTGGACCTAACTTTGTCTCTTTGTTTCTTACATTGATAGACTGCTGATTCTCAAGGATTGATTTAATAGTCCAAAGAATCCAAATAATACAAAGAAAGCTATATTAATACTGATTTTGCATCGAGTTTGGTTGAATTACTTCCCTTTGATGAAGCACATGAAATAACTAGAGAACTGACAAACAGAATTGTTATATAGAAGATGATTTTATTGTGTTTTATTTCTGGTGGGAATTAATTATATAATGATAAACTT
>NC_136489.1:122778564-122841064 GCF_053919585.1 Euprymna scolopes | reverse complement strand
CTTTACAAAAAATCTTTGTTTGGATGGGTGAATAATGCATACAGAAGTTAGCAAGTTGAAATGCAAAATGTTTATTTCAACTTGCCGACATTTCTATTAGTTTGCGCATGCATAAACTAATCATAGCTAAAAGTGGTTTAATTTTATAACTTTCTCATCTATCTATCGGATTAGCTCAAACGGTAGTGAACACAGCCGGACTGTTACATGTTTTGATTTTGATTCTAGCTGATGGTACCCAAGTCAAATTTTATAACATTTGAAATTATTACTTCATTTAATCACATAAATTAATATACGAAGATATAATGTTATGCGTCAATTTTTCAGTATTTACTTCAACAGTGCTCAATACGTAGGTACAGCTAGGTAGTAAGTTATGAAAATATATATGGCAATTAAGCTACACAGCATATTCCGCGTTTCATTCTCGTGAATGAAGCCTTACGAATTCTCACGAGAATGAAACATAGAATATTCTGTGTAGCTTAATTGCCGTATTATTTTCATAACTTACTGCTATACACACACACATATATGTATGTATATATATATTAGAGGAATAAAAAGGAACAAACCGTATCATGTGTTCATCAACGTTTCGTCTTTATTTCGAGACTTCCTCTGGGCGATATATATATTCAATAAAGAATTGGTTCTTTATCAATATATACAAATTCTACATGAATTAAAATATATTTAAGCGTATTTTACGATCGGCAAGATAGGGCGCAACGCTGCTAGTCGTGAATAATGTTCCTTTCAGTTATTTTATTTATCTCATCACTAGGAGGTAAGAATTGGCTTTCTAACTTGGCTACTATAACTTTGCTACATCTACTAATCCAAGAACAAAAGGCAATGTACGAATGAAACAAAAATGAATGTTAAAAAAAAATGAAAAATCTTGGGCAACGCTGGATAGGCAAAACTAGTCTATATAAATAAAACAGTAGACTTACGTATACAGATATTCAAGGTAAAACAGGTGAAGCATACATGATCTCCCGTGAATGCACAGTGAACAAGGTATAAAAAAAATGACTAAGTTCAGCACCCCCCCCCCTCATTTAGTCCCAGAAGTCCTCAGGGGACGTCAAATCCTGGTGAAAATGAACAAACGGTGCAGTTTTAAGCCTTAACATATGTCAATTTGAGTTCTGTACCATGCAAAAATAAAAGAAAATTGACTAAGTCCATCATTTGCCCCCCCCACACACATTTAGCCCCAAAAGTCCCCCAAGGCCTTAACATATTTAAATTTGAGTTCAGCACCATGCAAAACTGCTAAATAGACATATACAGAACATTTTGGACAAATATGGTTAAATAGTCCCAAAAATGGAATGTTTTTATTAGCTCTAAAAAAAAGCCCCTGGGGCACACCCAAGGGTTATCACAAACAATAAAAGTGTCAATTTTAGCCATTTTTAACCTGAAAGGTACCCCTAGGGGGATCAACAGGAGTTCTGTTACTTTTTTTTACTTGCATCATGTTTAGTGTTTGTGCAAAATTTTTAAAAATTCCAAGACATAGTTACTGAGAAAAGTGCAGACAGACGAACGGACGAACGGACAAGGGTGAATTTACAGGCCCACCCTCCTTTTATCAGGGGGCCAATAATAGATGTATGTATACAGATATTAATTGATATTAAAGAACGGTTAGTGTCCATAGTGTAACATATTAAAAAACGGTGCTGGATAGGTAAAACTAGCCTGTATAAAGGAAATAGTAGATGTATGTATTTGTGTCTGTCTGTGTGTAAATATTTAACCGATAAACTCTTAAACTATTGGTCACATAACGCTGAAGATCAATTGTGGTTTAGATGAAAATGTTTCTGTGGAATGGATTTGAACTTGGCACACTCAGGCCTCAGGCTCCCAGAAACAAATTTTTTCAGTTATATTATAATTTTTCATATGTTTTTTTTTTTAATACTTAAAAATATATATTTGTTTCGCATACGGGTTCTTTAATCATCTTTGAATTTTAAATTAAACGCATTTCCAACAGTTTTATGTGAAACGTTTATTTATTCCACATCAGATAAGTATATGGTCTTTATTATAAAGAGTTGTTGAAATATCGATGGTATAACGTGTTCTATATGTGCGAAGCCAACTCTTTGCATGTGCGTTGCTTTTCTGAGAGCAATCAATTACTAATTACTAGGGCTGTGACAACAGAATATTCTTTTCAAACTTTTGACTCTCAAGTATATACTGACACAGTAAGCCACAGTCAATCAACCGAGAACAACATCACTCTATATAAAAACATATAATTCATCAACAGATATATACTCAAGAGTCAAAACAATGAAAAGAATATGCTGTTGTCACAGCCCTACTAATTACTAACAGTCTAATTTACTTTGTGATCGATTTCTCTCCTTTTGGGGGAGGCGGCTTTGCGTTGATCATATTTGTTTACCTGGATTTGGCCGATTGTAGTCTACTTAAGATAAGATGTTTCAATACAGAGTGGAACGATGAAGTTGTCGCCCTAAAAAACAGGTTTATTTTTAAACTTGTATCGAAAAAATCAATTCAGGTAACTTGGTTATGTAGTAGAGCTGACATCTATTCAATGTAGCCGCCTTCAGCCTCGATCACTGTCTTGATATGGGTCTGGAACTGGGAGCATGCCTTTTTCACAAGCCTCGGCAGGAGTTTGGCAAATACTCGGCAGATGGCGGCTCTCAGGCTGGCGTTGGTGTTGTGGGAGGTCATGTTGGTGATGTTCTCGACGTATGTCCAAACGAAGTAGTCCAGCAGGTTTAGGCCGGGAAAGAGAGGAGCCAGTGAGAGAAGGGTACAAAGTTATAGCACTCCTTCTGAAACCAAGCTTGGGTCTCTTTGAACTTGTGGGCCAGCGCCAAGTCTTACTGCCAGCAGCCACTTGATTGCACCAGGGGATCACCACTCTCTTCAGCACATCCAGGTACACTTTGATGTTGACTTTTAAGCCGACTTCGAAGATGTGAAGTGGCATGATGTGGCCCTCACTTGAAACCACACCAAAGATCCTAACCATGGCCAGAAACTTTGTTTTCATCACCCTGGTCATGCCCCTGTTATTTGTGTGAATCCAGTGATGCATTTAGAGGGTGCTGGTAAGGGTCCTGTTGTCATAACTTGGATCTGTAGAGAGCATGAGTTGTACAGTGGCACATCTCCAATCTCACTAGTTGAACATTGTGTCACTTTCAGACATGACAGAAAACTCTGCTCTTGTGATTTGTACACAACTGGCCAACTAGTAGATAGTCTGCGACAAAAAAAGAAAACCGATTTTCATCAAACGGAAATGGAATCATGTCGTCTTTTCTAGTGCAACAATTTTATCATTCCACCCTGTATTTGCAAGATGCCAACTAAGTCACCCATGTTGACTATCAAAGTGATCTCTTCGGATCATCGGACTCAGATAATTTTCTGAGCGCCACTTCTTTTATATTTGCTCAACGTTATTTTCTCATGGTTTGATGTTTTATGCAGCAACACCAGACCCAGGCTTATTTTCTCCGAGTTCCCTTCATAGGTATAGTGTTTATTGCTCCCATATGTAAAAATAACAGTGCATGCAGTATAGAATGCTAAGCAGCATTCGTTTCAATGGCCTATAATTCAGAAACAATGCACATTCTGACCTGTATTGTACGTATAGAACATAATCCTGAATATATCCTGTCGATTTTCTAAACAATATGTACAGAGTGTGGCAGAAATATCTCTCAAATTTTGACATGTGATCTTCCCAGTCTCGCTCATGCAGTTTCTGAGCAATCATTAATTTGCATGGATGGAACTGCATATCATTGTGTAGAATTCTTCTGACTGTTCGATCAGACAATCCCAAGGCCAAAGCATGTTTGCGAGCTGAACGTGTAGGAGACTGACTAACAGAAAGTCTCATAGCTCGAATACTGTTTGGCATTCAAACGCTTCAAGACCTTCCAGGCAGCTTTCTTTTAAGTGGCGAACCTGTAGCTCTGAAATTTTCAACCCATAGCTGTATTGATTTTCTATCTGGAACAGCATCATGTCGTCCTAACTTGTAATGAACTCGGATAGCTCTCTGTGTTGCAGTTACACATTCACCATTCTCAAAAACAGTTCTACATTAAAAGCACAAGGCGCACCTGTCCAAACCATATTGCTTGATGAGGGTTCCTGAAAAATGAAAATGTCAAGTTATTAGCTATATAGAAACATCATTGGCACCATATAGTTGAAAGTTTAAAATGTGAGAGGTATTTCTGCCGCACTCTATATAATAATTTTGAGTTTCAAAATGTGCCGTTGTGTCTTCCAATTTACGTAGTAAACCGTACCAGTGATATTACAGTGTGCATAAAAAGAATGGTTCGTGTCCAGAATATAATATGTTAAAAAGCAAAGAAAAAAAGAAAAATCTATATTATGTACATACCTGTGATGTCAAAAATACGGTATATTCTAAAAAATCATGTAAATTAGTCAAGTAGTTTCTTTAACTAAGAAAATAAAATTTGATGAGGTAACGAAGGTGGAATGTCTTGCTCCGCCATCTTGAAATATACAAAAGGAGATAACTCAATTCGAACTTCCAAGAGTTTTGTTGGTTTATTTTGAGCCTTGTAATGGCTACAATTTACCATTAATAGCTTAAAAAATAACTTCTATATATATATATCTATAATATTAAGCTGAATGTCTGTGTGTATATGTGTGTGTGTGTGTGTCTGGTCACGAATAGGCTCCTATATGGTTGACTATTTTAAAAAACTGATTACATACAATGATAGAAGATGTATCGAGACACAGGAATGGTATGTTTGATCTGCCAAAACAGTGGTTCATTAAAATTGTGGGGTCTGCGTTTGCGCCTGGTCCACAAAGTATGGAAATAAAAGATTTAAAAATTAAAAAAAAAAAACGTTTAAAAGTGTTTCTGATATAGATGTACATAATAATACTTTGATAAGTATGTTTTAACTTAAATAGCGATGGTATAATAAAATTGTGGTGTCTGGGTTCGCGCCTGGCCTCTATAGAATGGAAATAGGCACAAACTTTAATAAAGACTTTTCATATCTACCTGGGTAAGTATACTTTGATAATTATGTTTCTGCTTTAAGAAATATGGTATAATAAAATTATGGGGTGTTCGCTCACACCTGACCTCCATAGAATAGAAATATGCCACAAAGTTTAACAAGTTTTTTTTTTAATATAAGATCCACAGAATATTGTGATAAGTGTTTCAGTGTGAACAGGTATGGTATAATAAATTATGGGGTTTATCTATTTTATTTTTACTTTCACCATATTTTACTTTGGTTTTGATACCCCCAAATTCGAAGCTATCTCATTACAACCCTTCCTTTTCATAACGTATCATACTTTAATAAATCAGAGTCCATTTTGTGTAGGCTGTTTTTGAACCCAGTCAACGACGGGTACTTTTGCTAGTATATATATATATATATATATATATATATATATATATATATATATATAAAACTACTTGATCAATTTATGTAGGTTTTGGAATATTATTCTTTTGTTTTGTGACGGGTACTCACATCATGTACATCATAAAGATATTTCTGTATTTATTTTAATATGGGAAGAATTCTGGAGCCTAAAAGAATGTGTAGAGTGGTAGATACATGTTTCATTGAACAGCAAACGTTTTCAACTCCCATGAGTCGTCTTCAGGCGTGTGATGAATTAAGAAATTGCGTTTAGTAAATTTCTTTTAAAAAAGTCGATTAAAATCGTTTAAAAGCACTTAAACATAACCTCTCGCCCTTCATATTGATCCTGATTGATGGTCGGTTTGTTTATGCGATTAAATAGGGCTTCTATGATGGGGAGGCGCAGGTTAAAATGTGGGACAGCTAAAATGGCGAACAGAATGTTTGAACATTGGCCTGCCAAATGAAAGATGGATTGCAAGAGAAACAAACAGAAATTATCCCTGGTGTTTAATAAATAGGGCTATGACAACAGCATATTCTTTTCATGGTTTTGACTCTCATGTATATATCCGACACAGTTAGACATAGTTAATTAATCGAGTGTGACAGCCTCCCATGCTCAGGTCAGCAACTGACCTCTAACCTCATCGGAAACTGTGGCTCGTGATCGTCATTTTCCGGGAGGGCTTCACAAGATTCTCTGCTTCTCCGTGTTGATTTCTAATGAAAAGCAAAAGCAAAGCTTTGCATGTGCGTCGGAAAGGAAAAACAGACACTCAGGGTTTCTAACTACGAAAAGTTAATTTCACAAAATTTACAGATTTTTACATATGTACATCGTTCAGTTCACCAAAATATTTTAAGTCTCACAAAAAACTTATTCTTCGTCCACTAGATGACGGTCAGGATAGAGGGGGGGTCTCGGCTGTTCTGGGAACGGTTTTCTTTCTCGAGAATTGGCTTCAATCTGCCACATTACTCTATATAAAAGCATATAAGATATCAAGGGATATACACTCGAGAGTCAAAACAATGAAAAGAATACACTGTTGTCATAGTCCTATTAATGAAACATGCATGAGAGAAAAAATTTCAGATTTGAATTATTTTGAGATCAAATTGGAATATGATTAAACATCTGGTAAAGAATTTTTGATCCTCATCCACTTCATTGATTGGAATGGTTTATCCTGATTTTAAGGTGAAGTGCATAAAAAAAAAGACAAAGTATGTAGAAATGTGAGAAATTGGCCAAGATTGCATGCCATCAGTTTGTGCTGTCACTTTCAGGCTAATATCTTTGGGAAAGGCCGGAATCTAATTCTTCGTGAACAGCATCTTTATTGGCAGTCATTTCAATATAGTCTCAGCCTTGCTGTACATTGGCAAAAGAGCGTGGATCAGTGAGAACAGGATAATATACCCTGTAATTATTTCACCCCGGGAAATAGCAGGGCATATAGCAAGAAACCAATACATTTTGGTTAGCAAACACACAGACATGCAAACATACACACGTGCACACATGTACAAACACACACACAAACACACACACACTTTCTCTCTCTCTCTCTCTCTCTCTTACAGACATATATATATATATATATATATATATATATATATATATATATATATATATATATATATATATATACACATACAAACACACACTCACACACTGCCGTAAACATACAAACACACACTCGCACACACATGCACACACAAGCATACACAAATATATATTGGTAAGAAAAGTGACAGTTGCTGCTTGCAACACTTAATAATCTTATAAAAGAATAGAGCAACCCAGGTAGTTGATAGTGTATATCCAAAAATATATACAGGCATACAAAATTTCGATTCCTTCTACGCCAGAGTAGGTGGCATAGGATTAAACACCTCCGACAATATTCTCAGCCATGCTGACTCGAAAACGACCTTCTTTATTCAACAGAAACGAATCATTTTCCATCATGATGCTGCTTGTTCTCGCACAACACTACTGATCAAACATTTCCGAGGAGATTTGGTTGAGAAAGCGTGCCCCATCTTGCATATTCTCCTTACCTTGCCCCCTCAGATTATCACTTATTTCGAGAACTATCAAATATCAAATTAATATCACGAGAGAAGATTGAATAAGAGTTAGATTCATATTTCACATAAAAATCTAAATAATTTTTACAAGCGAAATATTTATAAATGGCAATTCACCGTTTTGGTGAGTTCTGTCAACAGAAGCCAACAAACAAAAAGTGACAGAGTCAAAGAAAAGTTACTCTTCTACCTACCCGGATAAGTTTTGTGTTTTAATGTATTTTAATGCTTTTATTCGGTACATCTATACACCATTTATATAACCTTATAACATGCAACAGTTACACTGCTTAATGTTCGAAAAACTACATATTTGCAGAAAATGTAAATGCGATATTCGTTTTCAGCATAGCCGGAAACGTTCAAAAGTCGTCATTTGAAAGGAAAATGTTAAGTTGGAAACCAAATAAGTTTTTACAAATATCGACAACTATCTTTGCCTGTTGGTTGGTTTTGTGTTGGTCTACCATAATGACTAAATACTCCCCCCCCCCTAAAAATTACCAGTCCCCCTTCAAAAAGTCTCAATAAATTAGGTGCTCATTTCGGATTAAATTAATATAGAAAAGTGATCCCCTACTTTTTAAACCTATAATTTTTTCCTATATTTGAAACTATTTGTATGGAATTGAGTTATAAATAGAAAAGGTCGTTATTGTTATGAACAAAGATTTTTAATAAGTTAGTTCTTCGTTTTCCGGATGAGATTGTTAATCGGCAAAAAAATACAGGTTACTATAAATATTGGTTGGACCGAACTCCAATCTATGATTCTTCCTTGCCAAACTTTCACAAAAAATCACTCAACTAGCTACAACCACTATACATGAATAATAATCGTTCAAATCAGGAAAATATAAAAAACTTTGTTTACAATCCTGTACTTTTAAAAAAAATTTTAATTACATTTTCACCCCAAACAAAGCAAAGTGCCACTTTGATGTAGGGTGCTACTATCAGGGATATAATCTACAGGGGGTACTATATAGGGAGTTGAGCAGCAAGATGTTTCTTCACATTACACTTGAACTTCTGCATGTCAGTACAGTTGGGGAAGCAGAGACCCGGAAGGGAGTTTCAAAGTCTAGCAGTTCTGGGGAAGAAACTACTGAAGTAAAAAGCTCTCTTACATCTAGGGATCTCAACTGTGAAGGGGTGGGGTTTAGCTACTAGTCGAGTTTGTCGGGTGTATTTACATTGAGGGAGTACAAGTGCTTGCAGTTTGTCAGAGCATTTATCATTAAAATACTTGTAGAACAGGCAGAGGGATGCTACATTTCATCGATGGGACAGAGGCTGAAGCTTAGATGAGTTTAGGACCTATCAGGTTGGTGTCTCTCTTTTGAACCCTGCTTAGCAGCGAGAGATTAGTAGCAGATGCAGCAGCCCAAATGTGACAACAATACTCCATAAATGGGTGAATGGTGGCTTCATACAAGATACTTTCAGGCGTTAATAGTTTTCTAGCACAGTAGAGAGTGCCTACCTTCTTTGCAGCGGTCTTGGCAATGCTCTCAATGTAACTGTTCCAACTCATGTTCCCTGTAAATGTTAGGCCAAGGAGTTTAAAAGAAGTATTTTTTTTGGTAATGTGTTTTTGATCATTGCTATTGGTGGTAGAGAAGGTTTATTTTTCCAGAGCAATGTCGGCACACAGGCAGCTAGTATTTTTTTAAATAAGTATTAAATTTTATATATGAAACAATCTCGACTTTTCCTTTGTCATTAGAGTTTCAATAAGAACTTAACCTAAAACTTCCAAAAACTTTCACTTTCACAACTTAAAGCGTGTTTTGCAAAACCATGCATACATTTGATCATGGTTAAAAATTATTACATTTATTCCAAACAAAATGCCTCTCTTAAATACATATTTCTAGAAAAATGGTAGCAAACATTTTCACTCTTTATCCATTAAGTCCTTTCAGGTGGCGGTGAGAACTGAGTGCAGTTTGATCATCAAGTAGAGGAAATAGTTGAGAGTGGTTGTCGATTGATGAGTGTTTATTGTGAATGATTTACAGAAGTAAGACGGTACCAACGATTGAAACTCAGTTGAGTATGCTATGTAAAAAAAACGATGCTGCAAAGATAAACTCGCAATGTCCCCTTCTCATGTAAGTAAGAAGACAGACTAGATAAGTGAAAATGATATTAGGAAAAGGCTAGAATCGAACCCTGTAGACAAGTGTTAAAAGATAATGGATAATTGAATTCCTAGGAATGCAGTCGATTGTCAATTCTTTTAGAAATAACTAAATATTATTTATGTCAGAAAAAGAGCGATTGTCCATTCTTTTAGAAATAACTGGATATTAAATATGTCAGTTAAAAGAATGGACAATGCGAGTTTATAAATAATAATTAAAAATAGGTTAGATATTGAACAATCAAAATTGGGAATTATTTGTTTGCCAAAATTGTGTTTGGACAGACACATATAAAATCCACGTGAAATTTAGTCACGTTGGTTACTAGCACACTTCTGACGTCATAAACAAAGTAGATTCTCAATATATGGAGATGGGGTTCGAAGTTAGGATCAGATAATCAGAGAGTCACACTCGCAGCCAAAGAGGGTCAGAGAGTGAAGCTGATGTTCTTAGAGCCGAAAGGTAGAAAGTAGACCATGTAGTCAAAAGGCTTGAATCCCAGACATCATCAATCGGCTGGCTGATAAATAAAGAAATCATCTATATTTTGTAACTGTTTGAAGGTGTCGTCATTCCACCAACCGGAAAGGTAAATGTGTTTTGTATATTCATCTATAAACTAACTCTTGTATAAGCCTCTTCCAATTAATGTGTCCCCACCATTATCAATAATGTCTCTCTCTGTTATAAATGAGTCCCCCGTAAAATGTGTCCCCAATATGTACTTGCTACACAACAAGAAGGTGGTAATAAGGAGGAGATAAGGCCACCACATACTAGATTCTGAAGCCGATTTTTGTACCTTATCTCGGCAGGAAAGAGTGCTCAGAATAGCCCCTCTCCAGATGTAGTTATAGTAATCGAATATCCCCTCCCCAGATGTAGTAACAGTATCTTAGGAAGTATTTGGTTCTTACACAGGTACAGCTACCATGTTGTAGTTATCTGAGAAGCAGCTCTGGAGTAAGATACCTTCTTGAAATTTCAGATTAATCCAAGAATTTTTCCAACAACCTGGGCAACAAATTTTTATATAATTCTTCAATTTCAGATCAGAGGTGAAGCACAGTTCAGGAAACTTATCAAAGCACTAATTTGATTAAGTGGATCACTCAACAAGAACTTGTTTACGTTGGACTCGAAAGCTACCATGTTGTAGTTATCTGAGAAGAAGCTCTGCGGTATAGAATTCCACATGCGGATAGTCCTATGTAATTTATGTTTAGTTTAATGCACAAATAGAGTGTTGGGGAAAATTGTTGGAAATAGGCGAGTATTTGTTTTAATGTTTACAGGTGGCATGGAATGAATTTCGGTCAAGCAACTGGCATTAAAATGACAATAAAGCAGAGATAAACTCGCAACGTTTATTCTGTGTAAACAAGATTATTAAGGAGAAAAGATTTTAAAACAGACACTCCCCAATATTAGGACGTGTTTAATTCTCATATAAGTAAAAGATTGCATCGGGAGTAAGACACCATCTTGAGTTTCAGATTAATTAATTTCGCTCTTATACAAGTATAGTATTACTACCAGAAGTGAGATACCCTCTAAAGCGGTTGAATGATCCATTGATCATTTTTTGCAATATGAAAACAATATATTTTTATGTAAGTATAAACTTAATGTGGGATTAAAAGTATTTTCAAAGTACCTTTCCGGATTATTTAGATTGTTTAAACTACTGTTCTCACCTTGAGCGTTATTTTAACAACGTTACCGTGAATGTAACCTCTGACCTTCTTCAGGTGCACTTTGTTGAACTCGGGAATCTTTCTGTCGAACTTGGGGAATTTTTCTGTTAAACTCAAGAACCTGAACGGAATTTCGTTGGCCATGACCAGGTAACAGTCTTAAATAATTCGCAATTGTACTACACTGAGGATTAAACCTTCAACCTCCAAAAGACTGTAACTTTTACAACGGAATTTTACCAAGTACTCTATCTACGGCGTCACGGGTTTGAAAATCACCTAGAACCCTAACCCCGTCGTGACTGACTGGAACGGTGTAAAAATAATACCAAAGATGAGAACAGTAGTCCAAAGAATCCAAATAATACAACTTATCAATCCTTATCTCCTGGATTCAGAACCACTACTTTTTTTTGACTGCTTACATGACGAGGTGTGTGTGTGTGTGTGTGTGTGTGTGTGTGTGTGTGTGTGTGTGTGTGTGTGTACACAAATGAATGTATATGTGGGTGAAAACTGTTGTAATTCGTATTTCAAGTGAAAACATGATACCCCATTGTTTCAGCCTCTCAAAGTGAAGACAGTTGAGGGCACTAAGTTCGTTGGAGAAAGTGTCTCCTCGCTTGCGCCATCAGCTTTGTTTTTCTTGCTTTTTTTTTTTTTTAATCTTTTAATTTCATTTTTAATTTTTTAAATTTTTTATTGTTTTTATTTTTTATTTTTTATTTTTAATTTTTATTCTTTTTTTTAATTTTTTAATTAATTAATTTTTTTAATTATTTTTTAATTTTTTTTACTTATTTATTTATTTTTACTCTGTCGTATTGTCCAAATATAGCTGCCTACAATTTATGACCAAGCTGAGAACAAGCCAACAATATACAATAAGGAACTTTTTAATTTATCACGGAGACAGAGATCCCCTTGCCCCAAAGCTCTTCTTTAAAGTAATGAGTTTAGGATTAGTAAAAACTTTTATGGACACCAGAAAACACTTAATCATATCCAGCAGCGTTCAAGAATCTGGTACTGATGCCCAGGGTATATATATATATATATATATATATATATATATATATATATATATATATATATATATATATATATATATATATATATATATATATAACACATAATATGAGAACAATAAGAAATAAAAGCATCATAGATCGATAAAAATGTTATTAAAATTTTAAATGCCACAGACAAAAATAACACACATCTTGAATTCATCGTAAATATATGTTTGCATTCAAGGTGAATCTTTAACTCTAGTTGTAAAAAATGATTTATTGCATGACCGCCAACATCTCTGATAGCGATGCGAGGATATGTCTTTAAAAGCAATAATAATCAACTGGTGTTAATCGTGACGCCCTGCACTGATGATTCCCGAAAAGATGAAACACTAGTGTCTGTAGGTATTTAATAACTAGATTATAGTTAAAGTCATCTCCTTTTGGCTTAAAAATTCATCGGTATATGACATTTACTGAATTATACGTAAACAATAAAATTCAGTATATTACAAACAAGTATATATATATATATATATATATATATATATATATATACAAAAGATTTTGAAACATCAGTTGGAAATATTTACTGATTTAAAACCACCTGAACAGTGAGAATTATATGTATATATATATATTTTTTTTTTCTCTCACTGGTTTTCCAACTGAAACCAATTTCCCTCTTTCCTCATTCGATTCTTAGCTTTTAATTTATCATTCTGACATTTCCTCTTAGAGGGTCAGACGATAAGGCCTTAAGGAAAATTTTAACAATTCCACCTGCCCGTTTTTTTTGTTTCTTTGATCTTTTTAATTTAAATTAAATTATGTTTCCTCTGAAATTTCTCCTTCCATTTTGCTGTACCAAGAATTTACTTATATATATATATATATATATATATATATATATATATATATATATATATATATATATATATATATATATATATATATATATATATATATATATATATATACCACCGTCCTAATGTTAAGAACGTTTTTTGGAATAGACACCCCAACCTCCCCATATTAAGAACAGCTTTCGGAATAGACACTCTGAACCTCGCCATGGTAAGAACAGCTTTCGGAATAGATACCCCATTTAATTAGGGGGATTGTCAAAGCATTTGCCCCAAATTTAACCTTGATATTCGTTGTCAGCATATCCACATGCAAAAACTAGAAACAAAAATAAATGTTGGGTGGAGAGAAGTAGATTTGTTTATCGCACGTGCATACAAATCTGGCGGCCACTGAATTACAGTGCATAATGCATGTCTTTATATCTCTAAAATTACGTGTCTCCACCAAAGTTAAGAGAAAGTGTCTTATTCAGCATAGTCAAAAACCTATACAAGTCGTTATTTTAAAGGAAATTGTGGAGGTGGGCTATGGTAAAAGTTTACCTAAAAATAAAGTTTATGTCTTAGCAGTGTCGATAATGAGTCAGGACAAGAAGTAAACAAAAAATTAAAAAACAAAACAAAACAAAAAAAAAAACAAATATATAACAAATAAGTGTTTCTGTAGGCAATGTAATTTAGGGTTAATTTATAGTTTAGCGGCATAAATTATTTGACAGACACAAAATTATAATAACTATTTATTTTCATATAAAACACATTATTAGACCCAGAGGCTGAAATAAAACCAGAAAAAATCTATTGTTATTAATTTTCAGTATTTTTATGAGACTAAATGTACAATATTCGAGTCCTTTAAAAATTTGGCCTTTCTAAAGTTTGACAGATTGGCCATTTTAAGGTCACATTTGGTCTTTTTTACGATCTTGCATGGGACTATGTTTTAATTAAGAGTGTAAAAAAGGCCAAATTTGGCCATAAAAAGGCAAATCTGGCAAACTTTAGAAAGACGAAATTATAAAAGCAATATGCCGGCCTCGACTGTTATGAATTTAGTAAAATAAAAAATGATGAAAAAATAATGACAATGAAATTTTTTTCTGGTTTTATTTCAGCCTTTGGGTCTAATAATGTGTTTCATATAAAAATAAAAAGTTTTTATAATTTTTTTTTCTGTCAACAAACGAAAACAAAAACAAAAATAGCTTTGTCTACGGATGACATGATTAAGCATAGGAAAATATATAAGTAAGTAAAAACATCCACAGTAATAGTAAATGTTAAAAAAAAGAAAAATATAATCAAAACAACCGAAAACAAAACAAGCAAACCAAAAACATAGCATCGTTCATTTTCATAAGGGTTGAAAAGGCGCTCCAAAATCGAAAAATAAATAACGGTACCCGTGCGTTTGTGTTTGTATGAAGAAGTGGATTCTGGTATAATAGAATTAACCAGTTCAACCAATTAGAATGGGCGGATTTTGAGAAGGGAGAAGTTATTATTTTTTAATCGGGTGATGGAAAGATTATGTTGTGTGTATGTAGTTAACCAGTTATGATGGGTGCAATGAAAGTATCGTAGGAAAATGTTGAATAGGTCCCGGTGTCAACTGGTAGCAGTGGGAGGACTAAATATTTATAGAGAAAAATAGGGACTCCTTCCTCTATAGATGTTACGAATGTGATCGTGTTGCTCCTAAGATGCAATGTAGCATTTTATTATAACGATTTAATGTGTCTAAAATTGTGTTAGAAAATTACATAAAATAGTGACTAATAGCCTAGGTGTAATGCATTAGTATGTGTTATCTGTTATTGCAAGCCTACGATACTTTGGTCCAGAGGGGAATTTCTGTAGTCTAAATATTATATAAGAGATTATATTGGACTCAATATATAGTAATGATTAGGGCTATGACAACAGCATATTATTTTCCTTGTTTTGATTCTCCGGTATATATCCATTGATATCTTATATGTTTTTATGTAGTGTGATGTGGTTCTCGGTTGATTAATTGTGTCTAACTGTGTCGGATATATACTCGAGAGTCAAAACAGTGAAAAGAATATGCTGTTGTCATAGCCCTAGTAATGATTTAAAATTTACTATAACCTTTTTACACAAATATTACGCAAGTATAAATCATGTAGAATATCTACATGAATATGATTACACGTAATAGTTAACTGAAGATGATCATCCCATAAGAAAAGTGGGGGAAAAAACTAATAGAAAATTAAAATGAATTCTTAAAATAATATGCAAATTAGCTAGATCTTTTGCAGATGAATGCAATTTCTACGACCCATATAGAAGAAAGTTGTATTTTCTTTTGAAATAAATAAAAAAGTGTTTTAATATGAATATCAATGCACCCCCCCCCAATAGGAGTATAGATTTAACTACTTGGGACAGTGATTACTTATGAATATGTTCTCATCTAAAAAAGCTCAATAATGCAATACTAGAGCGATAAATATTTTTATTTAAAGTTATAAAGAAAAGAACAAAAAGGAACAGAAAAAAGAAAACCATGTGTAATAGATGAAACGAAACTGGCAACCATGATAGAATTCGATGAATGCTACATTACCAAGCAATTTAATTCAATCTAAAAATCCAGATAAAGCCCGTTTGAAACTTTATATGGCAGTTCAATAAGAAATTATGATCAAACCAGGCGTAAACTCAAACAAAAGCAATTTGCCTCCTCCCTTGAGGCTTGCATTCACAAATATCTGCGGGCTTAGAACTAATTTAGATGATGTTTGTATTATTTTGATTAATTCTCATCTTGGGTGTTATTAGCACAACGTTTCGATCGCTGTGCCCTGCGACCTTCTTCTGGTGTTGAATACACGTTTCCTTTTCTCTACTAAGGAAAAGAGGGGTTAGCTCAGTATTGCAACAAGTCGAACCGTGGGTTTGAAGGTGGGTCCGTCTCCCTTGCACTGTGTTTTTTTTTTTTTATGAAAATACACGTGGATATCGATCTTCTGTTTCGTAAAACATTTTTTTTTGTTAATATTAGCAATAAGTATAGATATCTCCCAAAATTGAGCCATAGAGAAACCCTAACAAAAAAACCCCTTCGTAACCCCTGAAGATTGAACTTTCTTTATGATCTACGGATCAACCTTCAAGCCCCTACATACAAAGTGGCACTGTACCTTGTTTGGGGTGAAAATGTAATAAAAAAAAAATGAAAGATTGATTAACGTTTCGACGATGTTAATCGTCTGGATACAGGTTCAACAATAACTTAAAATGATTAAATGAAAAACTAATATGATAAAAGAATCATTTAGTTATATATTAATTTAGACCAAGCAGCAAAGTCCCACCCCTACACAGTTGAAATCCCTAGATGTAAGAAAGCCTTCTACTCTAATAGTTTCTTCTCCAGAACTGTTAGACTTTGGAATTCCCTTCCGGTTTCCTTCTTCTCCAACTGTACTGACATGCAGAAGTTCAAGTGTAATGTGAACAGGCATCTTACTGGTCGACTCCCTACATAGTATCCCTGCAACTTATGTCCCCCGATAATAGCCCCCCCCCCACATCAAAGTGACATTGTGCCTTGTTGGGGTGAAAATTGAATAAAAATATAAAAAAATAAAAAATAAAAAAATAAAAATAAAAAAAAATAAAAAAATAAAAAATAAAGGATTAATGAACGTTTCAACGATGTTAATCGCCTTGATATGAGTTTAACAATAATTTAAAACGATTAAATGAAAGTCTAATATCATAAAAAAAATCATTCATTTATTTTATTAGACCTTGATGAAAATGAAATAAAGCAAGAAATTTCATTTATAAAACTCACTGTGTTCGGCTACCTGTCTATCTCCATTTTTTTTCAACCTGCATCTCCTCCGAGTCAGAAGATCACAGAGCGGCAATCTTTATTGTGTTGCTGGAATTTAAGAATTGAAACAAAATTTTATCAGGTTTCGGAATTTTTTAGATGAGGATTGATAATTTGTATTATTTTGATTATTCGGACTACTATTCTCATCTTGAGTTTAATGGAGATGATGTTCCGGAGTATTATTGAGATGATGTTCCGTAGTATTATTGAGTTGATGTTGCAGAGTGTTATTGAAATGATGTTCCGGAGTGTTATTGAGATGATGTTCCCGAGTGTTGTTGAGATGATGTTCCCGAGTGTTGTTGAGATGATGTTCCGGAGTGTTATTGAGATGATTTTTCTGTGGGCCGTCTTTTATAAGTCTTTACCAGGTTAAAATAGTTGCTCTTCTATGGATGCAAACACACACACACACACACACACACACACACACACACACACACATATATATACAAGAAGATCGGAGGTTACGTTGGGCGAAATGTTGTGAAAATAACACCCAAGATGAGACCAGTAGTACAAATAATTCAAATAATACAAATTATCAATCCTTATCTCAAAACGTAAGAAACATAATATATGTTAGAGGTGTTAAATAATTTCATGTTGTTTATTTGTTTTACGATGGCTTGCAGATGTAATAATCTAACTGTGCTAACTAATGTTTTATGTTGCTCCTCTTTATTAAGTAGTAAGTGCATTAACAAATTAAAATAAGTATTTACAAGTAAATAAAACAAGTCTGTCAATATTTTTACTCATCTTATACAAGATTAGATAAACGTAAGGATATGGTTTCTTTTAGATGATGGCTAAAAATACGTTTCTTCATTGCAACACTGAGAAGTGTTATCAAAATAATTCCATCACGACTTCCTTGTGTAAGAATCGTAGAGATGGCTGCAACCATTTTTTTTTTTTTATAAATCCATATCTATCACCTTGACTTAATATTCAAGTTACAATATTGGCCGTTGATATTGATTTTAGACAATCTGTTTTCAGCTCATTGGCAGAATTCCATTTGTTTCCAGAATTTAGAAATTTCTTTCTCTTTGGAAAATCTACTTCCGGCTTCTCATTTCCTCAGACACTTAATCCTATCTTCATTGTGTTGCTGTAATTTGAGAATTAAAACAAAATGTCATCAGGTTTCGAATTTTTTTTTAGATGAGGATTGATAATTTGGATTATTTGGGCTACTGTTCGCATCTCGAATGATATTGAGATCATGTTCCGAAATGTTATTGAGATGATGTTACAGACCTCCAAAATAAACCTGCTTATAAAATTTTAAACAATATAGGAACCATTAATTATTGTTTTTTTCTTTCATTTTATTTTTCACTAGCAGAGGGCACCCGATTATAAAATATGCTTTATATATATATATATTTTTTTTTAATTTATGTTATTGAGATGATGTTCCAGACCTCCAAAATAAACCTGGTATAAAATTTTAAACAATATAGGAACCATTAATTATTGTTTTTTTTTTTCATTTTATTTTTCACTAGCAGAGGGCACCCGATTGTAAAATATGCTTTATATATACATATTTTTTTTAATTTATGCAGATTTTATATTTATTATTATAGATTGAATTTTCTATCGATCTTTTCACATTATTATACCCAATGTATAGTCGTGATTTTAAAAGTAAGAAAAAAGTGTGATTCGAATTTCATTAGCTAGAATAAAAACTGAACCCAAAATTTATAGCGCTCCAGCCTGAGATGTTACCGAATCAGCCATCGTCAGTTGGATAAGAAATAGCTAAAAATAAACTAACATTAACGTACAAATGCAGACATATTTGCACAGGCGTAAAAGAGTAGTTCACGTCGACTTATGTTTACCAAGTTCTCATTTCTTTCAATTTTGAACCCTTAGCAACGATTTTAAGCAAAAAAACAAAAAAAAAAAAAAAAAAAAAAAACGGTTCACAGAAAATACATTCATTTGGGCCGCCTTGCGCCGCTCACCAACCTTCTGTCTCGGAGGAGATACAGTTTGAAAAATGGAGACAGACGGGCGGATAGA
The DNA here is from genome assembly GCF_053919585.1 of Euprymna scolopes. Classification (NCBI taxonomy): domain Eukaryota; kingdom Metazoa; phylum Mollusca; class Cephalopoda; order Sepiida; family Sepiolidae; genus Euprymna; species Euprymna scolopes. The sequence goes on along the minus strand of NC_136489.1, from coordinate 122,821,838 downwards.
CGGACAAACAAACATATAGTAGTAAGTTTTATGAATGAGATTTCTTGCTTTATTTCATTTTAAATAAGTCTCATATCATAAATAAATGAATGATTACTTTGTTACAGCAGATTTTCATTTAATCATTTTAAGTTATTGTTGAACCTGTAACGATATGATTAACATCGTCGAAACGTTGATTTATCTGCGAAGGGTTTAACTGATGTTTTTATACTTTTGCTTATAACAGCGCTATATATGTATTGAGCACTTTTGAAAAATAAAATATATTGGTTTTTGTTTATTTCAATACAGCTGAACGTATCTAATTAATACACGCAAACGTGCATTCGCACACATATCTATCTATCTATCTATCTATCTATCTATCTATTGTTCTCTCTCTCTCTCTCTCTCTCTCTATATATATATATATATATATACACACATACACACACATATATATATTCATATATATACACACACGCACATATACATATATATATATAACTACTTCATTTACTCGCATAAAATTAATATACGAAAGTATAGATTTATGCGTAAACTTTAAGTATTTACTTCAAAAGTGCTCAATACTAGGTAGAGCTAGTTAGTAATTTATAAAATATATATTTATGTTTCTAACGATTTTGTGTAGTTTCCGTTGGAAATTGTTAGGTTGATCGTGGAATTCTAAGTTTTTAATTACGCTTAAGAGGTCATTTTCAAAGTTTATCAAAAGGTCTACTGTTTTCGCATTTTTAAGGGTTTTAAAACCATAGGATTCTTTTTTTGTTTACGTTTTCATTTTTAAGGAAGAAATTTGCTCGCCATCGCATTCGGCGTATTAGTTCATCTGTTTTTTGAATTAATTTAATAATATAGCTATGCTTGCTGGGTGTGGGGATGTTTTTTAGCGATGTTTCGAAATTAACTCTTTCCATATCTATTTTTAATGTGGTGAAATAAATTCTTTTGAGAGTGCTCGACTGTTTCACGAGCTAAGTATAACTACTTCATTTACTCACATAAAATTAATATACGAAAGTATAGATTTATGCGTAAACTTTAAGTATTTACTTAAAAAATGCTCAATACGTAGGTAGAGCTAGTTAGTAATTAATAAAATATATATGGCGATTAAGCTACACTGAATATTCGGCGTTTCATCCACTCTAGGATTCCTCAGGCTTATGCGCGAATTCTGCGGTTGTTTATCGTTTTTATATGGTCCTCTTCTATTAAGGATTTAGTTAGCCAATCAGCTTTCTAGTATCCACCGCGCCCCTTCCTATCAGCCAATGGGCATGCATTTTATCGAACAAAGGATCTGTTTTAAAACTAGGTTAGTGTTTTTTTTGTTAGTTTATATATGAATATATATGTGTACATACATCTATGCACATATATATACATATATATATATACATACACATATGTGTGATCGTTTATGTATATTCATGTTTATTTAATTTATTTATTTGTTTATTTTCTATTGTTTTTGTTAGTTTTAAAACTATTTCGTATCGCTATCCTAGTGTAAATTTTATTTTGTGAACACAGTTATTTGCTATTTCTCTTCTACAGTTTAATAGATGTTGGGGTTCTTTAAAGTACAGGATAGAAAATTTTTCATGATAATCTACATGGGTCGTCTAGATGCCCACACGTGGTACCTTTTCTTATTATTTTCCATTCGACTACTGGCGAATGTCCGCTTTCTTTGAGTTCCCAGTATTTATTCGCTAGTGTTGTTTTTATACGGCGTTTTTTATTGTGGAATGTACTTTTGTGGTCATAGTATCGGGTTTTGATATCTAAGGAAGTCATGCCAACGTAATATTTCTTGTTATTCGGGTTTTCTTTAGAAAATATTGTTGCCTGATAAACTACGCTTTTAATTAGACATTTATTTTGAACTGGGCAAAGTGTACGGTGTCTACAGTTGCATTTATCTTGTTCGTTATTAGTATTTTTCTTTATGGTATGGTTGTTCTTGTCCGGGGTTGGTTTATTATTATTATTATTATTATTATTATTATTATTATTATTATTATTATTATTATTATTTCTGCTAGTGTTAGTTTTATTTTTGTCATGGTGTTTACTTTTTTATTGTTTATTTTGTTGTTGTTTACATTGTTTTCATTTAGTATTTTGTTATTATGTGCTTTAATTATCATCTTGTGTCTTGTGTAAGTGTCAACTGAATTAAAGGAATAAATTCAACATCATGAAATTTGGAATATAGACTTTTATCATTCATTCATTATATATATATGTGTGTGTGTGTGTGTGTGTGTGTGTGTGTGTGTGTGTGTACATTTCCCTACTAGATAAATCTATCAATTTTTGGTCTAGAGACTCGAGATTTGACATAAGGGGTATTGAGATTTGGGAAAATCTTTTTAATCCATTTTCAGCCAGGAATTTTGCTGTCAAGGCGTCAAAGTTCAACGATTTAACCTTTGCAAACTCTACCAAACTCCTCCGCCAATTTTGAGTCTAAACATTTGAAATTTTAAATGTAGGTTACTTAGATATGGATCAAGCTTTTTTAATTTGATTTGAGTCCAAAATAATAAATGTTAAGGGATCAAAATTGGGGTCAAAATTAAAAACAAATTTGACCTCTGCGGTCTCTACCAAATTACACATCTAATTTTTGGTCTAAACATTTGAAATTTTACATAAAGGGTATTCAAAGATAGGGCAAGCTTTTTAATCGGTTTGGGTCGAAAATTTGAGCTGCCAATGGGGTCAAAGTTCAAAAGATTTGATCTTTGCGGTGTCTAACAAACTACTCAGCCAATTTTTGGTCTAAACATTTGAAATTCATACATAACGGATATTCAGACATGCGACAAGCATTTTAATCAGTTTTGGGGCAAAAACTTGGCTGCCAAAAGGTCAAAGTTGAAAGAGATGACCATTGCAGATTCTACCAAATTTCTCCACCAATTTTGTGTCTAAAGACTTGAAATTTTAGATGTAGGTAACTTGGACATGAGTAAAACTTTTTATTTTGATTTGAGATCAAAATAATAAATGTTAAGCAGTTAAAATTGGTGTCAAAGTTTTAAAAAATTGATCTCTGCGGTCTCTACGAAATTACTCAGACAAATTTTGGTCTAAGCATTTAAAATCTTACATAAAGTATATTCACACATAGTGCAAGTTATGAACAGTACATAGAACCCGAGCAAAGCCGGACTGAACTGCTAGTATATATATATATATATATATATATATATATATATATATATATATATATATATATATATATATATATATATATATATATTTACAAAGGAGTCACCATTGGCAGAATTGGACTATTTAAAGGAACGTGATGTCGTCTGCGTATAGATTAATGAATGAACTTAGAACATGATGAAGATAAGGAAGAAGGTTGGGCCAAAGATGGAACCCTGAGACACATGCAAAACACTTGACAGAAACCTACCAGGAACAAAAGATGGTTTCCAATGACATGGATTTTCAACCATGGGCCACATTCAAGTTGTAAACAAACTTTGAAGTATTACCATAGATGGTAGTGTCGTCTGCATATATGTTGTTCTGTCCTCAATGATTATTTGCATATACCTATTGGAGAGAAACGATTCGATGGTTGAGAAGACATTTTTAGATATTCCATAGTTGGTGATTTTGTGAAGTAAACCTTTATGCTAAACCCTGTCAAATCCCTTTGATATGTCGAGAGCTATTGTTTTAGAGAGGAATCCCGTGTTGTTAGATTCACTAATCCTATGTGAAATTACAGTCAGCACATCAGTTGTATATCTCTCAGGATGGAAACCATATTTTATGTCATTGAGTAGGTTGTTCGTTCCCAAGTGGTTGACAATTTTTCTATTTGGTATGGACCCAAACAACTTGCTCATGATGCACAGGAAACTAATTGGTCTGTACTGAGATGCTGAAGACCACTCTCCAGTATTTTTAAATACTGGTCAGACTAACAAGGTTTTCCAAAGTGTTGAGAAGCATTTCTCATTTAGGTAGCTATTGAACAGCTTTGCAAGAATAGGTGCTAGTTCCAGTTATAGCTATTTTTTTTGTCAGCACCAGTTACTTTTTTTATTTATTTTTTTTTTACAAAAGAGCCACCACTTATCAAGGCCCGGAGGCCACTCGAGGATAAGGATTAGCCAAAGTGAGAATTGAGTAAATTGAATTATTTAAGGGATGGCTCATCAAGAACTTGTTAACGTTAGACTTGAAGACAACCATACTGTAATCAGTTGGAAAGCAGGAAAATGGAATGGAGTTTCACATGCGTGCAGTTCTAAGAAAAAAGCTTTGTTCGTGGAATCTACATTTAGGTTTAGGCAGAGATGAAGATTAGGGGAAATTATTGATAGATGGTTTGATGAGCATGGTAACATCACAAACAGATATGTGGATGTTGCTCAGATTATTTTCGGTCATTTGAGGAAATTCAGGAGGTAGGTGGCCCTGATCGTATAAGATTGAGTTTGCAGCATAGTTCTTGGTAAAGAGTTTGGCTTTGTCAGATGCTGTCAAGATCACCTCAGACCCGTTGATGATGGTCAGAAATTAGGACGCACATCTGTTCGGGATCTTGTTTATTATATGCCAAAACTCCTGGGAGCCAAGTGTCTGTTCTTCTATATTAGACTTGATGGATTGAGCATATTACTCCTTCGCGTTCTTTATAAATCTTTTAAATTGATTGCAGGCAGGCCTTAAGGCGGTTTTAGTTGCGAAACATCTACTACATTAAAAGCTGTTGAAGTGGTGGTTTCTATGAAGTGTCAAGTCTGTTGAGTTAGAGCAAAAATCAATTGCCGGTTTCGTTAGAGACATTTGCAGCCTCGATGATGGCTCAAAAATCGAAAATTAAAGAAACTACTGGTAGAACAAAAACAGAATATTTACTGCATTTGAAAGAAGCGAATTGCTACAATTTTAAATGAAGTACGAAGAAACATATTCATGTTGTTTGTTTAAATACTATTTAATTGTGCAATGGTAATTATTTTTACAAAAGTAGGAAGATCATTTTCTTCCTTAATAGTATTAACCTTGGCAGTCGTCTATTATTTCGAAAAGAATATCATGATTAACAGTAAACTATGTAGATTGGTGTAGAAAGCAGAGTGTGTTTTTCACAAGGTTCGCTTAGTAAAGATTGAATCACTAGCTGTAGGCTATAATGCGGAGAAAGTCTGGTACTTGTTTTGACTATTACACTCATTTTATTTAGCCTCCTCATCCACTTAAAAAAAAAATCCGATTCTACTTATTTGGCCATTATGATGTAAACAGCCCGAAAAAAAATATTTGCAAAAAAAAAAAAAAAATTATTTTTTTTTTTTTTTAATATATTTAGATTTTACAGAATCACTTTTCTATATAAATTTTATGTAAGGTAAGCTTCTACTAACCTGCCTTGTTAGCGATGAATAGAAACGTGTAACGTCAAGAGTAGTCTTTTTTTTTTTTTTTTTTTGCTGTTTTAGGAATAAATTCAAACAAATATATATATATATATATATATATATATATATATATATATAAAGTCATGGGGAGGTAACTGTGGGAACCTTCAAGTTTTAAATTTTTGGTAGAGAGGATGGCGGTGTCAGGGATGGATATACTGTAGGTATATCTAAACTAATTATGCCTAAATAGTAGAAGGAAGTGATGTAGCAAGAAAATAGACTTTTTTTCTGGAACTGAATAGAATACAAAAAATTGCTTCAAAATATTTACGAATAACAAACAAACAGAAAACATAACATGGTTACATGGCTCCATTTAACACTAACTGGCCAAAAAGTGGGTGCTCACATTTAATTAAATTTATATAAGAAAGTGATTCCCTACTGTAAAATTCAAAATATTTATTTTTTTTTTTCAGATATTGTTTTCAGGTTGTTTACATCAAATCGCCCCCCTCCCCACTCAAAAAAAAACAAAAAAAAAACGAAACAAAAAAAAAAAACGTAAAAACCTGTATATTTTAGAAAGTGTGGAAAACTCAATGAATGTGTAGTAAAAAAAAATGCTAAAAGTCTCTTCTTTTCTATTATCATTTAATTGCGATTTAATTTAAAGATGTCGCATTTATAGATTGTTATAAGATTATTGAAAATTTTATTTCGGGAAGTGCAGAGGTAGTCGATAGTAATTTTAAAAAGGTTTAATGTTAAAACCTCCAGACAGTGCCATGCTTAGGTCTGATGATGCCCCTGGTCAAGCCAGGGGATAACCTCTTGATTGTGTGCTCCAAAGACCAAGTAGAAGCCCTAGCACTGAGAAAGGAATATTAAAAGAAAAGGAAATAGCATAAATATGATTGGATGCCTCCTTCCATAATTGAATGCTAGGAACAACGAATGCGATGCTGCCAATCATTTAGCTGCGCACCACTGTCTCTAATTATCTTTTTCTTTTAAAGCCTGAAAAATGGCATTTTCCCATAGTATCCGTCTATGCAGTCATCATCCTCCCAGTCAATGCCTCCTCTTTGAGAAAGGGTTTATGCTAGTGCTATGTTCTTTTGTTTACATTGAGATGGAGATAGTGTATTTAGTATCTGTTCTGTTGTTATGTGACCATCCTCCCAGGCATTATCTCAATCATGTGAGAAAAGTAGTGTAATACGTCCTGTTGTCATGAGACCACCCCCAAGGCATTATCTCCTCCCATGAGGAAAGCAGCATAGTATTATTTGTTCTGTTGTCACGAGCTCATCCTCCCATGTATTACCTCTTCCTTTGAGGAAAGATTAGTGTAGTATACATTCTTTTGTCATGAGCTCGCCTCCCTAGACATTATCTACTTCTTTATGAGAGAGACTAGAGTTGGGATTGGCTAGAGTTAGAGTTAGGGTTAGGTGCGGTTTAATAGTAAAATTTCCATTGGTGGTGGGCCTTAAACGGAAAAGATTCAAACCTCCTTTTACACAAGAGTTGGAACACATTTAGAAATAAAAAACACGTCGATGGGTCTCCATTTAACATCAGAGACGTGAGATATTTTCCCTCGTGTAGCTCTTTGTTTATTGGTACTCCGAGAAAGGACAGATTGGACCTAGTAACTCACTTCCATTCATTCGTTTATTCGCTCGTCCGTTCATTTGTTCACACTTTTCTCAATAACCATGCCTTGGATTTTTTTTTAAACTTTGCACAAACATTAGTCATGGTGACAGTAAAGTTTTGCCAGGGGGCATCATAGTGGTAAAATTGCCCCCGAATCGTTCATCAGTTTGTTTGGTCGGGCTTCTCTCAATACCTACGCCTTGGAACTTTTGAAATTTTGCACAAACATTAGTCATGGTAAACGTAAATTTGTCACTCATGGAGGGTGGGGGAGGCTCATACTTAGCTTGTGCATCATGATATCATCATATAAGGAAGTATGTCCTCATTTACGGCAGTGAAGTATCTTTATTCGTCAGGATACCATCCTCCCAAACATATCACCTCCTTTGGATTTTAGCTTAGTATATAAACCGTTATACATCCATGTTACTGTCAGGAACCCATCTTCTTTACGTCTTCTGAAAAAACACGCGGACGCCTATGTTGATAAAAATGGTTGTTTTATAAAGAGAAACAATTACATAAAATATCAGAGAAAGGTCATTTGTATAGGCGTGGAAGAGAGAGAGAGAGAGAGAGAGAGAGAGAGAGAGAGAGAGAGAGAGAGAGAGAGGACGAAAAAGAAAGAAAGAAAGAGAGAGTAAGACAGATAGATAGGCAGATAGCTTGTCTTGCTACACACGGTTACATTATGCATGTTGCCCCCCTCTATTAGGGACAGTACCTAGAACACGTCTTTTCTGCTTGAAGTCTTACCAACCAAAAAAGACAAAAATTCCCGCCAGTAGGGAATCATATGGGATTTGTTTACTTCCGTTCTAAGGACACTTGACCTGTAAAAATGTTGCTCAAACTTTCCCACTCTAACACGCTCCTGGCTATGCAACGTCTCTTCTGTGGAAAAGGAGTCATCAATAACTCATTGGCGTAGTGGATAAAGTAGTTTGTAAAATTCAGTGGTAAAGTTACATTCTTTTGGAGGTTGATGGTTCAATCATTAGTGCGGTTGACACCCGAAAATATAATTGAAAATCACTTAGGACTTTTAATCAGTTATGGCTGACGGAACAAGAGCATGCTACCCTCGTGGATTAAATAAATGCTTCCATTCGAAATTCCGTGCAGATTTCCAAGAAACGTGAAAATGACACTGAAGATAGGAATTGTAGTCCACAGAATCCAAGTAATTGATCCTCATCTCAAAAATTCAGAAACGTAAGCGCCATTTTGATATAATAAGGAAGAGTCAAGAATCAACCCTGATTAAAAAATGGAAAAGGAATTTTAACCTTAAACCACAAAAAAGGGACTATTTGCTTTATATTTCTATAATGAATAACAATATGTGTATTTTGCTTGAAAGTTGTAACTCCATTATTATCTTTTTTTTTCTTTTTTCTTTCTAAACCAGAGGCACTATGTAGGATCTTAAAGAGGTATTAGAGTTAAACAACCCTTTTAGGGAGCAAAAAATAAAAATAAAAAAATAAAAGAAAAATAAAGAAAACGAAACAGTTGGAAAAGAAAGAATACTTTTTGATAATGATAATGAAAGCGTTCTCCCAAAACAGAAGAGTCAAAAACAAAAATGGCCGCCTATTGGAACATTGTTTGAAATAGAAAGAAAAGTTGCCTCCGGCTTTGTTCTTTTGGTTGAATTAATAACACACAGAGAAAGAACTGAGTGATAAGCATACTGTGAAACTAGTTATTTCTAGCAGAGAAGACGGGAAAAATGCATACGCAGCATTTTTGAATAAGAATGGGTCTGTACGGTGCATTATGAAGGTTTTTTTTTTTTTTAATGATTACACCATTGTAGCAGGGAACTGTTCTTTTCCTTGCAGAGGATAACGTTGCTTAACTGCAAGCAGAATAAGTTGCACTTTTCGACGTCATCAGCACTGAGACAAAACATAATCTCGTTTTGTACATGAGATCAGAAAGCTGGAATTTTTTTAAATGCTTTACACCAATGACATTTTGGTTGCATAATGTAATTTAAAACATTTTTATACTTCTTTGAGAATTTCTGATTTGATTCTATAATCGCATTTCAACTTTTAATGAAACAATCTTGAAAAATAAAATGTATGTTTGTGTATATACATATACACATTAGGTGTGTGAGTATGTTTTATTTCACACACACACACACACACACACACACACACACACACGCGCACACACACACACACACACACACACACACACACACACACACACACACACACACACACACACATCAGGTTGACACGAAAGTTCATGCGGTTTTTAACTTTTGAATTCAGACCAACATATCTCTGCTAAAACAAAAATTTATTGATCAAAATAAGCACCATCAGAATCAACAAAGTTTTGACAATGTAAAACAAGTGGATTTATGCCAATAACATAAAAAAAATCTTGCGTTCTGGTGGCGATTAAGTCGCCGAAAGCGTTTTTGATATCGCTTAGGTTTTTTTTTTTAAATTTCCCATGCAGAAAGTTGCTGAGATACTTGAAAAAGAGGTAGTCGGAAGGAGAGAGTTTTAGAGAGTATGGCGGATGAGGCAGAGTTTCGTAGCTCAATTTGTTCAACTTCTGCAATGGTTGGTTTAGCAACGTGCGGTCTAGCATTGTCATGTAGGAGAATTGGGTATTTTTGTTGACTAATTCTGGGTGTTGTTGTTGAAGTTTCTGATGCATTTTATTCATTTGTTGATAGTACTTCGCTTCTGTAATGTTTCACCTGCATTCAAAAAACTGTAATAGCTGAGACCGGTCGCAGACCACCAAACAGTCAGCATGACCTTCTTTTGGTGAAATTCTGGCTTCGGAAAGTGTCGTGGAGCTTCATCAGACGGTTGTCATTAAGAACCCTCTTTTCATCGCAAATCACAACTCAGTCAAGAAACAGGTCGTTCTTGTTGCACAAAAAAGGGAAGATAGCACTTCATAACAGCATTGGTTTTGGTTGCCGTTCAATTCATGAGGCACCTATTTATAAAATTTTTGGTCTTTCCAATCTCTCTCACGTGGTTGAAAATCGTCGTATACATTACGTCTAATTCAGAAGCAAGTTTTTAAACAGTTGTGCGTGTATTGGCTTTGACTAAAGCTCTTAATTAATCGTTGTCAACATCTGATAGCCGACCACTATATTCATCATCTTAAAGACTCTTGCCATTGCCACAAAATTTCTTAAACCACCTTGGTGCTGTGCGTTAAGTAGTGGTTGCTACACAAAAGGCTTCGGTGATATTGCGATCTGTTTCAGCAGCTTTTTGACCTAGCTTGAATTGAAATAAGAAAATTGTGCGAATTTGCTTGTTTCCATCTTGTATTCAACGTTCTGGGAAGAACACATAATTGTTTTTAAACGATTGTAATTTAAACGATTAGAGAAAGCGAAAAACGATATTTCAAAATATATATAATAAAATGATTATATATATAAATTCAAGTTTTACGACATCTTTTTTGTTTATGGATTTGTTAGGTGAAAGTACAGAATAGTTACAAAACACCTGTCAGCCTGGTCACATAAGTGCATAAGTGCCAAAAATGTGATTTATAATATCGTATTCAGCTAAATCCATAACAAGCGGCATTTAAATGAATGGTTTATTTTATTGACGCTACACCGTAATCACGTGATTAAAATTTTAGCAGACGAAAAATTGGGAGACAAAAGAGTCAGGAGTTCCTTTTTGTGAAACAAAACTGAACAAAATTAAAAGAAAACCATGTTTTTCGTATTTTTAACAAAGGTCTAAAAATAAACCACTTTTTATGTTTTTCATGTAATTTTTGTGCAGTTTTTTTTTTTTTTAAAATGTAATTTTATTTTTATTTTGTTTATTTTTTTGTTTGCAACTAATATAAAGTAAACGTTTTTGTTATTATTTTTTTATTTTCCTGAATATTTTTTTTCCTGTAGGGTGGGGTTGGGCAACAATTTTCTTTTCTTTTCTTTTTTTTTTTTTTTAAATTAAACTAGCATTTCAGCCCGGCGTTGCCCGTGTGTTTGGAGGTGTGTGTTGAGCAAAAAAAAAAAAAAAAGTGGTAGTAGGAAGACAGGCTCGAACCCATACCGCGAAGGAAGAAAAGAACGAGAAAAAAACCTGATGTCTTTGCTGTTACGACCACCGCCAAACCAGAAATGACGTAGGCTTAAATTAAAGCTAGACAATCGAAAAGAGGGAAGGACTTTCGAAAATATCGGTGAAAAAAGTGACCCCTCCTTGTAGAAAAGTGCTCAATTGAGGGTAAAGATATTAATGTTTTTAGCCCATTTTTCGGTATTTGTCGTCTGAAGAGTCCAGCTTAAAAACGATACTGATCTTCTGGAAATCCGTCGGCTCTGTCGAAAGTTTTAGGCAGACATGCAAACATACATACATACATACGTTTATATGTTGGTAGCTCAAATTTTCGACCCAAACTGATTAAAAAGCTTGCCTATCTCTGAATACATTTTATGTAAAATTTCAAATGTTTAGACCAGAAATTGTCTGAGTAATTTGGTAGAGACCGCAGAGGTCAATTTTTTTTAACTTTGACCCCTATTATGACCCCTTAACATTTACCGTTTGGGGCTCAAATCAAGTTATTAAGTTAGATCCATGTCCAAGGAACCTATATCTAAAATAATTTCAAGTGTTTAGACCCAAAATTGTCGGAGGAGTTTGGTAGAGTTCTTAAAGGTTAAATCATTGAACTTTGACCCCTTAACAGCCAAATTTCTGCTGAAAACATATTGTAAAGATTTTTCCAAATCTCAGTACCCTGTATATCAAATTTCGAGTCTGTAAACTTAAAATTGACAGGTTATTGCGTAGGGAAATGTACACAGACACACACACACAGGTTATTGCATAGGGAAATGCACACACACACACACACACACACACACACACACACACACACACACACACACACACAGACAGACAGACAGACAGACAGACACGTTCCCTTTTATAGATATATAGATAGATGGATTAAGATAGCCGGGATATTCCTTTAGAATTAGGCAAGTTTTTCTACAGTGCGTATTAGGCAATGTTAAAGTGGGGTGAGAAAAGACAGTGGATGTGGAAAAAATTTCGCCAATCGGGTAGCTTTCCGATATAGGGTTAAAGATGGAGACAAAAGGATCGTTACCAAATTTCTGTTTCCAAATAAACTTGAAAAGATAACTGTTGAGAAGTTTTCGGCTGGTCCTGTTGATTTTTTTCACCCCAAAGATCTCTGCTGCTTTGTCGGGCATTGATCGGCGTCTTAACGTCAGATTTTAATGAAACACGAGCGCATAACATCATATTTCGAGCAAAGCCGAGCGGCCCATGAGTTACGTCTGGTTCAAATTCAGCAAACGTACCAAAATTTCTGCATATTTATCAGTATCTCTCGAGGGAATTCTCGGAAAGATTTTAAGAAACCCCAGGGTTCTGTAGAACACTGTTTGGGAAACCCTGTTATAGATTTCTGAATTTTCCCAAATTATGAAGCCTCACCTCAAAGGATTTCGAAAAATAAATAAAATAATATATAATTTTATTCAATACGGACCCGACAATGGAAGACAAGTTAAGAGTGTTATTTTTACAACGTTTTGGCTAATATAACCATTGTATCTTGTTGAACTCGGGAATCTTTCTGTCAAACTTTAGAATCTGCTTAGAATTTCATGGGTGGAACCCTTTGTTTAATCAGGGGGAGGTAGGATGCTCTTGTTCCGTCATGACTGGGTAGAAGTCGTAATTTACAGTTGTATTCTGGGTTTCACCTGCACTGAGAATTGAACCTTCAACCTCCAGACAAGCATAACTTTACAACTGAATTTGACCAAGTATTATCTACTACACAACAAGCCCTTGCGAACAATTCTAGTATGAATTTAAGGAGTCTTGTTTTCAAACTTACTCATAAGTACATATCACTATTTATTACTACACATCTTCTTCTTCTTCTTCTTCTTCTTCTTCTTCTTCTTCTTCTTCTTCTTCTTCTTCTTCTTCTCATATCATGCCATTTTTTCATGCCGTAGGTGAAATCATAGTTAGTGTTCTCCATAGGCTTTGGTCCATTGTTGGTCCAATTCCTCTGAAAACATCACATGATTTCAACTTCGCAGAATACACAGAGTGGGTTGCCATTAACTTACCCAATAGCAGTGTCAGATGTCGCCATTAAAAATGAGTGATAAAAATGTTACGATTCGTAAAGCTGCAGGTTTAGATAACATACCTCCTGAAGTATGGAAGACAGGTGGCTTCAATGACATCCTTCTTAATTCATGCAATTCTGTATATAATCAAAACGTTATTCATATATGGAGAGAAGGATGCATATTTCCCTTCCCCAAGAAGGGTGACCTAAGCATACCAAGCAACTACAGAGGAATAACACTCACTCCAATTGCAACAAAAATCTACAATGCCATGCTTCTCAACCGTATCCAACCAAAGATTGAAGAAGTGCTCAGGAAGAACCAAAATGGATTTAGAAAGAATTGCTCTACAACTAGTAAAATACTTGCTGTTAGGAGACTAATTGAAGGAGTCAAAGCCAAAAACATTGAGGCAGCCATGATCTTTGTAGATTTCCTCAAAGCATTCGACTCTGTACATAGAGGAAAAATGGCCAGCATATTAAAAGCATATGGCATTGCAAATGAAGTCATTAATGCTATCATGATGCTATATGAGCACACTCGAGCAATGGTCAGATCGCCAGATGGGGACAAGGAATTTTTTGACATCCGCACTGGGGTTCTACAAGGAGATACTTTGCCCCCTTTCTTTTCATTGTCTGTCTTGACTTTGTACTTCGCACCTCTGTTGATATACGCAACACGCTAGGCTTCACCCTAAATGAATCCAGAAACAGACGTCATCAATCAGCACACATAACTGATGCAGATTACGCAGACGATATTGCTTTGTTCATGAACAACACTGCTGATGCGCAAACACTGTTATGTAAGCTAGAAAAGTCTGCAAATGACATTGGTCTCCACATTAATGCGGATAAGACCAAGTTTATGACTTTCAATGTGAAGGGAGAGATCAGGGCTCTGGTTGGATCAACACTGAAAGAAGTCGCTGAGTTTACGTATCTGGGCAGCAACATAGCTTCCACAGAGAGAGAGATATCGAAATTCGCATCTCAAAAGCATGGGCCGCATTGGATGGATTGCGTTCAGTATGTACTATGGGACTAACTAACAAACTAAAAAGGCAGTTTTTCAGGACAGTGGTAGAGTCTGTCCTTGTTTACGGTGCTACAACCTGGACACTCACCAAAAGATTGGAAAGAAAACTAGACGGCACATACACCTGTATGCTACGAACAGTATTAAATATATCTTGGCAAAATCATTCCATGAAGCAGCAACTTTATGGCAACCTACCTGTCATATCTAATACCACCAGAGAAAGACGCCTATGATTTGCTGGTCATTGTCTGAGGAGCAAGCATGTATTGGTGAGTGATGTATTGCTATGGATTCCACGACACGGACGCGCAAGCAAAGGACAACATAGATCCACATACATCCAACAAATAGCACACGACGCCAACTGTGAACCTGAAGATCCGAGGCAGCTGATGGAAGACAGGAAACTCTGGAGAGGAAGAGTCACATTGGTCCGGGCAAGGAGGCCGTCATGATGATGATGATGATGATAAAAATTTGAATAATTAGACTCACTATCTTTCAAAGCTTATAACTACTTGAAAAATGTAATTGAAACCCTACTTTTTTTTTCAATAAAAGGAGCAAAGACCAAATTTTAAAATAATTAAAGGTTTAATAGAAAAATATGCAATATTTTATTAAAATCGGTTTTCTTTAAAAAAAGATTTCAAGAAATTCTAGGAATTTTAACTTACCCCGAATATAAAAAAAATATACAAATTACAAAAAATTACTTACCTATAAAAATTAAAAATTAATGGGTGCTTCCATTCTTCATTTTTAAGAATTTGTCCATATTTATATTTTATATTCCATGTACTTCTTAAATAAAAGAAATTTTTAAGCAAGGATTCAAAAAGATCACAATTTTAAATTGTAATATCAGATGTTCACACGGAGTTGTCTCTCTTTCTTTCAGTTGAAAAATATGAAGGCCTAAAGGTGCACTGACGCGTGAAAAAAGTTAATTTATTTTTAGTTGTCTTTCTGACATGTGTTTGCTGTCAACAACTAAGTTAAATTTGTCAGTATGAGTCACCATATTTGAAAAATGATTACATTTCACTCATCAGTTGAATAAGTAAGTTTACTTTTAAATACAACCCGCCGACAAATTTTTCATTTTTTTTTATTGTTCCAAAGAATTATATGAGTTTTTGATTTAAAATATTAAATATTTAAATCTAAAAAAAAACATTGAACGAAATAGAAAAAAATGATGTAGATGTCCAATTTTTACTGGACAATATTTTCAAAATATGAGGTTTCACTTAAAAAAATCAACGTGTTTTTTTAAAAAAAGATGTGAAACATTTGATTTTACAGGTAAATTTACACATAACTATTCTTTTGTTTTATTTTAAATTAGATTATTTTATTTATTGATCTTTTATCTTCAAACTTTAGGTAAGAAAATTAATTATTTTCTTTTTAACAGACATTTCAAAATGGGGGGGGGGGGTAATTTGAAATACAACGTTTGTCTAGAATATTATATTCAGTTTATTAAAAAGAGCATAAAATTTCACATTAAACCTGAAAATATCTTAAAAATTGAACCAATAGAAAAATTTTGATAGATTTTTAAATTGAAAAAATTGAAAAAAATTTAACTCGTAAAATTCATTTCATTTCATTACATAGAAAAAATGGCTGCATGAGCACGCACAGGCACTTTGTGAACACTTTTTTTTTAAATAAAAAATAATATTTCTATTATTTTTAAAAACAACTTTAATAGTTTATTTTGGAATTATATTCCATAAAGAAATTAAACAATCCACTTAAAAAAAAAGAAATTACGAGTTTTATATATTTTATCCACAGTTTTGTGTTAAGGGTGTCAAAAATTCCCCAAAACATTCTGACACAACTAGTACAGTGGCATCTGACTCACCTGTTTGCACCTATCCGTTATCCTTGGATCACCCGTATAGCTGCAGTCAAATAACGTAACTCTTAATTCCATAGAACAACTCGCCCGGCCCCCCTGCGGGGCTGGACACCAAAGTTCAAGCAAAGACCATATGTGGGGCAACCCCACATATAAGTTATTGGTCAATGTAGGGGCAACCCTTCATACCAATTGTCACTATCCAGCTACCATACTCCTCGGGGAGTTGGTCCCCATTTCCCCTTCACTCCTCACATTAAAAATCGGCCTTGTGCCTAATTTGCTCGGTGGGGGAGCAAATAAATACCAACTCTTAATTCCATAGAACCGTTGATCTGCTAGAGATTCATCGTCATCCATGGCCATCCAATCTTTTGCTGCCGACGTCATCAGAGTTACCTTCTCCTAGATGCATGTCTTAAGACTAGGGATGTATCTCTCCCGGTGAATTAATGTGCCTCCAGATACCAACCTGGAAATTTCTTATGACTAGGTGCGGTACATATAGCGATCAGCCTTCCCAAATGTATTACTACACATATACACAACCTATATATACGGAGAGATCTTGAGCACCTACTAGACACTATCCTCGAGTGTTTAAGGTCTCTTTGTCCAGGGATTTGTTATGACAACCTGGGATAAAGATACTTTCCCTGCAAGTATACCTTGACCAAATATTCAAAATCACATAGTATTTGTGGCTCAGATAATATCTTCTCGGTATAGCTAACCAACAGTTTTGGCAAATAACAAATAGGATCCTGAACAGAAGTGTGCGTTCTATCCCAACTATTATCAACGGACCAGAGGTCATCTCCTCAGCTTCAGACAAGGCCAAACTATTTGCAAAGAACTTTACAGCTAATTCTACCCTATGCGATGAAGGCCATCAACTCCCGCATATTTCCTCCTATAACACAGAACACGCAAAGTAACATACAAATATCTGTGCATGAGATCGCCATTAATCAAGAACCTTGATCTCAGTAAAGCTACTGGCCCTGATGGCATCCCAATTATAGTGTTAAAAAAGCTTCAACCAGAACTTGCTCCCATACTTACGAAACTGTTTAAACGTTGCCTTAAGGAGAAGTGCTTTCCAACACCCTGGAAAACCTCATCAGTATGCCCTGTATTTAAGAACTCAGGTGATAAGTCATCTCCCTCTCAGTACAGACCAATAAGTCTCCTGTGTCTTGAGTAAGTTGCTGGAAGCCATATTAAATAGAGAAATAGTCAACCACCTCAGCAGAAATAACCTTCTTAGTGACACGCAATATGGTTTCCATTCTGCAAGATCTACCGCAGAATGGAATACTGCTGCCATATCTGGACAGGAGCTGCTAAAAACAGCCTATCCTGCCTTGACAGAGTACAAAATAGACTTCGTGGGTTAGTAATGCTCTTTTCTCTTCCCTGCAACCTGTCTCCCACAGAAGAGACGTTGCAAGCCTATCTTGGTTTTATCGTTATTTCCATGGCAGGTGCTCGTCTGAACTCCAATCTCTGGTCCCCCCTCGCAAATCTTTTACAAAAACCACCCGTCTAGCTGAATCCACTGTCAAAAACTTTCCCCGTTTTTTTTATCTAAGCCTAAATCAAAACGTAGATTCCATGAACAAAGATTCTTTCTTAGAACTGCACACCTGTGGAACTCTCTCCTGTCTGCCTGCTTCCCTTCTGACTTCAACTTGGATGTCTTCAAGTCCAACGTAAACAAATTCCTGATGAACCGCCCCCTTAAGTAGACACTCTAAAATATCCACACTAACGTACTGTACTTACAATAACCCTTATCCATGAGTGGCTTCCGGGCCTTGATAAGTGGTGACCACCTTGTAAAAAACCCAAAAAAAAACCAAAAAAAAAAACCCACTGGCTTTTATGAGAAATGGTGCACTATCTCTATGTGATGTTATTTCAAGTAAAATCGTGGAGCTGGATACTCCACCAGACTAGTATATTTGAATATCTATGTATCTCATATAGAGAATAAGTGTTAACCCCAGAAAAGGGCCTCTTGACTTTTGAGAACTTCGACTGAAATAAAATGAAATGAGACAAACCATATTCATGAAATATGCGGATCTTTGTTTTCTGAACGATATATATATATATGTATATATATATATGTATATATATATATATATGTATATATATATATATATATATATATATATGTATATATATATATATATATATATATATATATATATATATATATATATATACAGAAGAATTATTTGTATTCTCCAGAGTTAATAAAAATATGTTAAAAAACACTTTGAAAAAGAGTTAAAAACATATTTAATTTGAAAAGGAAACATTAAATAAGTGGATAGTCCTTAATCCACGGAATTTCGAAAAAATACTTTCCTTCTCATCAAAGGGTAGAATTTAGCAAAATGCGGGATCGGATTTTGCTTGCAAAAGTATTTGATGAAACTACAAGTAAGTCAAAGATCTTACTTGATAACAAAAAGTGAAGCAGAGGGAATAGGGTGAAGAAAAAAGGTGATTCACGTAAATGGATAGTCTGATGAATTAAATAATTAAATAATAATTATTCTTTATACCTACAGACACTAGTGTTTTATGCTTACGCAGTCGTCTGTGGAGTCTGGAGAAGGCAAATAATTCTGTTGTAGATATTTACTTTTTCACCTCATGTAGAAAGTTTTCTAAGTTCAGTAATCGTAAAGAATGACCAAAGATTGGTTAAATATTTTTTTTTTTGATTTAAATGTCTATAATGTCTTTATGTTTGGACAGATTGGTATTGAATTTGATAACATGGCTGGAAAGACTTTGTTCTTTAATATTATATTGTCATTAGAATACAAAAATCACTTACGGTCAATGCGGTTTCAGGCTGTTTTGAACTTTAAGAGTTAATGGGACGGATTAAATCGATGGTGTTTTGTTTGGATGAGTAATCAAACGACAGCAAGTGCAAGTGTTTGTTTTGAAATCTAATGCAGTGCACTTGTTTGCAATTGTCTATTATAATTGTACATTTCCGATTTTTGCATGTGTATGTATGCATATTTGACTTATTGACTTAATATATATATATATATATATATATATATATATATATATATATATTAATAAGAATGATTTTAAGCGATTTTAATCGTCTTTTAATCATCTTTTAATCGTCTTTTCATTTCATCTCGCTATTTTCATTTTTCAATTTCATTTTTTATTTTTTACTACTCGCCTGAGGATGACCAATGGAGGTCGAAAACGTTAGCGATTATGGGACATTTCTTTTTCACTTGGAAAAAACGTTCGGAAAATGGTCCGACAAAGAGAAAAGGAGGATTACAAGAAAAACAAGCAAGAGTTATCTGTGCTATTTAATGAAACGTGCATATATATATATATACATATATATACATATATATATATATATATATATATATATATATATATATATATATATATATATGCCAAATTCAGCATTGATATCTTTTGCATGACTGAGCTTGTAATACCAAGATAAAATTATAATTCGATACAAATAATAATATAATTCGATAATAATAATAATAATAAATATTTAGAGGTACTAATAGAATTCAATCGAATGGCACTGTAGTTAGTAGATAATACAAACATGCTGCTACTACTGCTACTTCTAATACTACTACTACTACTACTAATAATAATAATAATGGTAATCGTATAACTACTACTAATAATGAGAGAACTAACAACACACGTTAATGAGAGTATACTATTTAAAATAACAATGTCTTTCGAGCCACGTTGTCAAATTTAATACCAATCTGTTCAAACGCAAAGACATATAATAGCACCAAAGCTATTAATAAGAATTGTATACACTGAAGAACTCTTGACACACAGGATATGTTACAGAAAGGCAAACATTGTTCTACTACTACTACTACTACTACTACTACTACTACTACTACTACTACTACTACTACTAATGATCATGTTTATGAGCTTCAGACTATTAAGAAGAATTGCACCAATTTTATCATGAAGCACTCTTGGGACACCAAATATATTATGGGTATTAAGACTTATGACAATGCTACTACTCCTATTCCTCCTCCTCCTCCTACTACTACTACTAGTAATAATAATAATAATAATAATAATAATAATAATAATAATAATAATAATAATATCCCGACTTGTGCCTATAGCTCATGCGTGTTAATCTCTGCATTCAAGAGGTTTTTTTTAAATATTTCAGCCGTTTTCATTATTGTTATCCGCTGTATCTTCCCAGCCATCCCTCCGATTCCAATTTCTCCCATTCTTTTTTCAAAGTTTTTCGGTATTGTTCCTAGTGCTCCTACCATTAGTGAATAAAGTCAAGATGACACCACTAATAGTAGGAACAATAAAAAAATCTTTGAAACTGGTATCTAGGGGAGGCTTATGCCATCGAAATTCCAGTGGAACCAACGGTCGCTGCCAATGAGAAATCAATGGAAAGTGACTGTTATGATAACGCAGATTCATCTGCAAAGATTATTAAAAGAGTACTGAAAATCTAGGGAGACTTGTTGTCAATCGGACTCCAGAGAACACCACAAGTTATTCTCAAAGAGAAGTCATTGAGGATGGCCAGTGTGATTACTTCTAGTGAGTAAATAATAATAATAATAATAATAATAATAATAATAATAATAATAATAATAATAATAAACACTACCAGGATCTTCAGCTAGGATATCCAAATGGAATTTGGTATGGAACTAATTGATGGATTAAGAGCGCACTAGTAGTTATGAGAAAGGGAAAACTGGAGACGACAGAAGGCATGGAACTATCCAACCAAACAGAGATGAGAGCACTAGGAGAACAAGACGACTATAAATACTTGGGAGTTCTGGAAGCAGACACCATCAAAGCAACAGAAATGAAAGAGCGAATTGGAAAGGAATACCTCAGGAGTACAAGAAAACTTCTGAAACTAAATTATATATATAGCAGAAACCTAATAAAATGTATAAATACATGGGTAGTATCACTAGTAAGATACTCTGGATCGTTTATAGGGTGGAAATAAGAAGAACTGAGACAGCTCGATCAGAAGACCAGGAAACTCATGACCATGCACAATGCACTACAACTCCTAGTGTACCGACAACAACCGGGATTATTTGTGTTTTAACCCCGTGTATACGCCTTATATATCATCATCATCATACTACTACTACTACTACTACTACTACTACTACTACTACTACTATTACTACTACTACTACTACTACTACTACTAATAATAATAATACAATGTATAAGCTCCAGAACTATTCATCAAATTTGTTATGAAGCATTCATTTCGTCAGAATGATGCCTTTAAAGTTACTACTACTATTATACCACTACTACTGCTGCTTACGTTTTTAAAATTAGCCTTTTAGCAATGTAGA
Source organism: Euprymna scolopes (assembly GCF_053919585.1). Classification (NCBI taxonomy): domain Eukaryota; kingdom Metazoa; phylum Mollusca; class Cephalopoda; order Sepiida; family Sepiolidae; genus Euprymna; species Euprymna scolopes. The sequence goes on along the minus strand of NC_136489.1, from coordinate 122,800,259 downwards.
CAAAGAGAAAAGTAAAAGTATACCTATTGTAATACATGTGACTCGAGAGCTTGAGTTGACTTCGTTTTGTTGTTGTTGTTGTTGTTGTCATAGTAACTGGCCAGTGTTTGTAAAGGTTGTCTGCTTACACTTCACAATCATCTGCAAAACGAGGCAATACACGATCATTATTTATGCAAAAGAATCCCGAACGAAGTTATTGATTTTACAATGGATGAAAGCGTTCTGCAAGAAATCACTTTGAGAATCGAGACGGCTAAGTGTTTATATATATATATATATATATATATATATATATATATATGAATCATCGATTCTTCTCATGCCGTCAGTCATCGGCAATAAATGTCGATAAAATATGGAGTGAAAACTCAAACGTTTCACACGATGGTGCGTCTATGAAGATTTCATAAATGATTTTGGTACTTGTGCAGAATCCGAACCAGACATCGGCCGCTCGGTTTTGTTCGGAACATTACGTCATGCGTTCGAGTTTTACTGTAATCTGACGTAAGACGCCGATTAATGCGCTGCAAAGGGGCAGACAACATTTTGGGAAAATATTGGAAAAATATAAAAATCAACAGGACCATATATATATATATATATATATATATATATATATATATATATATATACAGTCCTGGTTAAAATCATAAGCCCACTTAAGAAAGAAGCGTTTACGCATATTATCGAATTTTTAATCAAACAAATGGTTGAAACCATTGCCAAAGAGGAAAATATGATGGAAAAAAATGAAATATGCTTCATTTAAAACCTTAACCCTGATCTAATAATTATTTTAAGACCACTTTAATAAAATCGGCTAGTTTTGAAAAAAAAATGAATACGAAAAGCTTTCTATGTTACTAAAAGCAACTTGTTATTGGATAAAAACATCTTACTAAATTATAAATTTCAAAAGGGAATCCATTAACAGAGTTTGAGAGAGGAAGGATCTTTGAGTTTAATAGGGGTGGACTCTCCCATAGATCCAGTGCAAACGAAGTGAATCGTCGCAAAACGGTCATCACAAATTTTTAAAGAAATCCAGATCAATATGGGCACAAAAAGAGTCCAGGTCGACCAAAAAAATAAAATAAAATAAAAATAACCGCATCACTGGATCGCTGTATCAGAAGAAGTTTAAAAATAAACTCCAGTATGAGTTCAAGTCGATTGAAAAACCAAACAGCAGCAGAATGTAGTCCTAAAACCATCAGAAGGCATCTGAAAATGAAGGGTTTCAATCATTTAAAGCGACTACGGAAACCATGTATTCTTGAACAGCACAAAACTAACCGACTTTAATATGCCGCCAAATACCAGACTTGGGATGAAGAGAAGTGGGAAAATGTAATTTTCTCCGATGAGAAAAAGTTTAATCTAGAGGGTCCAGATGGATTTCAACACTATTGGTATGATAAAAATTTGCCCAAAGAGACTTTTTCAACTCGGCATAGTGGAGGAGGGTCTTTAATGATATGGGGTGCTTTCTCGTCAGCTGGGATCCTAAAGTTGCAAGTAGTGAAAGGCCGGCAAACATCATTGAAGTACATTTCAATGCTTAAAAATGCTTCTATCAGGACTGAAGGTCCACGTCTGTGTGGAAGAAATTGGATTTTCCAGCAAGAAAACGCTGCGATACACACTTCTCGACAAGCAGGAGAATACTTTTCTTCAAATAATATAGAATTGTTAGATCATCCAGCATGTTTTCCGGACCTCAATCCCATTGGGGATGGATGGCAAAAGAAATGTTCAAGGATGGAACCCAGTATGATTCGATAAAGGAACTTTCTGATTCCGTTTTCAGTACATGGAATAAAATTCCTTCGCAACTGATAAAAAACTTAATCGCAAGTATGCCGAAGAGAATTTTTGAAGTAATTCGTAATAATGGAGGCTATACTAAATACCGAGACCCTTTTTAGTAATTTATAATTGCCTTTTGTTAGATAAATTATCAGTGGTCTTATCATTTTGACCAGGTGAAAATGTTTGATTTTTAAAAAATAATTATTAGATCAGGGTTAAGGTTTAGAATGAAGCAGATTTCATTTTTGTCCATCATATTTTCCTTTTGTCAATGGTTTCAACCATTTGTTTGATTAAAAATTCGATAATATGCATAGACGCTTACTTTCTTAAGTGGTCTTATGATTTTGACCAGGACTATATATATATATATATATATATATATATATGTGTGTGTGTGTGTGTGTGTGTGTGTGTTTTATATATATATATATATATATATATATATATATATATATATATATATATATATGTATATATGCATGTATGTATTTATTTTTCCAGTGTTTAAAAAAAGCATTAAAAATCCAAAGCAAACACTTTTATATCTGTATCTTATATCAACATGAAAGATTTAATAGAAAGATGTAAGAAGCCTTATGATTAATGGCAAACAAAGACAATGCAGTTTTATCCGCAAAAAAAAATGAAGATTGGATGATGGCGAAGAGATTAAATGATGATCATGAAGGAATTTGTTGTCCGCCAAATCAATCATTGCGGAAGACTCAATATAACATGATCTTTTCTTTCAAGCAATTTCATCTCTACATCATGGCGAATTACAAAGACTTAATAGTCATTTTCTTACATTTCATTTCCTTGAGAGAAAACATATATATATATAAGCTTCTTTTTTTTTTTTTTTAGATAAACTACGTCAGGAAATATAATAAGACTTTTTTTTTATTAAAAAAAAAAACGGCGTATACAGATATCTAGACTATATTCGTCATGTCTTTGTTTCTCTGAAAGGGTACGTTTGAAAACAAAACCCTATCCTAAGATCAGCCATAACTTGATTTGTATCGAAATATATTCTGGATTGCAATCGATGTGTGTATTTTTTCTCGTTATTTTGCTTAGCTCTGTGCATTTAACATTTTTACATTTATTTCTCTCTCTCTTTCTCTCTCTCCCTCTCTCTCTCTCTATCTCTCTCTCTCTCTCTCTCTCTCTCTAGCTATCTATCTAGCTATCTATTCATATATCTCTCCATATATTTACTTTATTAGAAAGTTCTTGTGAAATTTTTAATTTTAATTTCAAATGATGTATTTTCAAACAAGTTTTCATTATAATATCTTTACTTTATATATCATTTTAAAGGGTGTTTCTCGTTCTATCTAATCGTTTAAATTACAATCGTTTTGAAACAATTATGCCTTCTTTTCAGAACGTTGAATAAAATATGGGGGAAAAAAACGAATTCGCACAATTTTCTTATTTCACTTCAAGCTAGACTGAATATCTGCTATAACCTATATATCCAATTTCAATTCTGAATGAAAATAAGGTATGGCAATAATAAGACGAATACGCCCCTGTCATACCAAAAACCTACCGTTGATTTTATATGGCGGTCCTTTCTGCTTGTGCGGTCATAAAACTTCTCAAATGCACTTGTGATGTTAGGTTGTATAAGGTATTAACTTTGATCAAAATCGCCTATTCCTTTTTTCATCATATTATTTCTATTTTAGAGTATCAATACTTATCGGAGAAACAAAACCTATCCAAGAACACTGCCAGAGACATAAAATCCCTTTGTGTTAAATTTAATAAAAATCGGCCCAGTGTTTCGGAGTCCATAGAGAAAGAACACACACACACACACACACAGTTTCTTTTACATGTGTGTGTGTGTGTGTGTATATATATATATATATATATATATATATTGCTATTTATGTTGTGTTATAAGAGAAATAATCAGACGATTAATAATAAACTAACCCTTTCATAAAGGAATAAAACAAAGTCTACGAGGATGGACCTCTTAGAACTGCACAAGACTAGAGACATATCTCAGCCAACAGGGAACAAGCCACTGTTACAATAGTTTGGATTCTGTTACCACCCCACACACACACACCTTTCTTAGTGACGGCCAAAAGCTTGCCTCTTTTTTTACTATGAGTGAAGGGGTCACCTCTTATCAAGGCCCAAAGGCCACTTGGGGATATGGGTTAGTGAGAGTGAGATAACACTGTTATGATCGATAATGGTGGAACTTAGGTAAGGTTTGATGACAGCTCAACAAGAACTTATTTACTTGAAAACGACTGTTATAGTGAGCTTGGAAGCAGCCACGTGGAATTGCGTTCCACAAACAGGTAGTTCTAGGAAAGAAGCTTTCTTTAAAGAATTTTCGTTTAGTTTTCGACACAGTTAGAGAATAAGGGAAATTGTTGACAGTAGTTGTAGCATATTTGCGAACATTTTAGATAAAAACAACTGTACTCTGGGCAACATGCTATCTGCAGATTGCTTGAGGCCTAATAGCTGCCGTTAGAATAAACCTTCTCTATCAGAGAAATGCATTGGCGACATGATGCAATTCTATTACAGAAATAGAATTACGTGTTAGAATCAAGTAATTCTGTCAAGAACATTGGCATTAGCTGCTTTTCCCAACGTATTTGCAAGGAAATCAGTTGCTTCAAGGTACATAATTGATGCGACATTAATTGTAGATTCTTATGACGGGGGAACAATAGATTTTCTATCGTTTCGGTAATGGATCGAAACTTAGAATTCATTAAAAATAATCGTTAGAATTGGTAAAAGAAAGAAACGTAAAATCTAATTATGTTTTATGCAGGTGAATTGCTTGCGAATGAATTTGACAAATCAATATATTCACTTAGCATTTTTCTTTTTAAATGGAAATCGCCCCAGACAAGACGTGAAGCTACTTGATGTAAGAAATTAACAAGAACGAAAGATGAGTATCGCAAATGCAGGAGATACCTATTGCCTTTAGTCTTGAAAAAAAAAAAAAAAAAAAAAACTGAAGCTATAAAGTAAAACCCCGGGATACGGTGGTTCCGAGATACGTTTTTTTTCAGGTTACACTGTGGAATATGATGCTTTTTGGCCCCTGGCTAATGTATTTGCACCGCCTTACGGTGTTATTTATAATGTTATTTGATTATATACATGTGTATTATATACTATACTTTATTTTGTTACTAATTTTTAATGCTGTATCCCGAGGTCCTACTGTACCTTTTCAGGTGTATCTTGTTGCATTCGGGAATCTGTTTGTCGCACTTCGAGAATCCGCACGGAATTTGTAATGGAACCCTTCATCAAATCCACACAAGTAGTACGCTCTTGTTTTGTCACCCATGATCAGACAGAAGTTTTAATTAATTCGCTATTGTGTTCTTCGTATCGCCCTCACTGACGATTGAAATTTCAATCTCTAGAGTGTCACAACTGAATTTTACTTTGTACAGTAGAACCCCGAGATACAGCGGCCCTAGGATACGTTGTTTTTTTCAGGTTATGATGTGGAATACAATGTTTTTCCGGCCCATGATTACGTCATTTGCCCCGCCTTACGGTGTTATTTATAATGTTATTTGATTACATACATGTGTATTTTGCTATGAATTTTTAATATGTACTGCATAAAATTTAGCTTAGGTCATATCATATAAACCTTCATAAAAAAACACTCGACTACCTACAACCACTATCAACAATTTCCCCTACTCTCTATCTGTGCCCAAATCTAAACGCAGATGCCATGAATAAAACTTCTTTCCAGAACTGTCTGTCTGTGAAACACTGTTCAGTTGGCTTGCTTCCCAGCCGATTACAATATGGTAGCTTTCAAGTCCAATGTGAACAAGTTCTTGTTGAGCCGTCCCCTTTAAATAATCTAAATTCTATTCAATCTACCATACAGCGATTTCCCTTTGCGATCCCAAGCTTGGAACGGATGTATGCATAGAAGAAAAACAGTAAGCAAGAAGAGAGTTTTTTTTTTTTTTTTTTTTTTTTTTACACGGTGGTCACCACTTATCAAGGCCCGGCAGCCACTCAGGGATAAGGGTTATTGCAAGTACAGTACGTTAGTGTGGAGATTTGATGAAGTGTTTACTTAAGGGGGCGGTTCGTTAGGAATTTGTTTACATTGGACTTGAAGACATCCAAGTTGTAGTCAGGTGGGAAGCAGGCAGACGGAACAGAGTTCCACAGGCGTGCAGTTCTAAGAAAGAAGCTTTGTTCATGGAATCCACGTTTTGATTTAGGCACAGATAACGAGCGGAGGAAATTTTTCACAAGTTCCACAAATTTGCAATTCTTGAAAAGAAGCTACTGGAATAGAAATATGTATTACAATGAGGTATCAAAACAACGAACTGATGGAGACTACTAGAACCAACTAATCAAACGAGCTGGAACAAAAGAGGCAGGGAATAGATAAAATAATTCTGAAAAACGCACGCCATAGTAGTACTTATAGAAAAGACTGAGACTAGCAACATTACATCTATGAGAGAGAGAGAGAGAGAGAGAGAGAGAGAGAGAGAGAGAGAGAGAGAGGTTGCAGAGGAGAAAGGATAGGGTCAGACAAATTACAGATAGGTTTTTGCCTTTAATCAAGAACCTTTCAAGTGAGACAGAGATTCTAAAGCCCAAATATGATAACAGTACTCCATACATAGTCTGATAGTAAATGTTTGACTTATACACTGTTGGCTCTAGAGAAGTGCAATAATAATAATATCTATAAAATACTAGGATGATATGAATGCTAGAAAATAACGCGACCCATTTGGTCACTCATTGAACATGGGTTAGACTGTTTGAATTAGGATAAAGTGAGTTTGCAAAGACAGTTAAATATATATTTGAAAAAAAAAATAATCCCAAATTGTTATTCCTTCTTTCTATCTCCCCCTTTAAGTTTCTCTTTATTTTATTTATTCATAAGGAAGCTATTTATACATTGTTTCGTACAATTTTTTTCTTTTGTTTATTTTTTATTTTTTATTTTTTACAAGAGAGAGAGAGAGAGAGAGAGAGAGAGAGAGAGAGAGAGAGAGAGAGTCATCACTTATCAAGGCCCAAAAGCCACTAGAGGATAAGGGTTACTGAATATAAGGTGGAAGACTAGTACTCGATAAGGGTATAGATTGGATAGGATTTAGATTATTAAAGGGGAACGGCTCAACAAGAACTTGTTTACATTGGACTTGAAGGCTACCATATTGTAATCGGCTGGGAAGCAAGCCAGTGGAACAGTGTTTCACAGGCGAGCAGTTCTAAGAAAGAAGCTTTGTTCATGGAATCTGCGTTTAGATTTAGGCACCGATAGAGAGTGGGAGAAATTGCTGATAGTGGTTGTAGGTAGTCGAGTGTTTTTTTTAGCAGCTGTTTATATACGCTTCTTTTGTTAGGTAGAGCAGTTTCGTAACGTGATTTCGCTTGTTACTTAGCATAAAGCAAAACTCTTTATTTTTATATAAGTAAATAAATGGAGCACTTTAAAAATGGCGGTCAAATATTTATACAAAGACATTTCGCGATATCATTTACGAGTGCCGATAACACAGCTTAGATTGTAGAACTGTTGGCTATCAACTAAATGTTTTTATGTTCTGTTCCTGTCTCAGAATGGGTGCTAGTCTCGCCCCACATTTTTGGAGGGGTCTGTAATTTTTTTAAGGGTGGTAGTTTTTGTGGCCTGGTAGACCAACACAAAGCCTACTTTAAAAATATGTGCATACAACAACGGTTACCACTTAAAATAAAATAAAATAAAATAAAGAATTATATTGCTTAATAACCAGAAAAATACTTATTTGCAGAAATTTAAATACAGTATTCGTTTTCAGCACACCCGAAAAACATATAGAAAACAAGGTTTTTAAGGCAGGTTTTGTGTTGGTCTACCAGATCATAATTACTAAATAAACATTAGCCCTAAAAAAAATAAAAAATAACGGACCCGTCTCCCCCCCAAAAAAGGTGGCTATAAAGTGAGTCTTCATTTTACGTGAAATTAATATAGAAAAGTGATCCCCTACTGTTTGAAACTATAATTTCTTCATATCTTGGAAACTACTCGTTTTCTGGAATTTTAAACCTTTTTTTTTCGTTGTTAGCACCCTCAAAAACGTACAAAAGTGGCAATTTTAAAGGATATTTTGTTGATAGAAAGATACTGCACTTTTAACATTATTTCAAGCATAGTCATTTGTTTTCCTAGTTTTGCATATGAATTACAAAATATCTAATATTTTCCCAAAGCCTCTGGCGAGACTAAAACGTGTTGCTATGGTTTCAAATGATCTGAAATAACAGCAAGGGGAGACTTGATTCCAAATATTTCTCATATGTTATATCTCCCCATTTGTTTTCATACATAAAGTAAATTTCACATTGTATGAAAATTATTTGATACTGGAGATATTCATAATTGTATCCTATTTCCAAAAGTAAGAAAATATAACATATGAGAAGTATTTGGAATCAAGTCTCCCCTTGCTGTTATTTCAGATCGTTTAACAAATGCAGCTAGTTTTAATCTTCCCTCTATCAAGGCCATATATATATATATATATATATATATATATATATATATATATATATATATATATATATATATATATGCATATATATATATATATGCATATATATATAGAGTATCACAAAAGTGAGTATACCCCTCACATTTCTTAAGATATTTAAGTATATCTCTTCATGGGATAATACTGAAAAAATGATTTTTTGACACAATGAAAAGTAGTCTGTCTGCCGCATATATAACAGAGTTAATTTATTTTCCCCTCAAGATAACTCAAAATATAGCCATTAAAATCTAAATCCCTGGCAACAAAAGTGAGTACATCCCTTACAAAAAGTTACGAAACATACAACATGTTAACTTTCAATATTTTGTGTGACCACCATCATTATCCAAAACTGCCTTTACTCTCCTGGGCAGGGAGTTTACCAGAGCTTCACATGTAACCACTGGAATTCTCTTCCACTCTTATCTTTTTAGTTCTGACCTGGTTGCCACCACACATGCTTAAGGCCATCAGAATTAAACAAATTTAATTTCGTCTCATTAGACCATAGGACATGGTTTCAGTAATGTATGGGCTTTGTTGACATGTCTTCAGCAAGCTGTTTGTGGGGTTTCTGGTGTATTGTCTTCAGAAGAGGTTTCCTTCTGGGGTGACAGCCATGCACACTAATGTGAGGAGTCATGCCTACAGTCAAGCATGGTGGTGGGAATGTCATGGTCTGGGGCTGCATGGGTGCTGCAGGTATTGGAAAGTTACATTTCATTGAGGGAAACACGAACTCCAACATGTACTGTCAAATACTGCAACAGAGCATGATCCACTCCCTCCAGAAACTGGATCACAGAGATTTGTTCCAGCATGACAATGGCACAAAACACACATCCAAGACAACCACTGCTTTACTGAAGAGGCTGAAGGTAAAGGTGATGGACTGATCAAGCATGTCTCCAGACTTGAACCCAATAGTTTGGGGCATCCTCAAGCAGAAGGTGGTGGTGTGCGAAGTCTTAAATATTTGTCAGCTTCACTCCACAAACATTGTAATTGAAGAGTGGAAGAGCATTCCAGTGGCTACATGTGAAGCTCTGCTAAACTCTGTGTGTGTGTGCGCGCGCACGCGCGTGTACACACACACACACACACACACACACACACACACACACACACACACACACACACACACACACATATATATAAAATAAAAACATGTTTTTAACTCATTTCAAAGTGTTTTTTAAACATGTTTTATTAACTGTTTGCTCGTATATATATATATATATATATATATATATATATATATATATATATATATATATATATAACATACCATGGACAGCTATATGCAAAATGCATGCGAAATTATGTCACAGATATCGAAAAACAAGATTATAAAAAAGAAGAAAGAGGAATGAAATAACATTCGAGATCACGTGAGAGGTGTGAATGATGCTCGAGATCACATGAAAGAAAACGATCAAGTGGGTGACGTCATGGCCGTAACAACGAGGAAATAAATACCGTTGTACAACAAAACAAGCAAGTTGAAGTTCTCTATTCTTTATCTCCTTTGCGACTGAGGCTACAACGTTTGTTAGTCCCTGGACAATGTGACATATATATGTGGCAATATTTCTCAGTGCCACTGTTTCTAACGCACTCTGCAGCATGGCCGAGTGGTGATTTGGCCATGGCGTAAAGATACAGGGAGATGCCTTCCCATGATTCCCTTTTTTCCGATCTCTTTCTGCACCCACCATCATGATGTGAGGACGCATATTCTGTCTCTCCGTAAATGAGAGGGTAGTGCCCTCCCTCACCACTAGTTAGGGTTAGGGTTAGTTAGCTTTGAAAAGCCTTTTGTCCAGTTTTACTTATAAAAGTTTTTGTAATATACATTGTATCTATAATGTAAAATAAAATAGCTATGCTTTATATATATTACAATTGTGTCGCGTGTCGTTTTTTTTGTGTTGCCATAAATGTCTCCATAAATGCCTTCATTGAAACAACGAAGAAGAGGATGAAAAATGAAAATTCCAACCAGAATGCCACGAGGGTAAAGAGGTCAAGAGGTTTCCTGGCAAAAGAAAGGAGCAACACCAAGTTCCAACATCTCAGGTATGATTTTCTTCTTGATACACATACCCTAATGACTGGTCATCTTTCCCGAGACCACTTTTAAGACATTTACTATAACATGTGAAGCCGGTCACACCACAGTGACCGGCTGATCGTGTTATATATATATATATATATATATATATATATATATATATATATATATATATAGAGAGAGAGAGAGAGAGAGAGAGAGAGAGAATATATGGCAAATAAGCTACACCGCCTATTCTGCAGTTCATTACTGTACGGAATCGCCAGGCTAAAATAAATATAGAAACATGCACATATATGTGTATATGTATCTACTTTATACACACACACACACACAATATATATATATACACACACACACACACACATATATACACACACACACACACACACACATATATATATATATGTGTGTGTGTGTATATATATATATATATGTGTGTGTGTGTGTGTGTGTGTGTATAAAGTAGATACATATACACATATATGTGCATGTTTCTATATTTATTTTAGCCTGGCGATTCGGTACAGTAATGAACTGCAGAATAGGCGGTGTAGCTTATTTGCCATATATTCTCTCTCTCTCTCTCTCTCTTCCTCTCTCTCTCTGTATATACATATATATATATATATATATATATATATATATATATATATAGTTCGTTAAATTGAATAGACGTTTTTAGTCTATTAGTTTTACATTGAATCCTTTCCATTTTTCGTATTGTAGTCTTTACTTCAGGTGGGAACCATAACTTGGATTTTTCCAAGTACTTTCAAATCCGTCTGGATTCATCTCCAGGGCTTTATTAAACTGGTTGGATTTTTATTATTTATATCTATGGATGCTAAATCTATTCAATTTAACGAGCTATGCATAAATGCTGCCCCCCCTCACACACACACACACACACACACACACACACACACACACACACACATATATATATAAGCTGAATGCGTGTGTGTTTGTGTGAGTGTGTCTGGTCACGAATACGCTCCTATATGGTTGACTATTTTAAAAAACTAATTGCATATAATGATAGCAGATGTATCGAGACACATGAATGGGTATGTTTGATCTGGCAGAACGGCGGTTCATTAAAATTGTGGGGTCTGCGTTCGCGCCTGGTCCACAAAGTATGGAAATAAAAAATTAAAAAATTAAAAAAAAACGTTTACAAGTGTTTCTGATATAGATGTACATAAGAATACTTTGATAAGTATGTTTTAACTTAAATAGGGATGGTATAATAAAATTGTGGTGTCTGCGTTCGCGCCTAGCCTCCATTGAATGGAAATAGGCACAAACTTTAATAAAGACTTTTCATATCTATCTGCGTAAATATACTTTGATAATTATGTTTCAGTTTGAAGAAATATGGTATAATAAAATTATGGGGTGTTCGTTCGCACCTGACCTCCATAGAATGGAAATATGCCACAAAGTTTAACAAGGTTTTTTCATATAGATCCACAGAATATTGTGATAAGTGTTTCAGTGTGAACAGGTATGGTATAATAAATTATGGGGTTTATCTATTTTATTTTTACTTTCATCATATTTTGCTTTGGTTTTGATACCTCAAAATTCGAAGCTATCTCTTTACAACTCTTCCTTTTCATAACCTATCATACTTTCATAAATCAGAGTCCATTTTCTGTAGGCTGTTTTTGAACCCAGTCAACGACGGGTACTTTTGCTAGTATATATATATATATATATATATATATATATATATATATATATATATATATATATATATATATATATATATATATATATATGCTGGACATATATATATATATTATATATATCCAGCATTTTCATAGCCATAGTTAGTCATAAAACTGTATGTATAAACTTTATATAGATCGTCATTTTGAAAAATGATAATTACATTTGAAGGAAACGTAATAATGCGAAAGCCTATTTCAATATTTCATAACCATGGATAAAGAAGGAGATATTTATAACTCTAATATGAAGAATGAGATCATTTTGTATTGATCATTTGAACTAATGGACAGCGATAGTCGTAGCAATAACTGTCTGATTACGTGGAAACCAAACGAATATTTTGTCATCTACACAGTCAGTTTCCATCTTTCAAAAGTAAAGCTCGGGTGAGAAGAATTACTTGAATGTTCTTCCGACGAAAGAAGAAAGACGCACAAGCCAATAGCCGCCTCTTTCCAGACACGTGAGGTAATGGTAGACGACGCGTCTCTGAATCAAGCACATTAACATATAGAGATTGATTTGAGCCGGACAAAGAACTGTTTTATCAGTAGATAACGATCAGTGAACCAAGCCTGCCACAGACATTTTCTTAATCGCATCTTTTGTTTTTATATTGTCATATATCGTCATCTAGTCATGGTGGTGTCATGCATCTTCTGGACTCTTTTACGCTAACTCACTCTGACTTCCATGACACCAGCTAATTCTTGCTATGTGTGTTGTAAGTATTTTATTGGTTGTTTGACTTAAGTGTTTCCGGTCTTTCCATTGAACCCTGGTTTGGAATCCACAAAAAAAAAAAACAAAAACAAAAAAAAACACTGACAATTTCATTTTTAGCCCTCCAGCAATTGTACTATTGCGGCACCAGAACGAAGATGTTATATTCTCGGGTTGTATACAACATGGAGGTGTGTATATATTACATACGTGTGTCTAACTCGGGTATCGTCTAGTGGTATAAAATTTACGACGACATTGGTATAAAAATTGTGACAACCGATACATTTTAACAACGGACATGTAACAAAAAGAACAAATAACAGTTCTCTATGGTTGTAACATCAGACCAATCGGATAAACATGCCTGATCAGTGCTTGATCTTGTTTGGCGGATCCTCGGGAACAGCTGCAAAGACGATTCATCCCAATGAATCGACAAATATCGTGTTGTCTTTTCAGCAGCTTTTATTACCGATGTTTCCACCATTGGAAAGCTGTCACTGGCCCTAGACTAATGAATTCTGATTCCCTCTAATAGGAGCATTCACCATCCAGCTCAATCTGCTCTCTCTCTCTTTCTCACTTCCGATTTTTGATTGATCAAATCATACGCATCTTTTCCAAAAACTCTACCTAAAGGCGACATCACTTTAAAATGACCTCTACGTAAGAGCTATGGAACGCAGAGAAGTGGAATTTAGTACACTGAAAGAGCGTAACAAGCTAACTTATTTCCTTGATTTTTGTGGAATTTGAACAGTGTGTATCACTTTATTGCACGTGTCTAAAAATGTATACTTTCGGTAATAAAATAAACTTCATATTTCTATTTATATGAAATAAAGAACATATCCAGTAACAATATTAACCAAAAACCAGAACGAATTTCACATTATTTTGTTTAAGGAAATATTTATTTATCAACATAACTCCCATGCTTCAAAATAACTTCGAATAGTCTCTTGTTAACTGATGATGTCAATCGGTGGACTTGGGATGATGTGGTGCTATAGGAATCTTCTAAAATCTTCCTCAAAAGTTCATCCGTCGACGAAAATTGAATACCTCCTTCATAAATTTTCATCATTATTATTGATTAGAGCTACTCAATTGGGTTTATATCTGGAGAACAAGGTGGCCATGTCATCAAATTTTCTCCACTAATGCCTAATGACTTAAGGTAGGATGTCGTAGCTTTGGCTGAGTGGGATGGCACATTGTCGTGCATAAAAATCAATTTGCGGTGTTGCGCCAATAGAAGGTCGTCAAGCCATAGTAACATGCTCATTTAAAAATATAAACTATAAGACTGGCTTGTCAGTTTGACACCTCCTGGCACTCGAAATGGTCCAATTAGTTCATCGCAGATTATTCCAGCCCAAAACATGACACCTCCACCTCTCTGTTGACGACGGAATCGATGAGGGGTAGGGAATCCAAGAGGACTCCAAACTTTGGCCCACCCATCTGGTCCATCAAGGGTTGCTCTGGCCTCATTGGTGAAAAGAACAGTTTTCATGTATTTCTGAGCCCAAGCTAAACGTTTTCCCTTATGAGTTTGGTTTGAAACAGATATTGATATGGGTTTAATGTTTCTTGCAATTTCGTTTAAGACATTGCAGCGTGTCTTTTTGGACAAGGTAGGTATTTCAGCCTTGTCAAATATAGCAGCACTATTGTTGCCCGGATGCTTGATAAGTTGTCGGCGAATTTTTTTTTATCATTATTAGCAGAAACTGACTTTCTGGTGTTTTTGCTCTCTCTTAGTTTGATGTTTGGATTTTCAACGAATGAAGACAATGTTCTTCGATCTCTTCTAATCTCCTTGGCAAGATCTACAAGAGATAAACCTTCTGCAAGCCCTGCAACAATACGTTGCTTTTCACTAGCTGTCCATCGACCCTTTCTATGCATTTTGGGAGATATGCAATAAAGTGATAGATACGTCAAATAACCAGAAAATAGAAAAATTAGCATAATTTTTAAAACGTTAAAATCCCACAAAAACCAGGCAAATAAGGTACCTTTTTATGCTCTTTCCAGTGTACCAAATTTTACTTCTCTGCATTTCACAGAATTTCAAAATTAAAAAAAAACATATTGACCTGTAATAAAGCGATACACAGGGTTTATAGAATCCTAATCATAGAATGGAACTGACATCATTGTAGGTGTAACTATTGATTTTGACATATATATTAAAACTACCTAGATAGGATATCTATCAACTGGCATTCAAATGAGCAGTAATGTTAGACTTTGATTGGAGTCAAGCAGACAATATGCTTAGAATGGTTTATAGCTGATTTGTTGAAAAACAAATCCCTTTTTTTTATACAAACGAAGGTTGTCAACGGGAAATGTAAGTCCCCCCCCCCAACTTTTAAATGGAAACGTGACTGAGCATAAACGAAGGTTGGAAAACGCATAATCCGTGTAGACAACCAGCGTAAACAGAACTGTTTTAGTTTTAGAGGCCACTTATAGTTTCTTTAGACAAACCACTGCTGTATAAACAAATGACTTTGTTGTTCACCCGCTCTTTCTTTTTTTTATTTTTACGAACATCTACACGAATATAAAGTTACGTATATGCGTGAAATAATTGCGAAACGGATTAACTAAGCTTTATAAATTTTCAAACACATCTGCTTAGCGTGAAGATAGTAAATGTGGGTTATATTTAGTGTAATAAAGTTTTATTTAAATTTATGCATGAAGAAAAAAAAATTTTTTTCTGAAAAATCAGATATTCTAACTTTAATCAGAATGATTGGTCCTCAATTCATGAATATTTCCTAAATTTAAAGTTTATTTTTTTTAAATTGTTATATGGGACTAATATGGGAATAATCTTCCATTTGAAATCTTGCATGAAATTCGATCCATAGCTATTAACCATCAATCAAGCCAAAATCCTTGAATTTCAATTTCTTCTTAAGATCCCTTTAGATTAAGCGCAAAATTATCTAACCTTTTCTAGAATATAGTTATTTGTTGCATTTGCTTTTATAAGCAATATATTTCGCTTCCACTAATTAGAGAAGTGTTTTGAAACCATAACACTCGCAGCAAGAAAAATTAAGGAAATCGATAGTTTGTCACCCACAACACTGCCAACGATGATTTGAACCTTTGTCCGCAACAGCACTGGCGAAAAGAGATTATTAAGAAATTCAGGACTTATGCCCCCCCCCACAATACTGGCGACGGAGTATTCTTAAGGAATTTTAACTCAATGTCTGACTGTCACTCCTGATCTGAAATGGAACACATACATCAAATCTGTTGCCAATACCGCTGGAAAAATGGTTGGATCATTGTATCGCTCCAGTAAGTATCTCACTGCTAATTCAATTCTCTATCTGTATAAGAGTCAGGTATGTCCTAAAGTGAAGTATTGTTACCACATCTGGGCAGGAGTTGATTAGGTGCTTCTTATTTTGTTTTGATAAAGTTTAAAACCAACTTTGAAACCTAGCAGGTGATGCCCTTTTCTCTTCCCTGCAACCTCCTTCCCACAGAAGAGACGTCGCGAGCCTGTTTCTGCTCTATCGCTGTTTTATCTCCGGACTGAACTGTACGGCATAATCACGTTAACACACCGATTCCCGCTGGATCACCGAAGTTAAGCAACGTTGAACCTGGTCAGTACTAAATGGGTGACTTTCAGGTGCTGTATGTGCTCTCCGCTTATCTCGGCATTGTTTCCAGTCGTCCTGGTCTTCTCCTTGCCACTGGACCCAAACAATGTCGAATCAAGAGACGTGAGGTTGGTATTGCGCAACCCTTGCCTCACAATTACACACGCAACTGTTCCTACAGGAGGTATCCTCTGTCTTTCGAGATTAAACGGAGGCATCGTGAGACTGAACTTCAATCTATGGTCATTTCATCCTTGCCAAACTTTCATAAAAACACCCGACTAGCTACAACCACTATATACGATTTCACCCACTCTGCCTAAATCTTAATGCAGATCCATGAACAAAGCTTCTTTTCCAGAACTGCCTGCCTTTGGAACACTGTTCCGCTAGCCTGCTTCACGGTTGAATACAATATGGTAGCCTTCCAATCAAATGGAAACAAGTCCTCGTTAAGCCGCCCCCATAAATAATCAAATTCTATCCAATTTACGCCATTATTGATTCCTACATTACCAACTTACATTCATGAAAACTTATCCTCGAGTAGCCTTCGAGCCTTGATAAGTGGTGACTCCCTTTTACAAAAAGAACTTCTAAAAGGACGCTATAGCATGGGCGACAAAGATTTAAAAGCATTTATTCGAGAACATTAAAACGAACAGCAGCGAAATTTCTCAACCGCAAGTTAAAAAAGGCTTTATCGACAGATTAAAAATATAGTAAGTTGGATTTTTTTCCTAATATAAGGTGAATTCCCTTCTTTTTCTCTCAAATAAGAAGTCAATGATTTTATTTTATCCGGGTACTGTGTGAACTTTTAACAAGAAACGAATACCTATGTTTTTCTCTTAGAAGAAAAAAAAATTACCACCGTTTAATTTATAAACATTTATTTTACTGCTAACTAAATGTCAGTAGCAAAAGTTTTATGCGAAAAACGTAAAAAAAAAAAAAAGATTTATTTTCTTGAAAAAAAAAAACGGTTTATACTTGCTTGCTTTATAAGGTTAACAGTGTAAAATTGTAATTTATAAAGCAATACCTACAAAGACACTGACACATGGAAGAATTCAATTATAGTATGCCACATTTGATAAAATACTACATGTTTTAACATGCCACATTTGATTAAATACTACATGTTTTTATATGCTACATTTGATTAAATATTACATGTTTTATATGTCACATTTGATCAAATACTACATGTTTTAGTATGCCACATTTTATTAAATACTACATGTTTTAATATGCCACATTTGATTAAATACTACATGTTTTAATATGCTACGTTTGATTACATACTACATGTTTTAATATGCCACGTTTGATTAAATACTACATGTTTTAGTATGCCACATTTTATTAAATACTACATGTTTTAATATGCCACATTTGATTAAATACTACATGTTTTAAAATGCTACGTTTGATTAAATACTACATGTTTTCATATGCCACGTTTGATTAAATACTACATGTTTTAGTATGCCACATTTTATTAAATACTACACGTTTTAATATGCCACATTTGATTAAATACTACATGTTTTAATATACTACATTTGATTAAATACTACATGTTTTAATATGCCACATTTTATTAAATACTACATGTTTTAATATGCCACGTTTGATTAAATACTACATGTTTTAATATGCCACGTTTGATTAAATACTATATGTTTTAGTATGCCACATTTTATTAAATACTAGATGTTTTAATATGCCACATTTGATTAAATACTACATGTTTTAATATGCCACATTTTATTAAATACGACATGTTTTAATATGCCACGTTTGATTAAATACTACATGTTTTAATATGTCACGTTTGATTAAATACTACATGTTTTAGTATGCCACATTTTATTAAATACTAGATGTTTTAATATGCCACATTTGATTAAATACTACATGTTTTAATATGCCACATTTTATTAAATACGACATGTTTTAATATGCCACGTTTGATTAAATACTACATGTTTTAATATGCCACGTTTGATTAAATACTACATGTTTTAGTATGCCACATTTTATTAAATACTACACGTTTTAATATGCCACATTTGATTAAATACCAGAATTTTCTGCAATTTTTTTCAGCTGCTGATCAATGAATAAAAACCGAATAAAAATTGCAGAAAATTCCCAACAAAAAAAAAAACAAAAACAAAAAAAAGAAGAAAGACAAAAGCAAACCGCCGAAAGGCTACTGCAACAACAGCAAAACCAAAATAAAACGGACAAAAATTGCTGCAAGAACAGCAAAAGGAAAAAAAAAATATTATAACAAACATGGGATCAAAATAAAATAATTAAAATGTCTTTTGACAAAATGCTATTTAGAGTGCATATGACAATCTCATCTATTCTCCAGACGAGGATAAAACTAACGCTTCAAATTTATGGAAGTTATGGAGATGTATATAAAAGTTAACCGTGAAAATAGTCAGACTCTAAAAATGTTCGCCTACTACTCCGAAAATTAGCAAGTTTGTGGATTATATTCTACACCAACAACTAGCGACTTTACTTTTGCTGAAGTTATTAAACTTGAACAATTCCCTGTTCCACAAAAAGTGAAAATGTCTGAACTTAACAAGAAAAGACATATGCATCAATAAACACTGTAGCGAATTTAAACATTCTGAACTTAGCGCAGATAACTTGATGAATGCTAAATATTCGTGCATTGACTGGTATTTAACGTTATGAAGCTGAAGACTGGCAAAGACTTATAAGTATCAAACAAGACTCTAAAAATAGTGAAGAACACATAAGAAAGATACGTCATAAAAAAACACATTCGATCTCTCCTTTAAAACCAAGTAAAACCAAAAAGAAAGTTTTATTACTCTCCAACCAAGACATGTTATCCCTAATAAAAATAATTAAAAAATACCACTTTGCCCCTGTTGCCATTATGGAGCACTTCATTGGTTTAAAGATTGTCCATACCATTTTAAAACATGTATGATTTGTAATAAATGTGAACATAAGAGTTCACATTGCAGAATGAATAAATAGTTAAGGTTTTGGAGAGAGTGTTGTGGTGTGTCGATTCTGCAGATAATAGTAAACTGTTCCACTTAGATTAAAGACCGGGAGAATACGTCTCTCGGTGTTAACACGGGTTATGCTTGAGTCTTGCACCCATGGCAGTCGGACTGACGTATAGCTGCATTCTTCATTTGTTTCATTTGGTTTTATGTCCAATATATTTTTCACTGATTATGAAGTTGTTTTTCTTCTAGTCTCGTAGTCTTAGAACTGCACGCCTGTGGAACTCTGTTCCGTCTGCCTGCTTCCCACCTGACTACAACTTGGATGTGTTCAAGTCCAACGTTAACAAATTTCTAATGAACCGCCCCCTTAAGTAAACACTTCATCAAATCTCCACACTAACGTAATGTACTTGCAATAACCCTTATCCCTGAGTGGCTTCCGGGCCTTGATAAGTGGTGATCACTGTGTAAAAAAAAACAACAAAAAAAAAAAACAACAACAGATAGCAACAATTATTCTGTAAAATAAAGATCATTATTGTCTATAACCTTCTGCCAATGACCAGCAGGATATTAAATAAAATTTTATGTAGCTATTTTTAGTGTTTACTTAGAAAGGGCTCGATACGTAAGTAGAGTTAGGTAGTAAGTTTTTAAAATATATTTGACAATTAATTGCCATATATATTTCCCAAACTTACTATATATATATATATATATATATATATATATATATATATATATATATATATATATGTATATATATTATTCTACATTTTTTTATTGGGGAAGTGGTATTATCCACTGGAGAGACATGTATTTAACAGCTGTCCTGTTTTTCAATCTCCAAAACAGCTACATGGTAATCAGCTGAGGATCCCCGTTTTCTATTTACCAAATTTTAGTTAAAGTTTGCTCTTTTAATCCTTATATAGGTAAATTCTGTTTTATAATTGAAGACTTTTGAGGAATCGGCTTATGCAAGTGCTAAGTCTATTTCTATTTAAGAATTTTAAGTTAAGGCTTTTATTTTCATCCTTATATAAATGAATTCCCTTTTGTAATTATAATCTTTTTTAGAAGTCGGATTATGTAGGTGCTAAGTCTGCGATAGATTAAATTTAGTTCCTTTTTTTTTCCAGGAATATACAGGACTACCCCGGAATACGGCATTAAATATTAGTAACAAAATACAGTATATAATACACATGTATATAATCAAATAAGATTATAAATAACACCATAAGGCGGCGAAAATATCGTAACCAAGGGGCGGAAGAACATCGTATTCCACATCGTAACCTGAAAAAAAAAACGTATCCTAGGGGGGCACTGTGTCTCGGGCTTCTACTATATATACTTTTATGACTAGTTTTCATATAATGCTGTTTCAATTAAATTCAATATCAGCAAATTCATAGCTTCGATATAATATTCATTTGCTAATATCTTTTACTCTAATATTTTTCTTCTGTATACTTTTTCCATCTTTCCTTTCTCCTAAGAAGAAGAACGCATTTGTTTGAAACTGTGCAGATTAAGGAAACTTTAAAATATTTTATTTGAGCATCCTGTCGAACAATAAAGTCATGTAAAATATAATTTACAGTCTTTAATTCGTGTTCCCCCCCCCTCTCTCTCTCTCTCTCTCTCTCTCTCTCTCTATATATATATATATATATATATATATATATATATACTCTCTCTCTTTCTCTGTATATATATATATATATATATATATATATATATATATATAGTTTTATTTGGTTTTGCGATACGTTTGGAATGAATGCAATTATTTATACGAGAGTGCATTTTTACCTAAATGCGAGTTGGGAATAATTTTCCCTTTGACCGATTTTTACTCCCAAATGGGGAGCAGTATATATATATATATATATATATATATATATATATATATATATATATATATATATTAAATATAATTATCCACTGACACGTGTTTCGTCATCTACGACTCATCAACGTAGCTGAATATAGCGAGATTCGAAATCGGGACCTCATGGTAAGAAGCCTAAACTCTTACTATTGGACACAACGCGCACGACTGTTTGGATATGTC
>NC_136489.1:122756064-122773564 GCF_053919585.1 Euprymna scolopes | reverse complement strand
AAATGCCTGAGGGAGTATCTATACACAGATGATGTTACAAGGTCTTAGCTTTGTATGACAGCTAAGTCTCTCTCGGTTCAAAATGTTGAGATCCAGCAACAAGCAAGAGCAAGATAGCCAGCAACAAGTTAAACTGCAAACCAGCTTAATGCAGGTACTGGTCTCCCGCTTTATGGTTTTTTAAATCAGAGATTTCCTTCTCCTAGAAAGGTTGCCTTCACCACGGCTTACGGGAGCCCTTTCCATCCCAACACACATACATGCACACAAACACACACACTGTACTAGTTGACCGTTGACCCCGAAAAAGGGTTCATTCACCCTTTGGAAGGTCTTGTTTTTAATCCTTCAGGGAGACTAGCTACCCTCCTCACCAAACAAGTCTGGAGGGGAAACCAGTTTAGTCGCCAGTGACCGGACCATGAGGCAGGTAGTACTGGGTTACATGGTACCAATAGCATATGACATGACCTGACATAAAATATATATACGCATATATATATATATATATATATATATATATATATATATATATATATATATAGAGAGAGAGAGAGAGAGAGAGAGAGAGAGAGAGAGAAAGAGAGAGAGAGAGAGAGGAGGGGAGGGGAGGGGAGAGAGCGTTCTTTTCTTTAAGCATCTTTCATTAAATATATATATATATATATATATATATATATATATATATATATATATATATATATATATATACAATTCCTGTCTACATATTTTGGTCATGATCCTTTCTAGTTTCCTTATTAGTTTCTTCTTTCTGTCCAGAACTGGCTGATGTTACTGCCATAGCCATTCTTGCCCCGAGTACTTTCAGATCTGTTCAGATCCATCATCAAGAATGATTACAAGTAGATATTAAAGTTTATCTATGGAAGTATTTTTACATTCCAGCAAATCACACACACAGACACAATGAGCTTGACTTAATGAAGATAAGTAACAAAAACGTTTGTACAAACACGTACTGCATGTGTGTGTTTTTTCTTATCATTTTGTTTTTGCTGAGGATGGAGCATCTTACCTGATGCCAGACATTCACCTGCTATTTCAGATACTTCAACCGAGAGTTCGTTTTAAGATTCTGCCTCTTTTAGTGTATCTCTCTTGCATTTGGTTCACCGGGTATATTCGCTAAGTAAATTTTTAAATTATTTTTTATGTGAGTCCAACTTCTCCTATACTTACTGGAATAATGAAGATCTTCCTAAGATTCCAGTTTCCTTTCATGGTGTACATAAGACCTTGGTATTTTGTTATATTTTCCCTCTCAGCTCAGTTTAAGCCAGTAATCTGTAGAGACACTGACTTCTACTAAGGTTGCTACTTTCTTTCTCTTGTCCCATATCACTGTCAGCGTAAACAGCTCCGTTTTCTATGTGTGTGTGTTTTTTTTTAATTTTCTTCCTTTGAAGATTTTAATGCTGGGTATGGGGCAGCCAAACCAGCTGCCAACATTTCCCTGCTTTTTATTAAAACCAGCCGAGAGCTCTTTTTAGTATCCTCCTTGTTCCCTTAAGGGCAATTGTCTGGATTTCTTTTGCACTTGGTTCACCAGGAAAATTAGTTAGGTAGGACTTCATGTTCTTCTTCATAAGCCCTGTGGCACCTATAATAAATGGTATGATTTATATCTGCCTAAGATTCCAGTTTCTTTTCATATCATACATGCCTGAGACCTTGATATTTGGTCTGTTCAGCACTGTTCAGACCTCCATCACTTCAATCAAGGTTGCAAATTTCTCTGACTTATTCCATATACCTATGACAGGTTTGACAGCAGTATTTTCAAGGTAGGTGGCTAAGGTATATAAGTCATTTCCAACTGTTCTTGGTGTGTGTATACAAACCTTGTGTTTGTGTACAAACCGTTTATGTATGTGTATATGCCTTGCATGGTTATGTGTGTATATGTGCATGGACCTTTTTTTGTAATTTATACCCATAAAGTGAGGTAAATTTTTGGGGAGAAGAAACT
This sequence comes from Euprymna scolopes, assembly GCF_053919585.1. Classification (NCBI taxonomy): domain Eukaryota; kingdom Metazoa; phylum Mollusca; class Cephalopoda; order Sepiida; family Sepiolidae; genus Euprymna; species Euprymna scolopes. Next base: position 122,771,574 of record NC_136489.1, on the reverse strand, counting down.
TCTGATTTTTAACAACTTCTCAACAACTAAATGCTAATTTCGTTTTTCTCCTGGGTTCATTTGACATTGTGCTATTTTCGATGAGTCATTGGCATTCTAAGAGTTGTTTGGATTATTGATTCAATTCTTTGATTCTGTTTGTCTATTCCATGGCTTACTTAGTTGTACAATCCTTTTAGAAACCATCAAAGCTAATCCCTCTCCCCTCTCTCCTTTCTCTCTCTATCTCTCTTTCTCTCACTCTCACTCTCACTTCCGCTTTCACTTGTCTGACATCTATCAGCATTCTAACAGCGCAAAACATAAAATCAGTAGTCTCGAAATCTCTAGCAAATATCCTTCAGACATAAACACATTTTTCAAATTAAAGAAAGGTTACAATGCTATTTAACCTTTTTGCATAAATATGTCATGAAATTGATTTACCTACAACAGCTCTTCCTAGGACAGGTAAAATTAATTTTTTGAACAGAACGTTCTTATTATTTACATTCTTCAGACTACGGTTCTCCTATTGAGTGTCATTTTCACAACATTTTGGCCGATATAACCTCCGACCTTCTTCAGGTATATCTTGTCAAACTTAGGAATGTTTCTGTTGAACTCGAAACGGAACCCTTTTATTTACTTCACGGGGGTAGCATGCTCTTGTTACGTCAGCCATGACTGGATAGAGGTCCTAAGTAATTCACAATTCCATACTTTTTTTTTTGCTCTCACTACCATCGTGAAGTAAATTAAGAGTTCCATTCGTAATTCTATCCAAATTCCTGAGTTCGACAGAAATATTCCCGAGTTTGACTAGATACACTTGAAGAAGGTCGGAGGTTACATCGACCGAAACATTGTGAAAATCACACTTAAGATGAGAACAGTGGTCAGATGAATTCAAATAATATGAATAACCAATCCTCATCTAAAAAATTCCCAAAAATTGAACAAAATAGTTTTGCATCATTTTTAAATCTTCTTAGCAAAATTAAAATTAAGAAATAATTTTACTAACCTTCATATTCTAATTTGGATCAAACTCCATCACATCATTTTCATTCTAGATTATGTCTAAAATTTCTCTTCGTTGGTTCCTCAGATCCAAGGATCAATGGAAAGGTTGTCCTTGGTGGCATGCCCTCTGGTGACTGTGCAGACCGATCCTCAAAAAATGCCCACTCTGTGACACCTAGAGCATGGGAATCCTTGAAAAGAGGATCCCTGAGCAGATAACGTTTTACTACTTTTACGGTTGTCCTTTGTGGCTTTTCTTCTGTTGATCTTGAAAGCCGCAGTGCAACTCTTTGACAAAGTCCACCAGCTGTCCTTGTCTTCGGCCCTGCCTTCCCAGTCTTTCTCTGGGATGTCAACTGTGTGCAGCTGTCACCTCAGCCAATCCTTGAAGGACTTATACCAAAATTTATCTAAAATTTAACGGTAAAATATAAGAGCATCTCATGAAGAAATTCAAAGAATCTTGCTTAATTGATGTCTCCAAACTATTTGAATTTCTTGTCCATATTATGCCTCTTTAAACACTTCGAAATAATCCAGAGAAACTTAAATTTAGGGAATATATATGAATTGATGTCTAAAACCTATTATCAAAATTCCATGCAGATATCTAAAATTCCGCACAGATATCTAAAATTCCACACTGATATCTAAAATTCGACACTGATATCTAAAATTCCACACTGATAATTAAAATTCCACACAGATATCTAAAATTCCACACTGATATCTAAAATTCCACACAGATATCTAAAATTCCACACTGATATCTAAAATTTCACACTGATATCTAAATTCCACACAGATATCTAAAATTCGACACTGATATCTAAAATTCCGCACAGATATCTAAAATTCCACACAGATATCTAAAATTCCACACTGATATCTAAAATTCCAGACACATATCTTAAATTCCACACTGATATCTTAAATTCCACACAGATATCTAAAATTCCAGACACATATCTAAAATTCCACACAAATATCTAAAATTCCACACAGATATCTAAAATTCCACACAGATATCTAAAATTCGACACTGATATCTAAAATTCCACACTGATATTTAAAATTCCACACAGATATCTAAAATTCCACAGATATCTAAAATTCCACACAGATATCTAAAATTCCACACAGATATCTAAAATTCCACACTGATATTTAAAATTCCACAGATATCTAAAATTCCACACTGATATTTAAAATTCCACACAGATATCGAAAATTCCACACAGATATCTAAAATTCCACAGATATCTAAAATTCCACACTGATATTTAAAATTCCACACATATATCTAAAATTCCACACGGATCTTCACACCCTTTTTTACCCACTCAATATAAACTAAATTGAACTAAATTTTATCGACATTAAAACCCTTTACACATAGAAGCTGTGTTCCAAAATTCATAATGATCGGTTCATTAGTTTAGGAGTGAATCTTATACAATTTGATACGACATATCAACCATTTTCGAATTATTTAATGCCGAATCCAGTTATTTTGGTGAAAAGTTTTTATGCTTCAAGTTCTTTATATCTTCAAATATTTATTTGCAGAGTTTGATTTGTTTTTTTTTTCGGCATATAAACACTTTTAGATTATTTAATGCCAGTTATTTTGAAGAAGGTTTTTATTCTTCAAGCTCTTTGTATCTATAATCGCTAGTTTGTAGTGTTTGGTTTGGTTTGGTTGTTTTATAGTGGGTTTTATCGTTTTTTTTTGTTCTCTGCCCTGCAGAACATGAATGAGTTTTGCAATGGGAGAGAAAAAATGGTTACAGTACTAATGTGTAGTACATTTTAAGTTAGGAAAACCGTCAGGAAGTGGGGAGATAGAAAGAGAAAGGGGAAATGGGAAGAAGGAAAAAGAGGAAAAGGTGGGTTGTTGTTTTTTGTTTTTTGGTTTTGCTGAACAAAATTAAGTTTTGCAAAAGGAAGTAGAAAAACAAACAGCATCAATGTTAGGTGCATTTCGTCTCTGGAAGCCAATATCTTGAGACAGACCGATCTGGTAGCGCCAGCTTAGCATTGGTAAGTAAGAGTAAGTAACTACGATGGATGTGTTTGCAGTTTGTTTTTATGGACGAAAGCATTAGAAATTGTTTTTAAGCAATAATAGTTTGCTTTGGACTAATTCTAATACACTTTATGCTTCATTTCTTTGCGAATTGTCAAAACAAAAAATATTTATTAATTTTAAAACATATATCCAGTTAAAAGAAAATCCTTTAGAATTATGTGAGGTTCGAACTTGGGCAGTGACATAAAAACTACTGCCTCAGTAATGTGTACTCTGCCTATTCCTTTTTGTCAATCAATCATGTTTATATTTGAATGCAAATAAACATTACAAAACACCACAGCTTTTAAGAGCATATAGATTTTTTCTTATACATAAAGCTAAGCTGATTTTCCCTCCTACATTAGTGTTTGATAGTTGCGCTAACATAATATTCTTTAAAAAAACCCTATATGGTTAGTGAGATAAACTACATATCGATCTGTGTTGTTAGATACAAAAGTTTTACTTTCACTTGTTTTATTTTTTTAGATTTTCATAACCCTGCTCGGTATTTTATTTCTTTATTTTTCGTCAATAAAGAAAGTGGGGGTATTGTTTATTCTATATTTCATATGTACTCTTTCTCTTCTACTATACACTGGAACCAAAAATTAATAAGATAAATTTCTATCCAAAGAAGAGTGGAAATTATGTGTTTACTGACATAACATGTATCACACAGCTAACTAAAACGGCACGTACACTACATTAATCTTTATCCTAGTGTGACCTCCACGCCTTCATAAATGGTGATCCTCCCTCAAGGTAAAAAGAGAAAAAAAATTACACATTGATACACTTTACGAATAATGGTCGATGCGCCTTTATTTTTAATTAATATATTTTCTCGTGTTTTGTTTGCGTTAATCGTTTTAAATTTCATCGGATGATTGACTTATATTTCCTAATTTGAAACTATTTTCTGTCTTGAACTGAATTGTCGGTCTGTTTTATGATACAACATGGAAGACGTTAGCCCAACAGTCAGTTGACATCTAGATGCCCGTCGCGGCGGAAGGAAGTTGAACAGTTAGACAGTTGACATCTAGATGCGCTAGACGGTTGATGGAAATTGGACAGAGTTGACAACTAGATACCCTTGACGTCGGATGGGAGTTGATAACGACTACAGTTGAACAGTTATAGAGTTGACTGTGAAATAGAGACGTTGACAATTTTAGAGTTGACTGTGAAACAGAGATAGACGAATGTAACATCAATAGAACGGGGAGAAGACACACACACACACACACACACACACACACACACACACACACACACAGTCAATTTATATGTGAACATTGGCGTTTGTGTTTTTCCTTTCTTTGTTCATTTTTGTATTTTTGTGAAACTACGTGTGTGTCCTCACCGACAGTCGCCAGCGAGAAAATGACGATCCGGCCATGAACTAAAAATCCACGGTACACGACGTTGGGAGTCGGCGATCTGACGAGGGAACCACACATGGGGTTACAATTGAATCTTTCGATAGCTCGGATAATATCACATGTGTGAGCTAGATCTACAGGCAAAGCGCAGTAGTTTCTCAATTAGACTAGTTGAACCTGATCGTTGACCTCTTAATGATTCTTCCGCTCAGCGTCTTTTGTGCCCTGCCATTAACTGATTCTTTAGTTCTTCCGCCAAGGCGCATAACTGTCATGTTGCGCCCCATGACGTTACCAGGACCCATTAGTCAGTTCAGGTTCTACATCAATCTTCCGTCATGAGTGGTCCTACATGATTGCCGTAGACTATATCCTCATTCTGCCAAGATTTAGGTCTGAAGTGAGTGTTTATTTCATCCGACGGTATAGCCTGTTGAGCTAATCCTATACTGTTGTAACTTCTGCACGAGCGATGACATAAGGTTGGCATTTACGGAGATTCAAATACGTTTTATCACCAGGATCGGTATGGGTCTTTAGCCGTTTAAAATAGTTTTAAGGGTTAAAAATGGGTCAAAATTGAAAAAAATCGTTATACATTCATCTTAGTTAATTTTTACTTTTTAATATGCGTTTCACGTTGGTACAGCGATAATGTCACCAGGTTCGAATGCTACAGTTTTGGTTTCGATTCTAGCTGATGGCATCCAAATACGTTTTGTTTAACTTGTGAAATCACGACTCTAAAATAATATATACGAAATCTAGATGAATTAATATATCATATTTAAGCATATTTTACACCCGGGAAAAGAGCCCCCTTCCCCGATAGTACCATACATACATACACGTATACATATATATATATATATATATATATATATATATGTGTGTGTGTGTGTGTGTGTGTGTGTGTGTGTTTGTTTTTGTTTTAAGGAAATTGCTATATATCCAAAGAGTCGTGCGGGATGGACGAGCGGTAAGAGTTTAGGCTCTTTTCCGTGGGATCCCGATTTCGAATCTCGCTAAGATTCAGCCACTCTGATGAGTCGTAGATGACGAAACACGTGCCAGTGGATAATTATATTTTAAAAATAATACACACACACACACACACACACATATATATATATTATTATACATACATACACATATATATATATGTATATATTATATATATATATATATATATATATATATATATAACTAAAATCACCTTACTTGGGCGTTGAAATCGTCTTTCCGGTTGTGCTTGCATGAATAAATATAATCAAAACAATAAAAGCTTTTTTTTTTTAATCGACGATTTACGGAATGTTTTATTTCTATATTTAATTTATTTTTATACATTTTCTTTTTTTTTTACACTTCTAACATAAACAAGACAAATGTAAATAAATGAAATCGAAAATGATTTTTGAAAAATTAATTTGCAAATAAAAAAAAAGTATTCCGCTCAAGTGTTTTACTTTTTTAATATTTACTTGCATCCCCACGAGGGTAAAGGTCGGATTGTGCGATTAAGATTCTTACGTTAATTTGTTTTTTCGCGTTTAAAAGCAAAACTGTAAATGTCTTTTGCCTTTTTTTTTTACATTATTTTATTTGTACTTACAATTTGGAATAGGTTTTAAACAAATACAAAACAAATATGTTTACGATTTTAACTATTTTTAAGTCTTTTGCATATTCAATAGTTTAAAGACATTAAAATTACTCGTATATATATATATATATATATATATATATATATATATATATATATATATATATATATATAAGAGAAAGAAAATTAAAACTGTAAGTTGAACTTTACAATCAAAATTTATTGTTCGACTGAATATTCCAAAAAAAAAAAAAAGCCATTTACAAAGTCCTTATTCCGTTGAGTTTCAAAGAATGCTATTCTTATTATTCTTCTCATCAGCAAATTATATTTGTAGCAATGCTAGAATTTGCTAGTTAAGGCATTAAGTGAAATCGCAATTTATTGTAGTTATAAATTGTCCAAAAAAAATGAAAAAATGTTGAATATGTAAAAATAACTAATATAAAAACAAACCGCGCATAATATTTCAGCTTGCATGAAACTCCTCTCAAGTTGATCCAAAATGAAAAAGAGTTCTTTAGATACAATGTATTCCAAAATAAGTCCAGCGTGACGATGCATATAATCCGATTGAAAGTTTTTTAAACAGCTGAAATAATGAAAAATGTTTTTTTTCCGGGCAGTGCAGTAGTCCAAAGTGAAGTCTGTCCCTAGCGTTTTTTTTTTTTTTGTAAATGGACCATAACAAAAAAATGTACAATAAGTAACAGTTGCCAAAAGCAAACTTTTCTACATATTTGATTTAGTTTTTACGTTTTAATCTATTTTAGATTCCGTAATTGTCAGTTTAAAAACATTAAAATTACTTGCAAATGTTTATTAACACTTAGAAGATTATGCAAACAATAGACCTTTTAGTCAGTTAAAAACAGACAAAAGTTATAGCCATTGTCTTATGATAAGCGATTCGTTCAAGACTGCCTTTTGTTAAGAGTCGCCCCTTTGTTTACAAAGCCAGTCACATATTGTTGGCGTGCTCTTGTGTGTACAACAATGGCCACCACTTTTAACATAGGAGGTTACTTTGCTTCATATCCGGAAAACTTCTTATTTGCGGAAAATTTTAATGCGATATGCGTTTTCAGCATACCCGAAAACCTTCACAGATCGTCATTTTAAACAAAAATACTAAGGTGGAAACCAAGAAAAAATTTACCGAAATTTTATTCAAACAATCTTTATTTGGACTTTTATAACAACATTATAAAATAAAAATATGTTTATGAGTTGCTTTTTTCTATCAAAGATCAGAGGTTGGTAATTTTTTTTACATCAAACATAAAAAATATAACAGTTATATATATATGGTAAACAACTGATGATCCCTTGAAAAATAAAAAAAAATAAAAAATTGGCATAATAGTAAAATTCGAGAGAGTTGATGCAGTGATTGCAGGTGATTAAATGACTTACTGACTAGATGGTTTTTTAACGAATGATAAAAAGTAATTTTTTGTATAGTTTTAAAGGTTAAAAACTTCAAAGACTATATATATATATATATATATATATATATATATATATATATGTATATATATATATAATTATGAACTGTTGTTTTTTTCCAACGAGATTTTGTAAAAAAAATATTTATGAACTGTTTTTTTTTAACATATTTATGAACTGTTTTTTAACATATATATGAACTGTTTTTTAACATATTTATGAACTGTTTTTTTAACATATTTATGAACTGTTTTTTTAACATATTTATGAACTGTTTTTTTAACATATTTATGAACTGTTTTTTTTTAACATATTTATGAACTGTTTTTTTAACATATTTATGAACTGTTTTTTTAACATATTTATGAACTGTTTTTTTAACATATTTATGAACTGTTTTTTTTTAACATATTTATGAACTGTTTTTTTTTAACATATTTATGAACTGTTTTTTTAACATATTTATGAACTGTTTTTTTAACATATTTATGAACTGTTTTTTTTTAACATATTTATGAACTGTTTTTTTAACATATTTATGAACTGTTTTTTTTTAACATATTTATGAACTGTTTTTTTAACATATTTATGAACTGTTTTTTTAACATATTTATGAACTGTTTTTTTAACATATTTATGAACTGTTTTTTTTAACATATTTATGAACTGTTTTTTTAACATATTTATGAACTGTTTTTTTAACATATTGATGAACTGTTTTTTAACATATTTATGAACTGTTTTTTTAACATATTTATGAACTGTTTTTTAACATATTTATGAACTGTTTTTTTAACATATTTATGAACTGTTTTTTTAACATATTTATGAACTGTTTTTTTTTAACATATTTATGAACTGTTTTTTAACATATTTATGAACTGTTTTTTATAACATATTTATGAACTGTTTTTTTAACATATTGATGAACTGTTTTTTTAACATATTTATGAACTGTTTTTTAACATATTTATGAACTGTTTTTTAACATATTTATGATCTGTTTTTTTAACATATTTATGAACTGTTTTTTAACATATTTATGAACTGTTTTTTTAACATATTTATGAACTGTTTTTTAACATATTTATGAACTGTTTTTTTAACATATTTATGAACTGTTTTTTTTTAACATATTTATGAACTGTTTTTTTAACATATTTATGAACTGTTTTTTTAACATATTTATGAACTGTTTTTTAACATATTTATGAACTGTTTTTTTTTAACATATTTATGAACTGTTTTTTTAACATATTTATGAATTGTTTTTTTAACATATTTATGAACTGTTTTTTTAACATATTTATGAACTGTTTTTTTTTAACATATTTATGAACTGTTTTTTTAACATATTTATGAACTGTTTTTTTAACATATTTATGAACTGTTTTTTTAACATATTTATGAACTGTTTTTTTTTAACATATTTATGAACTGTTTTTTTAACATATTTATGAACTGTTTTTTTTTAACATATTTATGAACTGTTTTTTTAACATATTTATGAACTGTTTTTTTAACATATTTATGAACTGTTTTTTTAACATATTTATGAACTGTTTTTTTTTAACATATTTATGAACTGTTTTTTTAACATATTTATGAACTGTTTTTTTAACATATTGATGAACTGTTTTTTAACATATTTATGAACTGTTTTTTTAACATATTTATGAACTGTTTTTTTAACATATTTATGAACTGTTTTTTTAACATATTTATGAACTGTTTTTTAACATATTTATGAACTGTTTTTTTAACATATTTATGAACTGTTTTTTTTTAACATATTTATGAACTGTTTTTTTAACATATTTATGAACTGTTTTTTAACATATTTATGAACTGTTTTTTTAACATATTTATGAACTGTTTTTGTTTAACATATTTATGAACTGTTTTTTTAACATATTTATGAACTGTTTTTTTAACATATTGATGAACTGTTTTTTAACATATTTATGAACTGTTTTTTTAACATATTTATGAACTGTTTTTTAACATATTTATGAACTGTTTTTTTAACATATTTATGAACTGTTTTTTTAACATATTTATGAACTGTTTTTTTTAAACATATTTATGAACTGTTTTTTAACATATTTATGAACTGTTTTTTTAACATATTTATGAACTGTTTTTTTAACATATTGATGAACTGTTTTTTTAACATATTTATGAACTGTTTTTTAACATATTTATGAACTGTTTTTTAACATATTTATGAACTGTTTTTTTAACATATTTATGAACTGTTTTTTAACATATTTATGAACTGTTTTTTTAACATATTTATGAACTGTTTTTTAACATATTTATGAACTGTTTTTTTAACATATTTATGAACTGTTTTTTTTAACATATTTATGAACTGTTTTTTTAACATATTTATGAACTGTTTTTTTAACATATTTATGAACTGTTTTTTAACATATTTATGAACTGTTTTTTTTAACATATTTATGAACTGTTTTTTTAACATATTTATGAATTGTTTTTTTAACATATTTATGAACTGTTTTTTTAACATATTTATGAACTGTTTTTTTAACATATTTATGAACTGTTTTTTAACATATTTATGAACTGTTTTTTTTTTAACATATTTATGAACTGTTTTTTTAACATATTTATGAACTGTTTTTTTAACATATTTATGAACTGTTTTTTTAACATATTTATGAACTGTTTTTTTTTAACATATTTATGAACTGTTTTTTAACATATTTATGAACTGTTTTTTAACATATTTATGAACTGTTTTTTTTTAACATATTTATGAACTGTTTTTTTTAACATATTTATGAACTGTTTTTTTTAACATATGTATGAACTGTTTTTTAACATATTTATGAACTGTTTTTTTAACATATTTATGAACTGTTTTTTTAACATATTTATGAACTGTTTTTTTAACATATTTATGAACTGTTTTTTTAACATATTTATGAACTGTTTTTTTAACATATTTATGAACTGTTTTTTTAACATATTTATGAACTGTTTTTTTTAACATATTTATGAACTGTTTTTAACATATTTATGAACTGTTTTTTTAACATATTTATGAACTGTTTTTTTAACATATTTATGAACTGTTTTTTTTAACATATTTATGAACTGCTTTTTTAACATATTTATGAACTGTGTTTTTTTAACATATTTATGAACTGTTTTTTAACATATTTATGAACTGTTTTTTTTTAACATATTTATGAACTGTTTTTTTAACATATTTATGAACTGTTTTTTTAACATATTTATGAACTGTTTTTTTTAACATATTTATGAACTGTTTTTTTTTACATATTTATGAACTGTTTTTTAACATATTTATGAACTGTTTTTTTAACATATTTATGAACTGTTTTTTAACATATTTATGAACTGTTTTTTTTAACATATTTATGAACTGTTTTTTTTAACATATTAATGAACTGTTTTTTTTAACATATTTATGAACTGTTTTTTTTAACATATTTATGAACTGTTTTTTATAACATATTTATGAACTGTTTTTTTTTTAACATATTTATGAACTGTTTTTTTAACATATTTATGAACTGTTTTTTTTTACATATTTATGAACTGTTTTTTAACATATTTATGAACTGTTTTTTTAACATATTTATGAACTGTTTTTTTTAACATATTTATGAACTGTTTTTTTTAACATATTTATGAACTGTTTTTTTTAACATATTGATGAACTGTTTTTTTAACATATTTATGAACTGTTTTTTTAACATATTGATGAACTGTTTTTTTAACATATTGATGAACTGTTTTTTTTTAACATATTTATGAACTGTTTTTTAACATATTTATGAACTGTTTTTTTTTAACATATTTATGAACTGTTTTTTTTAACATATTTATGAACTGTTTTTTTTAACATATTTATGAACTGTTTTTTTTAACATATTTATGAACTGTTTTTTTTAACATATTTATGAACTGTTTTTTTTAACATATTTATGAACTGTTTTTTTTAAACATATTTATGAACTGTTTTTTTTAACATATTTATGAACTGTTTTTTTTAACATATTTATGAACTGTTTTTTTTTACATATTTATGAACTGTTTTTTTTAACATATTTATGAATTGTTTTTTTAACATATTTATGAACTGTTTTTTTTAACATATTTATGAACTGTTTTTTTTAACATATTTATGAACTGTTTTTTTTAACATATTTATGAACTGTTTTTTTTTAACATATTTATGAACTGTTTTTTTAAACATATTTATGAACTGTTTTTTTTAACATATTTATGAACTGTTTTTTTTAACATATTTATGAACTGTTTTTTAACATATTTATGAACTGTTTTTTTTTAACATATTTATGAACTGTTTTTTTTAACATATTTATGAACTGTTTTTTTTAACATATTTATGAACTGTTTTTTTAACATATTTATGAACTGTTTTTTTAACATATTTATGAACTGTTTTTTTAACATATTGATGAACTGTTTTTTTAACATATTGATGAACTGTTTTTTTTTAACATATTTATGAACTGTTTTTTAACATATTTATGAACTGTTTTTTAACATATTTATGAACTGTTTTTTTTTAACATATTTATGAACTGTTTTTTTTAACATATTTATGAACTGTTTTTTTTAACATATTTATGAACTGTTTTTTAACATATTTATGAACTGTTTTTTTAACATATTTATGAACTGTTTTTTTAACATATTTATGAACTGTTTTTTTAACATATTTATGAACTGTTTTTTTAACATATTTATGAACTGTTTTTTTAACATATTTATGAACTGTTTTTTTTAACATATTTATGAACTGTTTTTTAACATATTTATGAACTGTTTTTTTAACATATTTATGAACTGTTTTTTTAACATATTTATGAACTGTTTTTTTTTAACATATTTATGAACTGTTTTTTTAACATATTTATGAACTGTTTTTTAACATATTTATGAACTGTTTTTTTTTAACATATTTATGAACTGTTTTTTTAACATATTTATGAACTGTTTTTTTTAACATATTTATGAACTGTTTTTTTTAACATATTTATGAACTGTTTTTTTTACATATTTATGAACTGTTTTTTAACATATTTATGAACTGTTTTTTTAACATATTTATGAACTGTTTTTTAACATATTTATGAACTGTTTTTTTTAACATATTTATGAACTGTTTTTTAACATATTTATGAACTGTTTTTTTTAACATATTTATGAACTGTTTTTTAACATATTTATGAACTGTTTTTTTTTAACATATTTATGAACTGTTTTTTTTACATATTTATGAACTGTTTTTTTTAACATATTTATGAACTGTTTTTTTTAACATATTTATGAACTGTTTTTTTAACATATTTATGAACTGTTTTTTTAACATATTTATGAACTGTTTTTTTTAACATATTTATGAACTGTTTTTTTAACATATTTATGAACTGTTTTTTTAACATATTTATGAACTGTTTTTTTAACATATTGATGAACTGTTTTTTTAACATATTTATGAACTGTTTTTTTAACATATTTATGAACTGTTTTTTTAACATATTGATGAACTGTTTTTTAACATATTTATGAACTGTTTTTTTAACATATTTATGAACTGTTTTTTTTAACATATTTATGAACTGTTTTTTTAACATATTGATGAACTGTTTTTTTAACATATTTATGAACTGTTTTTTTAACATATTTATGAACTGTTTTTTTAACATTTTTATGAACTGTTTTTTTAACATATTTATGAACTGTTTTTTTAACATATTTATGAACTGTTTTTTTAACATATTGATGAACTGTTTTTTAACATATTTATGAACTGTTTTTTTTAACATATTTATGAACTGTTTTTTTAACATATTTATGAACTGTTTTTTTAACATATTTGATGAACTGTTTTTTTAACATATTTATGAACTGTTTTTTTAACATATCTATGAACTGTTTTTTTTAACATATTTATGAACTGTTTTTTTAACATATTTATGAACTGTTTTTTTAACATATTTATGAACTGTTTTTTTTAACATATTGATGAACTGTTTTTTAACATATTTATGAACTGTTTTTTTTAACATATTTATGAACTGTTTTTTTAACATATTTATGAACTGTTTTTTTAACATATTTATGAACTGTTTTTTTTAACATATTTATGAACTGTTTTTTTAACATATTTATGAACTGTTTTTTTAACATATTTATGAACTGTTTTTTTAACATATTGATGAACTGTTTTTTTAACATATTTATGAACTGTTTTTTTAACATATTGATGAACTGTTTTTTTAACATATTTATGAACTGTTTTTTTTAACATATTTATGAACTGTTTTTTTTAACATATTTATGAACTGTTTTTTTAACATATTTATGAACTGTTTTTTTTAACATATTTATGAACTGTTTTTTTAACATATTTATGAACTGTTTTTTTAACATATTTATGAACTGTTTTTTTAACATATTTATGAACTGTTTTTTTTAACATATTTATGAACTGTTTTTTTTAACATATTTATGAACTGTTTTTTTTAACATATTTATGAACTGTTTTTTTTAACATATTTATGAACTGTTTTTTTTAACATATTTATGAACTGTTTTTTTTAACATATTTATGAACTGTTTTTTTAACATATTTATGAACTGTTTTTTTTAACATATTTATGAACTGTTTTTTTAACATATTTATGAACTGTTTTTTTTAACATATTTATGAACTGTTTTTTTTAACATATTTATGAACTGTTTTTTTAACATATTTATGAACTGTTTTTTTTAACATATTTATGAACTGTTTTTTTAACATATTTATGAACTGTTTTTTTAACATATTTATGAACTGTTTTTTTTAACATATTTATGAACTGTTTTTTTTAACATATTTATGAACTGTTTTTTTAACATATTGATGAACTGTTTTTTTTAACATATTTATGAACTGTTTTTTTAACATATTTATGAACTGTTTTTTTAACATATTTATGAACTGTTTTTTTAACATATTTATGAACTGTTTTTTTAACATATTTATGAACTGTTTTTTTTAACATATTTATGAACTGTTTTTTAACATATTTATGAACTGTTTTTTTTAACATATTTATGAACTGTTTTTTAACATATTTATGAACTGTTTTTTTAACATATTTATGAACTGTTTTTTTAACATATTTATGAACTGTTTTTTTAACATATTTATGAACTGTTTTTTAACATATTTATGAACTGTTTTTTTAACATATTTATGAACTGTTTTTTTAACATATTTATGAACTGTTTTTTTAACATATTTATGAACTGTTTTTTTAACATATTTATGAACTGTTTTTTTAACATATTTATGAACTGTTTTTTTTAACATATTTATATATGAACTGTTTTTTTAACATATTTATGAACTGTTTTTTTAACATATTTATGAACTGTTTTTTTAACATATTTATGAACTGTTTTTTTAACATATTTATGAACTGTTTTTTTTAACATATTTATGAACTGTTTTTTTTAACATATTTATGAACTGTTTTTTTAACATATTTATGAACTGTTTTTTTAACATATTTATGAACTGTTTTTTAACATATTTATGAACTGTTTTTTAACATATTTATGAACTGTTTTTTTAACATATTTATGAACTGTTTTTTTTAACATATTTATGAACTGTTTTTTTTAACATATTTATGAACTGTTTTTTTAACATATTTATGAACTGTTTTTTTAACATATTTATGAACTGTTTTTTTAACATATTTATGAACTGTTTTTTTTAACATATTTATGAACTGTTTTTTTTAACATATTTATGAACTGTTTTTTTTAACATATTTATGAACTGTTTTTTTAACATATTTATGAACTGTTTTTTTTAACATATATATGAATTTTTTTAACATATATATGACTGTTTTTTTTAACATATTTATGACTGTTTTTTAACATATTTATGAACTGTTTTTTAATAT
>NC_136489.1:122737269-122754769 GCF_053919585.1 Euprymna scolopes | reverse complement strand
TATTCCAAAAAAAAAAAAAAGCCATTTACAAAGTCCTTATTCCGTTGAGTTTCAAAGAATGCTATTCTTATTATTCTTCTCATCAGCAAATTATATTTGTAGCAATGCTAGAATTTGCTAGTTAAGGCATTAAGTGAAATCGCAATTTATTGTAGTTATAAATTGTCCAAAAAAAATGAAAAAATGTTGAATATGTAAAAATAACTAATATAAAAACAAACCGCGCATAATATTTCAGCTTGCATGAAACTCCTCTCAAGTTGATCCAAAATGAAAAAGAGTTCTTTAGATACAATGTATTCCAAAATAAGTCCAGCGTGACGATGCATATAATCCGATTGAAAGTTTTTTAAACAGCTGAAATAATGAAAAATGTTTTTTTTCCGGGCAGTGCAGTAGTCCAAAGTGAAGTCTGTCCCTAGCGTTTTTTTTTTTTTTGTAAATGGACCATAACAAAAAAATGTACAATAAGTAACAGTTGCCAAAAGCAAACTTTTCTACATATTTGATTTAGTTTTTACGTTTTAATCTATTTTAGATTCCGTAATTGTCAGTTTAAAAACATTAAAATTACTTGCAAATGTTTATTAACACTTAGAAGATTATGCAAACAATAGACCTTTTAGTCAGTTAAAAACAGACAAAAGTTATAGCCATTGTCTTATGATAAGCGATTCGTTCAAGACTGCCTTTTGTTAAGAGTCGCCCCTTTGTTTACAAAGCCAGTCACATATTGTTGGCGTGCTCTTGTGTGTACAACAATGGCCACCACTTTTAACATAGGAGGTTACTTTGCTTCATATCCGGAAAACTTCTTATTTGCGGAAAATTTTAATGCGATATGCGTTTTCAGCATACCCGAAAACCTTCACAGATCGTCATTTTAAACAAAAATACTAAGGTGGAAACCAAGAAAAAATTTACCGAAATTTTATTCAAACAATCTTTATTTGGACTTTTATAACAACATTATAAAATAAAAATATGTTTATGAGTTGCTTTTTTCTATCAAAGATCAGAGGTTGGTAATTTTTTTTACATCAAACATAAAAAATATAACAGTTATATATATATGGTAAACAACTGATGATCCCTTGAAAAATAAAAAAAAATAAAAAATTGGCATAATAGTAAAATTCGAGAGAGTTGATGCAGTGATTGCAGGTGATTAAATGACTTACTGACTAGATGGTTTTTTAACGAATGATAAAAAGTAATTTTTTGTATAGTTTTAAAGGTTAAAAACTTCAAAGACTATATATATATATATATATATATATATATATATATATATATGTATATATATATATAATTATGAACTGTTGTTTTTTTCCAACGAGATTTTGTAAAAAAAATATTTATGAACTGTTTTTTTTTAACATATTTATGAACTGTTTTTTAACATATATATGAACTGTTTTTTAACATATTTATGAACTGTTTTTTTAACATATTTATGAACTGTTTTTTTAACATATTTATGAACTGTTTTTTTAACATATTTATGAACTGTTTTTTTTTAACATATTTATGAACTGTTTTTTTAACATATTTATGAACTGTTTTTTTAACATATTTATGAACTGTTTTTTTAACATATTTATGAACTGTTTTTTTTTAACATATTTATGAACTGTTTTTTTTTAACATATTTATGAACTGTTTTTTTAACATATTTATGAACTGTTTTTTTAACATATTTATGAACTGTTTTTTTTTAACATATTTATGAACTGTTTTTTTAACATATTTATGAACTGTTTTTTTTTAACATATTTATGAACTGTTTTTTTAACATATTTATGAACTGTTTTTTTAACATATTTATGAACTGTTTTTTTAACATATTTATGAACTGTTTTTTTTAACATATTTATGAACTGTTTTTTTAACATATTTATGAACTGTTTTTTTAACATATTGATGAACTGTTTTTTAACATATTTATGAACTGTTTTTTTAACATATTTATGAACTGTTTTTTAACATATTTATGAACTGTTTTTTTAACATATTTATGAACTGTTTTTTTAACATATTTATGAACTGTTTTTTTTTAACATATTTATGAACTGTTTTTTAACATATTTATGAACTGTTTTTTATAACATATTTATGAACTGTTTTTTTAACATATTGATGAACTGTTTTTTTAACATATTTATGAACTGTTTTTTAACATATTTATGAACTGTTTTTTAACATATTTATGATCTGTTTTTTTAACATATTTATGAACTGTTTTTTAACATATTTATGAACTGTTTTTTTAACATATTTATGAACTGTTTTTTAACATATTTATGAACTGTTTTTTTAACATATTTATGAACTGTT
This sequence comes from Euprymna scolopes, assembly GCF_053919585.1. NCBI lineage: Eukaryota > Metazoa > Mollusca > Cephalopoda > Sepiida > Sepiolidae > Euprymna > Euprymna scolopes. The sequence continues at coordinate 122,752,432 of NC_136489.1, read as the reverse complement.
TTTTTTTAACATATTTATGAACTGTTTTTTTAACATATTTATGAACTGTTTTTTTAACATATTTATGAACTGTTTTTTAACATATTTATGAACTGTTTTTTTTTAACATATTTATGAACTGTTTTTTTAACATATTTATGAATTGTTTTTTTAACATATTTATGAACTGTTTTTTTAACATATTTATGAACTGTTTTTTTTTAACATATTTATGAACTGTTTTTTTAACATATTTATGAACTGTTTTTTTAACATATTTATGAACTGTTTTTTTAACATATTTATGAACTGTTTTTTTTTAACATATTTATGAACTGTTTTTTTAACATATTTATGAACTGTTTTTTTTTAACATATTTATGAACTGTTTTTTTAACATATTTATGAACTGTTTTTTTAACATATTTATGAACTGTTTTTTTAACATATTTATGAACTGTTTTTTTTTAACATATTTATGAACTGTTTTTTTAACATATTTATGAACTGTTTTTTTAACATATTGATGAACTGTTTTTTAACATATTTATGAACTGTTTTTTTAACATATTTATGAACTGTTTTTTTAACATATTTATGAACTGTTTTTTTAACATATTTATGAACTGTTTTTTAACATATTTATGAACTGTTTTTTTAACATATTTATGAACTGTTTTTTTTTAACATATTTATGAACTGTTTTTTTAACATATTTATGAACTGTTTTTTAACATATTTATGAACTGTTTTTTTAACATATTTATGAACTGTTTTTGTTTAACATATTTATGAACTGTTTTTTTAACATATTTATGAACTGTTTTTTTAACATATTGATGAACTGTTTTTTAACATATTTATGAACTGTTTTTTTAACATATTTATGAACTGTTTTTTAACATATTTATGAACTGTTTTTTTAACATATTTATGAACTGTTTTTTTAACATATTTATGAACTGTTTTTTTTAAACATATTTATGAACTGTTTTTTAACATATTTATGAACTGTTTTTTTAACATATTTATGAACTGTTTTTTTAACATATTGATGAACTGTTTTTTTAACATATTTATGAACTGTTTTTTAACATATTTATGAACTGTTTTTTAACATATTTATGAACTGTTTTTTTAACATATTTATGAACTGTTTTTTAACATATTTATGAACTGTTTTTTTAACATATTTATGAACTGTTTTTTAACATATTTATGAACTGTTTTTTTAACATATTTATGAACTGTTTTTTTTAACATATTTATGAACTGTTTTTTTAACATATTTATGAACTGTTTTTTTAACATATTTATGAACTGTTTTTTAACATATTTATGAACTGTTTTTTTTAACATATTTATGAACTGTTTTTTTAACATATTTATGAATTGTTTTTTTAACATATTTATGAACTGTTTTTTTAACATATTTATGAACTGTTTTTTTAACATATTTATGAACTGTTTTTTAACATATTTATGAACTGTTTTTTTTTTAACATATTTATGAACTGTTTTTTTAACATATTTATGAACTGTTTTTTTAACATATTTATGAACTGTTTTTTTAACATATTTATGAACTGTTTTTTTTTAACATATTTATGAACTGTTTTTTAACATATTTATGAACTGTTTTTTAACATATTTATGAACTGTTTTTTTTTAACATATTTATGAACTGTTTTTTTTAACATATTTATGAACTGTTTTTTTTAACATATGTATGAACTGTTTTTTAACATATTTATGAACTGTTTTTTTAACATATTTATGAACTGTTTTTTTAACATATTTATGAACTGTTTTTTTAACATATTTATGAACTGTTTTTTTAACATATTTATGAACTGTTTTTTTAACATATTTATGAACTGTTTTTTTAACATATTTATGAACTGTTTTTTTTAACATATTTATGAACTGTTTTTAACATATTTATGAACTGTTTTTTTAACATATTTATGAACTGTTTTTTTAACATATTTATGAACTGTTTTTTTTAACATATTTATGAACTGCTTTTTTAACATATTTATGAACTGTGTTTTTTTAACATATTTATGAACTGTTTTTTAACATATTTATGAACTGTTTTTTTTTAACATATTTATGAACTGTTTTTTTAACATATTTATGAACTGTTTTTTTAACATATTTATGAACTGTTTTTTTTAACATATTTATGAACTGTTTTTTTTTACATATTTATGAACTGTTTTTTAACATATTTATGAACTGTTTTTTTAACATATTTATGAACTGTTTTTTAACATATTTATGAACTGTTTTTTTTAACATATTTATGAACTGTTTTTTTTAACATATTAATGAACTGTTTTTTTTAACATATTTATGAACTGTTTTTTTTAACATATTTATGAACTGTTTTTTATAACATATTTATGAACTGTTTTTTTTTTAACATATTTATGAACTGTTTTTTTAACATATTTATGAACTGTTTTTTTTTACATATTTATGAACTGTTTTTTAACATATTTATGAACTGTTTTTTTAACATATTTATGAACTGTTTTTTTAACATATTTATGAACTGTTTTTTTTAACATATTTATGAACTGTTTTTTTTAACATATTGATGAACTGTTTTTTTAACATATTTATGAACTGTTTTTTTAACATATTGATGAACTGTTTTTTTAACATATTGATGAACTGTTTTTTTTTAACATATTTATGAACTGTTTTTTAACATATTTATGAACTGTTTTTTTTTAACATATTTATGAACTGTTTTTTTTAACATATTTATGAACTGTTTTTTTTAACATATTTATGAACTGTTTTTTTTAACATATTTATGAACTGTTTTTTTTAACATATTTATGAACTGTTTTTTTTAACATATTTATGAACTGTTTTTTTTAAACATATTTATGAACTGTTTTTTTTAACATATTTATGAACTGTTTTTTTTAACATATTTATGAACTGTTTTTTTTTACATATTTATGAACTGTTTTTTTTAACATATTTATGAATTGTTTTTTAACATATTTATGAACTGTTTTTTTTAACATATTTATGAACTGTTTTTTTTAACATATTTATGAACTGTTTTTTTTAACATATTTATGAACTGTTTTTTTTTAACATATTTATGAACTGTTTTTTTAAACATATTTATGAACTGTTTTTTTTAACATATTTATGAACTGTTTTTTTTAACATATTTATGAACTGTTTTTTAACATATTTATGAACTGTTTTTTTTTAACATATTTATGAACTGTTTTTTTTAACATATTTATGAACTGTTTTTTTTAACATATTTATGAACTGTTTTTTTAACATATTTATGAACTGTTTTTTTAACATATTTATGAACTGTTTTTTTAACATATTGATGAACTGTTTTTTTAACATATTGATGAACTGTTTTTTTTTAACATATTTATGAACTGTTTTTTAACATATTTATGAACTGTTTTTTAACATATTTATGAACTGTTTTTTTTTAACATATTTATGAACTGTTTTTTTTAACATATTTATGAACTGTTTTTTTTAACATATTTATGAACTGTTTTTTAACATATTTATGAACTGTTTTTTTAACATATTTATGAACTGTTTTTTTAACATATTTATGAACTGTTTTTTTAACATATTTATGAACTGTTTTTTTAACATATTTATGAACTGTTTTTTTAACATATTTATGAACTGTTTTTTTTAACATATTTATGAACTGTTTTTTAACATATTTATGAACTGTTTTTTTAACATATTTATGAACTGTTTTTTTAACATATTTATGAACTGTTTTTTTTTAACATATTTATGAACTGTTTTTTTAACATATTTATGAACTGTTTTTTAACATATTTATGAACTGTTTTTTTTTAACATATTTATGAACTGTTTTTTTAACATATTTATGAACTGTTTTTTTTAACATATTTATGAACTGTTTTTTTTAACATATTTATGAACTGTTTTTTTTTACATATTTATGAACTGTTTTTTAACATATTTATGAACTGTTTTTTTTAACATATTTATGAACTGTTTTTTAACATATTTATGAACTGTTTTTTAACATATTTATGAACTGTATTTTAACATATTTATGAACTGTTTTTTTTAACATATTTATGAACTGTTTTTTAACATATTTATGAACTGTTTTTTTTAACATATTTATGAACTGTTTTTTTTTACATATTGATGAACTGTTTTTTTTACATATTTATGAACTGTTTTTTTTTAACATATTTATGAACTGTTTTTTTTAACATATTTATGAACTGTTTTTTTAACATATTTATGAACTGTTTTTTTAACATATTTATGAACTGTTTTTTTAACATATTGATGAACTGTTTTTTTAACATATTTATGAACTGTTTTTTTAACATATTGATGAACTGTTTTTTAACATATTTATGAACTGTTTTTTTAACATATTTATGAACTGTTTTTTTAACATATTGATGAACTGTTTTTTAACATATTTATGAACTGTTTTTTTAACATATTTATGAACTGTTTTTTTTAACATATTTATGAACTGTTTTTTTAACATATTGATGAACTGTTTTTTAACATATTTATGAACTGTTTTTTTAACATATTTATGAACTGTTTTTTAACATTTTTATGAACTGTTTTTTTAACATATTGATGAACTGTTTTTTAACATATTTATGAACTGTTTTTTTAACATATTGATGAACTGTTTTTTAACATATTTATGAACTGTTTTTTTAACATATTGATGAACTGTTTTTTAACATATTTATGAACTGTTTTTTAACATATTTATGAACTGTTTTTTTTAACATATTTATGAACTGTTTTTTTAACATATCTATGAACTGTTTTTTTTAACATATTTATGAACTGTTTTTTAACATATCTATGAACTGTTTTTTTAACATATTTATGAACTGTTTTTTTAACATATTGATGAACTGTTTTTTAACATATTTATGAACTGTTTTTTTTAACATATTTATGAACTGTTTTTTTAACATATTTATGAACTGTTTTTTTAACATATTTATGAACTGTTTTTTTAACATATTTATGAACTGTTTTTTTAACATATTTATGAACTGTTTTTTAACATATTTATGAACTGTTTTTTTAACATATTGATGAACTGTTTTTTAACATATTTATGAACTGTTTTTTTAACATATTGATGAACTGTTTTTTAACATATTTATGAACTGTTTTTTTTAACATATTTATGAACTGTTTTTTTAACATATTTATGAACTGTTTTTTTAACATATTTATGAACTGTTTTTTTAACATATTTATGAACTGTTTTTTTAACATATTTATGAACTGTTTTTTTAACATATTTATGAACTGTTTTTTTTAACATATTTATGAACTGTTTTTTTTAACATATTTATGAACTGTTTTATTTAACATATTTATGAACTGTTTTTTTTAACATATTTATGAACTGTTTTTTTTAACATATTTATGAACTGTTTTTTAACATATTTATGAACTGTTTTTTAACATATTTATGAACTGTTTTTTAACATATTTATGAACTGTTTTTTTTAACATATTTATGAACTGTTTTTTAACATATTTATGAACTGTTTTTTTTAACATATTTATGAACTGTTTTTTTTACATATTGATGAACTGTTTTTTTAACATATTTATGAACTGTTTTTTTTAACATATTTATGAACTGTTTTTTTTAACATATTTATGAACTGTTTTTTTAACATATTTATGAACTGTTTTTTTAACATATTTATGAACTGTTTTTTTAACATATTGATGAACTGTTTTTTTTAACATATTGATGAACTGTTTTTTAACATATTTATGAACTGTTTTTTTAACATATTGATGAACTGTTTTTTAACATATTTATGAACTGTTTTTTAACATATTTATGAACTGTTTTTTTTTAACATATTTATGAACTGTTTTTTTAACATATCTATGAACTGTTTTTAACATATTTATGAACTGTTTTTTAACATATCTATGAACTGTTTTTTTAACATATTTATGAACTGTTTTTTTAACATATTGATGAACTGTTTTTTAACATATTTATGAACTGTTTTTTTTAACATATTTATGAACTGTTTTTTAACATATTTATGAACTGTTTTTTTAACATATTTATGAACTGTTTTTTTAACATATTTATGAACTGTTTTTTTAACATATTTATGAACTGTTTTTTAACATATTTATGAACTGTTTTTTTAACATATTTATGGACTGTTTTTTAACATATTTATGAACTGTTTTTTTTAACATATTTATGAACTGTTTTTTTAACATATTTATGAACTGTTTTTTAACATATTTATGAACTGTTTTTAACATATTTATGAACTGTTTTTTTTTAACATATTTATGAACTGTTTTTTTTAACATATTTATGAACTGTTTTTTAACATATTTATGAACTGTTTTTTTAACATATTTATGAACTGTTTTTTTAACATATTGATGAACTGTTTTTTTAACATATTTATGAACTGTTTTTTTTAACATATTTATGAACTGTTTTTTTTTAACATATTTATGAACTGTTTTTTTTTAACATATTTATGAACTGTTTTTTTAACATATTTATGAACTGTTTTTTTTAACATATTTATGAACTGTTTTTTAACATATTTATGAACTGTTTTTTTTAACATATTTATGAACTGTTTTTTTTAACATATTTATTAACTGTTTTTTTTAACATATTTATGAACTGTTTTTTTAACATATTTATGAACTGTTTTTTTAACATATTTATGAACTGTTTTTTTAACATATTTATGAACTGTTTTTTAACATATTTATGAACTGTTTTTTTTAACATATTTATGAACTGTTTTTTTTAAACATATTTATGAACTGTTTTTTTAACATATTTATGAACTGTTTTTTTTAACATATTTATGAACTGTTTTTTTTAACATATTTATGAACTGTTTTTTTAACATATTTATGAACTGTTTTTTTAACATATTTATGAACTGTTTTTTTAACATATTTATGAACTGTTTTTTAACATATTTATGAACTGTTTTTTTAACATATTTATGAACTGTTTTTTAACATATTTATGAACTGTTTTTTTTAACATATTTATGAACTGTTTTTTTAACATATTTATGAACTGTTTTTTAACATATTTATGAACTGTTTTTTAACATATTTATGAACTGTTTTTTTTAACATATTTATGAACTGTTTTTTTTAACATATTTATGAACTGTTTTTTAACATATTTATGAACTGTTTTTTTAACATATTTATGAACTGTTTTTTTTTAACATATTTATGAACTGTTTTTTTTAACATATTTATGAACTGTTTTTTAACATATTTATGAACTGTTTTTTTAACATATTTATGAACTGTTTTTTTAACATATTTATGAACTGTTTTTTTAACATATTTATGAACTGTTTTTTTTTAACATATTTATGAACTGTTTTTTTTACATATTTATGAACTGTTTTTTAACATATTTATGAACTGTTTTTTTAACATATTTATGAACTGTTTTTTAACATATTTATGAACTGTTTTTTTAACATATTGATGAACTGTTTTTTTAACATATTTATGAACTGTTTTTTAACATATTTATGAACTGTTTTTTTTAACATATTTATGAACTGTTTTTTAACATATTTATGAACTGTTTTTTTTAACATATTTATGAACTGTTTTTTTTAACATATTTATGAACTGTTTTTTTTAACATATTTATGAACTGTTTTTTTAACATATTTATGAACTGTTTTTTTTAAACATATTTATGAACTGTTTTTTTAACATATTTATGAACTGTTTTTTAACATATTTATGAACTGTTTTTTAACATATTGATGAACTGTTTTTTAACATATTTATGAACTGTTTTTTAACATATTTATGAACTGTTTTTTTAACATATTTATGACCTGTTTTTTTAACATATTTATGAACTGTTTTTTTAACATATTTATGAACTGTTTTTTAAACATATTTATGAACTGTTTTTTAACATATTTATGAACTGTTTTTTTAACATATTGATGAACTGTTTTTTTAACATATTTATGAACTGTTTTTTAACATATTTATGAACTGTTTTTTTAACATATTTATGAACTGTTTTTTAACATATTTATGAACTGTTTTTTTTAACATATTTATGAACTGTTTTTTTAACATATTTATGAACTGTTTTTTAACATATTTATGAACTGTTTTTTAACATATTTATGAACTGTTTTTTTTTAACATATTTATGAACTGTTTTTTTTAACATATTTATGAACTGTTTTTTAACATATTTATGAACTGTTTTTTTAACATATTTATGAACTGTTTTTTTAACATATTTATGAACTGTTTTTTTTAACATATTTATGAACTGTTTTTTTAACATATTTATGAACTGTTTTTTTAACATATTGATGAACTGTTTTGTTAACATATTTATGAACTGTTTTTTAACATATTTATTAACTGTTTTTTTAACATATTGATGAACTGTTTTTTTAACATATTTATGAACTGTTTTTTAACATATTTATGAACTGTTTTTTAACATATTTATGAACTGTTTTTTAACATATTGATGAACTGTTTTTTAACATATTTATGAACTGTTTTTTAACATATTTATGAACTGTTTTTTTTAACATATTTATGACCTGTTTTTTTAAATATTTATGAACTGTTTTTTTAACATATTGATGAACTGTTTTTTTAACATATTTATGAACTGTTTTTTAACATGTTTATGAACTGTTTTTTTAACATATTGATGAACTGTTTTTTTAACATATTTATGAACTGTTTTTTAACATATTTATGAACTGTTTTTTTAACATATTTATGAACTGTTTTTTAACATATTTATGAACTGTTTTTTTTAACATATTTATGAACTGTTTTTTTAACATATTTATGAACTGTTTTTTAACATATTTATGAACTGTTTTTTAACATATTTATGAACTGTTTTCTTTTAACATATTTATGAACTGTTTTTTTTAACATATTTATGAACTGTTTTTTAACATATTTATGAACTGTTTTTTAACATATTTATGAACTGTTTTTTAACATATTTATGAACTGTTTTTTTTTAACATATTTATGAACTGTTTTTTAACATATTTATGAACTGTTTTTTAACATATTTATGAACTGTTTTTTAACATATTTATGAACTGTTTTTTAACATATTTATGAACTGTTTTTTAACATATTTATGAACTGTTTTTTTAACATATTTATGAACTGTTTTTTTTAACATATTTATGAACTGTTTTTTAACATATTGATGAACTGTTTTTTTAACATATTTATGAACTGTTTTTTAACATATTGATGAACTGTTTTTTAACATATTTATGAACTGTTTTTTAACATATTTATGAACTGTTTTTTAACATATTTATGAACTGTTTTTTTTAACATATTTATGAACTGTTTTTTTTAACATATTTATGAACTGTTTTTTTTTACATATTTATGAACTGTTTTTTAACATATTTATGAACTGTTTTTTTTAACATATTTATGAACTGTTTTTTAACATATTTATGAACTGTTTTTTAACATATTATGAACTGTTTTTTAACATATTTATGAACTGTTTTTTAACATATTTATGAACTGTTTTTTTAACATATTTATGAACTGTTTTTTAACATATTTATGAACTGTTTTTTTTAACATATTTATGAACTGTTTTTTTAACATATTTATGAACTGTTTTTTAACATATTTATGAACTGTTTTTTAACATATTTATGAACTGTTTTTTTTTTAACATATTTATGAACTGTTTTTTTTAACATATTTATGAACTGTTTTTTAACATATTTATGAACTGTTTTTTTAACATATTTATGAACTGTTTTTTTAACATATTTATGAACTGTTTTTTTTAACATATTTATGAACTGTTTTTTTAACATATTTATGAACTGTTTTTTTAACATATTGATGAACTGTTTTGTTAACATATTTATGAACTGTTTTTTTAACATATTTATTAACTGTTTTTTTAACATATTGATGAACTGTTTTTTAACATATTTATGAACTGTTTTTTAACATATTTATGAACTGTTTTTTTTAACATATTTATGAACTGTTTTTTTTTAACATATTTATGAACTGTTTTTTTAACATATTTATGAACTGTTTTTTAACATATTTATGAACTGTTTTTTAACATATTGATGAACTGTTTTTTAACATATTTATGAACTGTTTTTTAACATATTTATGAACTGTTTTTTTCATACTCTCCATGCGGCCTAATCCCAGAGTTTGACATTCGGTTATTTGAACGCATTCAGACCAAGCCTACCATACTCTCTAGTGTCTGCGATATCCAGACGTGCTATGGAGTTGATGTAACAGGTGGCACACTCTAGATCAATCGCTCTACCAAGGCATGATAGTCTCGTCTGTCCTAATATTTCACCAAAAGCGAAGACGAGTTCATAGACCGGCTTTACTTTATTATATAGAACACAAAAAGAAGATAGTAGTGAAAAGAATGATTAGAGAACTATCAATAAAACATTTCAAATAAAAATATTTATCAAATTCTATGAATCAACAATAAAATATGAATCAGTTTATTTCAAATTCAAATATATTTTTTTACAGATTTTAACATATTTAATGTCTGTTCCTATTTAGAATCAGCTGGAAATTTCTAGAAGAATAAATATTTATTTTGGTTGCTTTTAGAAAAAAATATTTGCTAATCTATTTTATTCTTGAACATTTTGAAAACATTCATGACTTTCTGTATATTGAACAGTTTTCAAAGTCCATGATTTCTATATATTTATTTTTTGGTGTTTCTTTTAAAAGATGATTTTTGGTATTATAATTTTCATTTGAAAGAATAAGTGTGTAATAGTTAATATTTATCTTATTTACCTCCTTTCCAGGAGGTAAGACACAAGGGCCAGCGTGAGTCTGATGAAAGTATTTATGCGGAACGTACAAGATTCGAACTTGACGCCTAGATTTTCAGTCAGTGCTATTAACTACTTCGCCACTGCTATCCCAAAATATTTATGAATACAGTGTAACCCTAGGATACGGCATTAGTCCATTCCAGGGTTGATGAAATCCCTGTATGGCGGGGGCCTACGCAAAATTTTATATAGTGCATATTAAAAATTAGTAAGAAAATACAGTACAATATATAATGCACATGTATATAATCAAATATCATAAATAACACCGTAAGGCGGGGTAAATACCATAACCAGATGCCGGAAAACATCGTATTCCACATCATAACCAAAAGAAAATGTATACCGAGATCACCATATCCCGGGGTTCTACTGTATCACCATTCTGGACTAATTTTTTTATAAGTTCACAATTTATTTATAACAAACTGTTATATATATATATATATATATATATATATATATATATATATATATATATATATATATATATATATATATATATATATACTAGCAAAAGTACCCGTCGTTGACTGGGTTCAAAAACAGCCTACAGAAAATGGACTCTGATTTATGAAAGTATGATAGGTTATGAAAAGGAAGGGTTGTAAAGAGATAGCTTCGAATTTGGGGGTATCAAAACCAAAGCAAAATATGATGAAAGTAAAAATAAAATAGATAAACCCCATAATTTATTATACCATGCTTGTTTACACTGAAACACTTGTCACAATACTCTGTGGATCTATATTAAAAAACCTTGCTAAACTTTGTGACATATTTACATTCTATGGAGGTCAGGCGCGAACGAACACCCCATAATTTTATTATACCATATTTCTTCAAACTGAAACATAATTACCAAAGTATACTTACGCAGATAGATATGAAAAGTCTTTATTAAAGTTTGTGCCTATTTCCATTCTATGGAGGCCAGGCGTGAACGCAGACCCCACAATTTTATTATACCATCCCTATTTAAGTTGAAACATACTTATCGAAGTATTCTTATGTACATCTATATCAAAAACACTTGTAAACGATTTTTTTCTAATTTTAAATTTTTTTATTTCCATACTTTGTGGACCAGGCGCGAATGCAGACCCCACAATTTTAATGAACCACCGTTCTGCCAGATCAAGCATACCCATTCCTGTGTCTCGATACATTTTCTATCATTATATGTAATCAGTTTTTTAAAATAGTCAACCATATAGGAGCCTATTCGTGACCAGACACACACACACACACACACACACACATACACACACATTCAGCTTTATATTATATATATATATATATACTCTAATATATATATATATATATATAATATATAATATATATATACTCTATCTACCTAGCTTTACCTACGTATTTATATATATATATATATATCTAACTACGTATATATATATATTTATATATATATATATATATATATATCTAACTAGCTTTACCTACGTATTTAGCACTTTTGAAGTAAATACTTAAAGTTTACGCATATTAACATATTTATGAACTGTTTTTTAACATATTTATGAACTGTTTTTTTTAACATATTTATGAACTGTTTTTTTAACATATTGATGAACTGTTTTTTAACATATTTATGAACTGTTTTTTTTAACATATTTATGAACTGTTTTTTTTAACATATTTATGAACTGTTTTTTAACATATTTATGAACTGTTTTTTAACATATTTATGAACTGTTTTTTAACATATTTATGAACTGTTTTTTTAACATATTTATGAACTATTTTTTTTAACATATTGATGAACTGTTTTTTTAACATATTTATGAACTGTTTTTTTTAACATATTTATGAACTGTTTTTTTAACATATTTATGAACTGTTTTTTTTTAACATATTTATGAACTGTTTTTTAACATATTTATGAACTGTTTTTTTAACATATTTATGAACTGTTTTTTAACATATTGATGAACTGTTTTTTTAACATATTTATGAACTGTTTTTTTTACATATTTATGAACTGTTTTTTTTTACATATTTATGAACTGTTTTTTAACATATTTATGAACTGTTTTTTATAACATATTTATGAACTGTTTTTTAACATATTGATGAACTGTTTTTTTAACATATTTATGAACTGTTTTTTTAACATATTGATGAACTGTTTTTTAACATATTTATGAACTGTTTTTTTAACATATTTATGAACTGTTTTTTAACATATTTATGAACTGTTTTTTTTAACATATTTATGAACTGTTTTTTTAACATATTTATGAACTGTTTTTTTTTACATATTTATGAACTGTTTTTTAACATATTTATGAACTGTTTTTTTTAACATATTTATGAACTGTTTTTTAACATATTTATGAACTGTTTTTTAACATATTTATGAACTGTTTTTTAACATATTTATGAACTGTTTTTTTTAACATATTGATGAACTGTTTTTTTAACATATTTATGAACTGTTTTTTTTAACATATTTATGAACTGTTTTTTTAACATATTTATGAACTGTTTTTTTAACATATTTATGAACTGTTTTTTTTAACATATTTATGAACTGTTTTTTTTAACATATTTATGAACTGTTTTTTAACATATTTATGAACTGTTTTTTTTAACATATTTATGAACTGTTTTTTTAACATATTTATGAACTGTTTTTTTTAACATATTTATGAACTGTTTTTTAACATATTTATGAACTGTTTTTTTTAACATATTTATGAACTGTTTTTTTTAACATATTTATGAACTGTTTTTTTTAACATATTTATGAACTGTTTTTTAACATATTTATGAACTGTTTTTTTAACATATTTATGAACTGTTTTTTAACATATTGATGAACTGTTTTTTTAACATATTTATGAACTGTTTTTTTTACATATTTATGAACTGTTTTTTTTTACATATTTATGAACTGTTTTTTAACATATTTATGAACTGTTTTTTATAACATATTTATGAACTGTTTTTTAACATATTGATGAACTGTTTTTTTAACATATTTATGAACTGTTTTTTTAACATATTGATGAACTGTTTTTTAACATATTTATGAACTGTTTTTTTAACATATTTATGAACTGTTTTTTAACATATTTATGAACTGTTTTTTTAACATATTTATGAACTGTTTTTTTAACATATTTATGAACTGTTTTTTTTTACATATTTATGAACTGTTTTTTAACATATTTATGAACTGTTTTTTTTAACATATTTATGAACTGTTTTTTAACATATTTATGAACTGTTTTTTAACATATTTATGAACTGTTTTTTAACATATTTATGAACTGTTTTTTTTAACATATTGATGAACTGTTTTTTTAACATATTTATGAACTGTTTTTTTTAACATATTTATGAACTGTTTTTTTAACATATTTATGAACTGTTTTTTTAACATATTTATGAACTGTTTTTTTTAACATATTTATGAACTGTTTTTTTTAACATATTTATGAACTGTTTTTTAACATATTTATGAACTGTTTTTTTTAACATATTTATGAACTGTTTTTTTAACATATTTATGAACTGTTTTTTTTAACATATTTATGAACTGTTTTTTAACATATTTATGAACTGTTTTTTTTAACATATTTATGAACTGTTTTTTTTAACATATTGATGAACTGTTTTTTTAACATATTTATGAACTGTTTTTTTTAACATATTTATGAACTGTTTTTTTTAACATATTTATGAACTGTTTTTTTAACATATTTATGAACTGTTTTTTTTAACATATTTATGAACTGTTTTTTTAACATATTTATGAACTGTTTTTTTAACATATTTATGAACTGTTTTTTTAACATATTTATGAACTGTTTTTTAACATATTTATGAACTGTTTTTTTAACATATTTATGAACTGTTTTTTTAACATATTTATGAACTGTTTTTTTTAACATATTTATGAACTGTTTTTTAACATATTTATGAACTGTTTTTTTTTAACATATTTATGAACTGTTTTTTAACATATTTATGAACTGTTTTTTTAACATATTTATGAACTGTTTTTTTTAAACATATTTATGAACTGTTTTTTTAACATATTTATGAACTGTTTTTTTAACATATTTATGAACTGTTTTTTTTTAACATATTTATGAACTGTTTTTTAACATATTTATGAACTGTTTTTTTTAACATATTTATGAACTGTTTTTTTTTAAACATATTTATGAACTGTTTTTTTAACATATTTATGA
>NC_136489.1:122647269-122732269 GCF_053919585.1 Euprymna scolopes | reverse complement strand
GGATAAGAGAGAGAGAGAGAGAGAGAGAGAGAGAGAGAGAGAGAGAGAGAGAGAGATATTCTTATTTACTTATCTCGCCACATGGGTAGTGTTAGACACAAGCTCCTCAAAAGATCTAAATCAAGATTTTATAACAGTAACGTCTTATCCGCACTGCTGTATGGAAGGGAAACTTGACATCTCAAAATCAGCCAAGAGGAAAAATTAAATGCATTTGATTCCAAGGATAAAATAGAACGACAAAAAGACAGAGACTGCACTAAGCATTAGCGTCAATAATCTGCGAAACAATGTTTAGGCTGGATCGGGCTAAGATGGGCCTCAGAGAGAATTGCAAACTAAATGCTCCAATGAAACCCCGATGGAAAAAAAGAAGAGGAAAACCAAAATTGGAAGCATAGAATCGATAGAGATGTGGGTTAAACTGGAAGAAACCGGAAAAATGCTCTGGATCTTCAGACAAAAACAATGGTATACTTTGTCTGCCTCATGTGCTGCAAAATGCGAGAATTCCGAAGTCTAAGTAAGAATTCTGATCTGAGAAAATCCATAGAGATTTGTCGAGAAAATAGTGAGACACGCAGTTCAGTTGATGTTCGTTCACGACAATTTACACTGGCACCATACGAAACTTGATATTTTGTCTTTGGAAATGAAGACTAAAAGAGAATGGACTGATATGAAAGAAGGACGACAAACGGAATCAATTGACATGAACGATAAACAGTAAAATATTACACAATCGATCAACATTGCTAGTTTAAACATGGCCTCCATCGTTTCATGTTAAGGGTTTCTATTTGTTTTATAATGATCTTTTATTTCGACCTCCCCCTCCCTTGCTCTCTAGAGACAACGGATACCCTCTGAACGGATGCATGTACAGGAGAGAGTTGATATTGAAGCGAGAGTTGCACAATGCACAATTGGTCAAGTGCACTTGGCCTGTCTTGAAATGTAAGATGATAAGAAACAATGTTGGCATTAGTGAAAAAGGATTGGCGTGGGAGTCTAGATCATCATCATCATCATCATCATCATCATCATCATCATCATCATCATCATCATCATCATTATCATCATCATCATCATCATCGTCGTCGTCGTCATCATCATCATCGTCATCGTCATCGTCATGATGATGATGATCATCACCATTGTCGTCGTCAGCATCATCATAATCATCATCATCATAATCGTCATCATTATCATCGTCATCGTCATCATAATTATCATCATAATCGTCATTATCATCGCGTCATGATAATCCTCCTCCTCCTCTTCTTCCTCCTCCTCCTCCTCCTCCTCTTCATCATCATCATCATCGTAATCATAATCGTTCTCATAATCATCATCCTCGTCATTATCATCATCATCATCATCGTCGTCGTCGTCAGCATCATCATAATCATCATCATCATTATCATCGTCATCGTTATCATCGTCATCATCATAATCATCATTATCATCGCATCATTATAATCCTCCTCCTACTCTTCCTCCTCCTCCTCCTCATCATCATCACCATCATCGTTGTCATCATCATCATCATCATCATCATTTTTTTGGTATTTACGTTATTTTGAAGTTTTCATTATCATCATCAACATCATGTTTCATCATTGTGGCCATCATCGTCATCATCACCATCGTCATCATCACCATTGTAATCATCAGTAGCAGCTGCAGCAACAACAGCAACAGCAGCAACAGTAACAGCAACAGCAGCAGCAACAGAAGCAGCATATTTTGGTATGTACAGAGCTACAAGTGTCCCAGACTTTGGGGCGAGAAACCATGCAACGTCTCATACTCTCCATGCGGCCTAATCCCAGAGTTTGACATTCGGTTATTTGAACGCATTCAGACCAAGCCTACCATACTCTCTAGTGTCTGCGATATCCAGACGTGCTATGGAGTTGATGTAACAGGTGGCACACTGTAGATCAATCGCTCTACCAAGGCATGATAGTCTCGTCTGCCCTAATATTTCACCAATAGCGAATACGAGTTCATAGACCGGCTTTACTTTATTATATAGAACACAAAAAGAAGATAGTAGTGAAAAGAATGATTAGAGAAATATCAATAAAACATTTTAAATAAAAATATTTATCAAATTCTTTGAATCAACAATAAAATATGAATCAGTTTATTTCAAATTCAAATATATTTTTTACAGATTTTAGCATATTTAATGTCTGTTCCTATTTAGAATCAGCTGGAAATTTCTAGAAGAATAAATATTTATTTTGGTTGCTTTTAGAAAAAAATATTTGCTAATCTATTTTATTCTTGAACATTTTGAAAACATTCATGACTTTCGGTATATTTATTTTATACTATTTCTTTAAAAAGATGATCGGTCAGTACTGGATGTTTTCCTTTGCAAGAAGAATTAGTGTATATAAGTAGTTAATATTTATGAATTCCACCATTCTGGACCTACTTTTAAAATTTCCACAGGTTATTAATAACAAGCTATTTCGGTTGTTATCTCTTTGAAAAAATTTAAAACAAACAAACAAAAACTACACACACACACACACACACACACACACACACACACACACACACACACACACACACACACACACACACACAAATAAAGTATTTATAAAATGAACTAGCATTGCAGAGTCAAAAATTATAATTCCAGAAAGATTATTTTATTCTTGAACAGTTTTCAAAGTCCATGATTTCTATATATTTATTTTTTTGTGTTTCTTTTAAAAGATGATTTTTGGTATTATAATTTTCATTTAAAAGAATAAGTATGTAATAGTTAATATTTATCTTATTTACCTCCTTTCCAGGAGGTAAGACACAAGGGCCAGCGTGAGTCTGATGAAAGTATTTATGCGGAACGTACAAGATTCGAACTTGACGCCTAGATTTTCAGTCAGTGCTGTTAACTACTTCGCAACTGCTATCCCAAAATATTTATGAATACAGTGGAACCCTAGGATACGGCATTAGTCCATTCCAGGGTTGATGAAATCCCTGTATGGCGGGGGCCTACGCAAAATTTTATATAGTGCATATTAAAAATTAGTAAGAAAATACAGTACAGTATATAATGCACATGTATATAATCAAATATCATAAATAACACCGTACGGCGGGGTAAATACCATAACCAGATGCCGGAAAACATCGTATTCCACATCATAACCTGAAGAAAATGTATACCGAGATCACCATATCCCGGGGTTCTACTGTATCACCATTCTGGACTAATTTTTTTATAAGTTCACAATTTATTTATAACAAACTGTTATATATATATATATATATATATATATATATATATATATATATATATATATATATATATATATATATACTAGCAAAAGTACCCGTCGTTGACTGGGTTCAAAAACAGCCTACAGAAAATGGACTCTGATTTATGAAAGTATGATAGGTTATGAAAAGGAAGGATTGTAACGAGATAGCTTCGAATTTGGGGGTATCAAAACCAAAGCAAAATATGATGAAAGTAAAAATAAAATAGATAAACCCCATAATTTATTATACCATGCTTGTTCACACTGAAACACTTGTCACAATATTCTGTGGATCTATTTTAAAAAACCTTGTTAAACTTTGTGACATATTTCCATTTTATGGAGGTCAGGCGCGAACGAACACCCCATAATTTTATTATACCATATTTCTTCAAACTGAAACATAATTATCAAAGTATACTTACACAGATAGATATGAAAAGTCTTTATTAAAGTTTGTGCCTATTTCCATTCTATGGAGGCCAGACGTGAACGCAGACTCCAAAATTTTATTATACCATCCCTATTTAAGTTGAAACATACTTATCAAAGTATTCTTATGTACATCTATATCAAAAAAACTTGTAAACGATTTTTTTTTTAATTTAAAATTTTTTTATTTCCATACTTTGTGGACCAGGCGCGAATGCAGACCCCACAATTTTAATGAACCACCGTTCTTCCAGATCAAACATACCCATTCCTATGTCTCGATACATTTTCTATCATTATATGTAATCAGTTTTTTAAAAATAGTCAACCATATAGGAGCCTATTCGTGACCACACACACTCACACACACACATTCAGCTTTATATCATATATATATATACTCTAATATATATATATATATATAATAAATAATATATAATATATATATATACTCTAAGATTATATATATATATATATATATATATATATATATATATATATATATATATATATATATAAATAGTAAGTTATAAAATATATATGGCGATTAAGCTACACTGAATATTTCGCGTTTCATCCACTCTAGGACTCTTAAGAGTCCTAGAGTGGATGAAACGTGGAATATTCAGTGTAGCTTAATCGCCATATATATTTTATAACTTACTAACTAGCTTTACCTACGTATTGAGCACTTTTGAAGAAAATACTTAAAGTTTACGCATAAATTTATACTTTCGTATATTAATTTTATGTGAGTAAATTAAGTAGTTATATATATATATATATATATATATATATATATATAATCTTTTTCATATCAAAATCAAAAATATTAATAAAAGTTTCATAATTGTTGCTGTCACGAGCGCTTTCGATTCGTCCACGAATCATCATCAGGTGTTGAAGTAAACGTGCGAAGGATTTACTGACGTCACTTCTAATTACGACACTCGTATCCCCTAACCATCCCCCCAATATTAAACTCTCTATACCATAGATCTATCATATTACCTAACTAGCGGGGGTACCCGGCGTTGCCCGAGTGTTTGTTTCCGGGACGGGGGGGGAGTTTTAAAAAATGTTATGGTAGGTAAGTAGGAAGGATCAAACCCGGAGTCATGGGTAAAAGTAGAAAAATAAAGTGTGAAAAAAAAAAAAAAACATCTGCAACGTTAACAGTTCGGCCACCAAGAAAAGTCCATTCCAGTTGTTTAGGAAAAAAAAAAAAAAAAAAACGACTACGGTCGGTCGGCACGAACGTGAAAATATAATGTGAATTGTCCAGCACGCTAACCACTACGCCACAGAGCACTGCAGCTTAGTTTAGTGATTTTAAATAACTTCACATGAAAGAACTACGAAGCCAAACCGGTGTTCTCTTCTCAACTGTTCCTTGTGAACGATCCCCAAACGGTGTTAAGTGGTGGCAGAGGGAGGAGGAATTTATTAGAGAGCAAACATTTTACCACTTCCATTGATCTTAACCGATTTTGGCCGTGCCTTCTCAGCAGAAAAAGTATAGAAATCTGAGATTATCGAGGAATTTGAGAAATAATGAGCCTATAACACACCTCAGATATTGTTCTGCCGTTTGTGCATATTATATTTGCATGAAATATCTTGATTTTTAATCCTATTAAGGTCAAAATCAGACGGGAAAAATGAGTTCATTTTATTTATATAGAGAAGAAGATAACACACAATTTTATATTAATCTTTCTGATTACGACATTACAGATCCACAAAAAGAGTTCTTAAATCTTAGACCTAACCGCCATCTCACACCACAATTCAACCATCAAAATAAAAAATGCTGAAATAGAATTACTCTATGAACGCTTTACTAACCTAGAAAAAGAAAACAAAATTATCACTCACCCTGGGTTAAGAGATATTCTAAAAGCGGAGGCCATAAAATAACTTTATAAAAAGCACAATTCAATACTAACTACTGATTTAAAAAATGCTACCAAAGAACTACGTAACTATCCTAATATAGTTATAAAAAAACTGATAAGTTCAACAACTTCGTCATTATTAATTTATTTTTATTTCGGACTATTATTCTCATCTTTATTGTCTGAAGATAGCGGTTTCAATCTCACCCAAAGCGTCCCAGAGGTTTACTTGGCCGAAATGTGGTGAGACGACAACAACTACGGATGGCAGTAATGGCTGAGAATGCAGTTAGGAGATTCGAGGTTCCTATCCGTCGCGGTTACCACCTGACGAAGGCCAGAGGAATAGTTGGCCGAAACGTTGTGAATAAACAAACCAATAAAAGATGGAAAAACAACAACTAATAAAGATGAGCATAATAGTCCGAAATAAAAATAAATTAATATATATAATGCTCATCTCAAAAATGAATTCCAATTAAGGAACAATATATATCTTCGTCATTCTTAAAAAATCTGATTATGATGAAAAACTTTAAAATAATATTAATAATAATACGAAATTTACAACAAAAAAAAAATAGTAAAAATCCTACAAATACACTTAAAACACAAGTCAATAAACTAATTACAGCTAATAATGTACAAATTGGCAATTATCAACTCCCTAAAATAATTGGAGACTATAAACCTGGTTACTTATATTGCACAGTCAAGATACCTAAACCTGATTTCCCATTCCGACCTAACATATCCAAAATTCCTACTCCCATCTATCATCTAACAAAAGCATTAAACGAACTTATTAGCCCATATATTCCGAGCAAATATAGTGTTAAGTCCACACATGAACTAATGCAAATATTAAAATCAATGCAACCAGAAAACAAAATAATTGCTTCTCTCGATGTAGAAAGTTTATTCACCAATGTACCTGTAGTAGAAACAATAGATATAATTATCAAGAACATCTATAATAATTCGTCATTCCCCCACTTAAAATTAATAAAAGAGTATTAAAAAAAAATATTATTAATCTGCACTGCAGAAGTAACCTTCTATGACTCCAACGGTAACATATATACTCAAATAGACGGAATGGTAATGGGATCAGTCCTTGGACCGACCCTAAGTGTGATTCTACATGGCTGATTTAGAGAACAAAATATTTATGAATAATATAAAGCCCCTCATGTATGTACGCTACGTGGACGACATTCTTATTTTAGCTGAAAATAATGAAAAGATATACCAACTACAGTACCTTTTTTTTTTTAAAAAACCCTCAATCCTTAAATTTACAGTACAATTGAATAATAACAATAAAATTTCATTTCTTGATGTCCTTATTGACACGTCCAATAATATTTTTAATACTTCTGTATACAAAAAACGAACGAGCATAAACCCTGGCCCCTTGAACTTTAAAAGTGATTGCCCACTAAGGTACAAAATAGCCATAATAAAAAAAATTATTAAATCGCGCTAAAATGATATCCTCCACGAAAAAGCATTACCAATTGAAATAAAAAACATTAAACAAGTATTCATCAACAATCATTTTTCTAATTACATCGTTGATGAACAAATAAAACGAATGCTACAATCTCTTGAAAATCCTAATAATAATATTAGCCAACACTGCAATGCCAACCCCATTAATATATTTTATCAAAATCAAATGACACCTAATTTCAGAATCGAAGAAAATGCAATTAAAAATATCATACGTAGATACTTGACGCCTTTTGACAGTAATTCTAAAATTAAATTTATTATTTACTACAAGAAGTTTAGAACACAAAACCTTGTGGTTAGAAACAACTCCTCACCGGCTATAAAAATGTTGGAACAAACCAATGTAGTGTATAAATTCAAATGATCTGTGAAAGAATTTAACTCCGAAAATAATACATACAGTGGGCATACAACGACAATGTTGTCTCGGCGAATAACCATGCATCTAAATAATACTAGTTCTATATATAAACATTTGATAAAAGAACATAACTGTTCCTCCGCTAATCTTAGAAAGGTCCTTGTTGATATCATAAAAATTATACAACATGAAAATAATATTAAAAAATTAAAAATTCTTGAAACGCCATATATTAGGACACTTCAACCCACTATAAATGTTATTATATTCGAGAAAAGCAGTAACGTTCTAAAATGTCTTGCGCAGTTCCTATTGGACGGACTTTGTTAACGGTGTCATAGAACCTGTCGATTTGAATAATCGAATTTTTAATCGACCTATATTTTTAATCGACTTTTCATCGACTCTATCACCATCCAACGCCGTTTACTGTATATTTTAGTTTTCACTTTTAATTCTCATTTTCGCTCCTTCGCACTTTTACTTCAACACCTGCTGATGATTCGTGGACGAATCGAAAGCGCTCGTGACAGCAACAATTATGGAACTTTTATTAACATTTTTGATTTTGATACAAAAAAGTTTATACAGAAAATCGAAAAATTAAAAAAAGAGTCATAAAGCAAAGTTTCTCCGTTGCAGTTGATAATATTTGCTTGAATATATATATATATATATATATATATATATATATATATATATATATATATATATATATATATATATATATTTCTGTGGAAATACGCTTTATTCACTTATATTTCCTCTTTTATATACCAATCCTTATTTAATAAGCTCAATGTAGTTACAGAGCATATAATGAATGAATGACAAAAGTCTATATTCCAAATTTCATGATGTTGACCATCTTACAATTTATTCTTTTTATTCAGTGGACATTTACAATTCTTGGCAGTTTCGTAGCACAAAATCAATCACTTAATTATTATATCAATCAGTGAATCTATTTTGCCCTTAACTCATTAGAAGAAATAGCAACAATTAATCCATCAAAAGAAAAAATGTGCTACGAAACAGATACTGTCAAGAATTATAAATGTCAACTTAATAAACGGAATAAATTGTAAGATGGTCAACACCATGAAATTTGGAATAGAGACTATTGTCATTCATTCATTATATATATACCGTACTTTGGGGTAATTGCGCTAACTAAAAGAAAAAAAGTGCTCTTCATATGCGTGGTTGCCAAAAGAACACTTTTAGCTAGTTGGAACAATTACCCCGGACTTGGCGCAATTACACCAAAGTACGGTATATATATATATATATATATATATATATATATATATATATATATATATATATATATATATATATATATATATATTATTGGTAGTATTGTTTAGTTATTTAAACAAAAAAAAAACAAAAAAATACAATGTGTCTACCAAAGAGTGCTCAATGTTATAGACAGAGCAATATGAATATGAATATGAATATGAATATATTGAATATGAAAACTAGTGGCCACACATATGCAAATATGTTTCAGTGACTACTCTGCTAGGGAAAATCACATCATCAGGCCAAGAATATTTCCCATGGCAGGGAGATATTCTTGGCCTGATGATGTGATTTTTCCTAGCAGAGTAGTCACTGAAACATATTTGCATATGTGTGGCCACTAGTTTTCATATTCAACACACACACACACACACACACACACACACACACACACACACACACACACATAAAATATATATATATAAAATCGGCCTCGGCAAAAGCGTCTTAAAATCTATCCATTTCTTCATTCTACGCTCAATTTATCTTCCTTTTTATAATAATATATTGAACTGAACTCTTTTTTCCTTGTACCCATTTGTGAATTATTTCACGGAATTCTGCCTTTTGGATGACATCGAAATATCTTCTTGTAACGCGATCCCTTTGAATTTTTATATTTGGATACCAAACTTTAACCAACTTTTCTTGGATTTTACTGTTATTGGATTTTCTACTCTTCTCCCGACCATCCATTCACATAAAATCATTCCCCCTCCCTATTTCCTCTGCTTCACTATTTTTTAAATTTTACCAATAAAGCTTTATGGCTTGCTTGTAGTTTCATTAAATACTTTGCAAGCAAAATCCGAATCCGCATTTGACTAATTCCTAACCTCTGATGAGAAGGAAAGTATTTCTTTCGAAACTCCACAGATTAAGGATAATCCATTTATTTTGTGTTTCCTTTTTGAAAATTAAACATGTTTTTAACTCTTCTTAAAGTGTTTTTAACATGTTTCATTAATTCTTTGTTGTATATATGTATATATATATATATATATATATATATATATATATATATATATATATATATATATATATATATATATATATATAACATAAACATTTATAACATAAATCAGAGTTACAGAGTGACAAGTTATTAAGACAGCGACTCTTAGAATTCTTAAATATCCGACCACAACTCGTTATTTAAAAAAAATCCTGTATCAAGGCCGTCTGTTGATTCTTCGGGAATTACGAGATCCGACTCAGTTACTGCCTGCTAGAATTCTTACACCTCCTTCCAAAACCTCAAACCCGAACTCCGCAACCCTGCTTTGAACTCGTCCAAGTACGGACATCCTTCTATTCAATTATACAACAAAGTGAAAACGTTGAACAAATATCTTACATCTATCTTTTCTTTTCTATTTTCTGACACGTTCTGTCAGATATTTTTATCAACCTATTGATCAGATTAAATTATCTAATTATTTTTCCTATTTCCACCCAAAATATTAAATTTGTCACGCAAAAATAACTTTTGCTGTCTAATAGAATGATGCCACTACGCTGAGTTAGCGACGATAAGAATAAATTGACTTTTTCTTTTAAACACATTTTTTTTTTTGTCAAAATATTAACGCGTTCATTGTTTATTATTGGGTCTTCGTTTTGCAAAACCACCCGTGATAAAACAAGACTAACGTAACGCCTCTTTTTTTCTTGATTGAGAGCAATATCCGTCTCAGGATGGGTAAAAGTACTGGATATGTGTACCATTTTTATATTCCTTTCCGTAAAAAAAGGTAAAACTTGCGGAGAACGCTCTGTTTTATGGTTGTTTTAAAAAATGAAACGTAAATTTAAATTTCGTTCTGTCTAAATCGTTTTTTTTTTTTTAATTGGCTTTCAGACACCCCCAACTTCCCCATTTTAAGAACGGATTTCGGAATAGACACCCCAACCTTCCCTATGTTAAGAACGGCTTTCGGGATAGACACCTCCAACATCCCCATGTTAAGAATACCTTTCGCTATAGATACCTCCAACCTTCCCATGTTAAGAACGGCTTTTGGAATAGACACCTCCAACCTCGCCATGTTAAGAACGGCTTTCGGAATAGACACCCCAACCTCCCCACGTTAAGAATGGCTTTCGGAATAGACACCCCCAACATTGTCAGCATACCCGAAAACCTATAAAAGCTTACATGTCGAATGTGAACGTCCACGTCGGGCGCATGTGCAATAAAAAAAAATAGATTAATACGTAACGAAATTTAAATTTCCGTTCCACTTTTAAAACAACCGTAAAACAGCTCGTTCTCCGCAAGTTTTACCAAAAAAAAAAAAAAACAACAAACAAACAAAAAAAACAGGATGCAATGCTATAACAGGATACGGCGGCTGTATGCAAATCCCGAGCCGTGTGCGAAGTTACGTCACGGAAACAGAAAAAAAAAACCTAAAAAGAACATGTGCACAGATCGATGATGACGTTCGAAAAGACAGAGGTTAGAGAGAAGGATTACGATCATGTTTTATTCAGGAAAGTACCCGGAAATGAAAGTTATTATTACAAAAAAAAAAAAAAAAAAGAAAGAAAAAGAAAAAAGGAGTCGAGTTATTTCTTGTTCTATGTTCCTTGCGACGTACTCTTCTACAACGTGTTGGGTCCTGAGTGTCTACACGTTCACGCGTGTGTAAACGTGTGTATAACGTTGCAATGCTACTAAACATTATGTCTAGAATCCGTGTTCCAATTTTGTTCGAAATCCAGTACATGATTTTGATTCGAGAATATTTCCCAAATTTAAAGAGTCTTAAGAAGAAAGTGGAATTCAGGGGATCTTATTTAATCGGCGCCTGATGAGTATGAATCAAATTCTATGAAAATCTGAAATATTTTAATTTTTAAATTACAGGTTGTTGTCCACATTATGCCGTCTGAAAATATTTCAAAGCAACTGAAATTTGAGATACGAGAACTAAAAGAGATGGGAAAAGGTTTCTTTTCTCGCCCTTTTTTTCCAACTTTCTCTTTCCTCTCGTCTATCTAGTTTTGGTTGCAAATAACATCCTTGAACAATTTTATGTTAGTACGGCACAATCACGTTGACACACCGGTTCTCGCCAGATCACCGAAGTTAAGCAACATTGATCCTGGCCAGTACCAGATGGGTGACCATTTGGGCAGGCTAGGCACTGTATGTACCTTCTGGGAAGATTGGGCGTGAGGCCAGCACCCTCACCCCGAAAAAAAAAGAACTCCTCGTTGTATTTATATATATATTTTTTTGGTTGTTTTTGTTTTACAGCATATCAACCCTTTTGAGGTTATTTAATGCCGAATCCAGTGATTTTGAAGAAAATTTTTTTAATAGAATATATATATATATATATATATATATATATATTTAATAGAATATATATATATATATTTAATAGAATATATATATATATATATATATATATATATATATATATATATATATATATATATATATATATTTTTTTTTTTTCAAGTCGGTTTCTATTTAACCCATAGTTGGGTCCCTAACAGGTAGTACCACTCCTGGTCAGATTGGACCTTGGAGCAATGGCAATCAAGGGGTGGCTCCACACTCCCCAAAGCCCGCAAGCTGGGGCATCATCATCGGATATAGTTTAAGGGCATATTCAGGACTCTCCTCGTTGTAAAAACGTCTACAAAAGCTGTGGATGGCCTATGCCCCTCTAGGGGCTCAAGGCTATCGAGGGATGGAATTTTATGTTGAAGTCTTTTTAATAATAAAGACGAAATATGAAAATACATCAATGAGAGTCAATTTGAGTGCATATTATTTTTTTTAAGTTAGACCTACATAGTATTAAAGCTGAAATATCAAACTTTGATTCTGATTGGATTACACCTGTTATTGTTGTACAATGTAATTGATTTCATAATGATCGATTTCGTTATAGCTTACTTAAAAACTTATGTAGTCTCGCCTGAAAACTTGGTGATGTGGGTACATTTTACAATAATAAACGAAAAATCAGAAATTGAAGAGTATGATAAGAGTTGTCTACCTTACGAGTAAAATATTTATTTATTTTGCCAAATATGTGAAAACGAATAAAAAAATGAATTGACTTTACGGAATTACAAAGTACACACCCATGCACACAAACACACACACATACGTATTATATATATATATATATATATATATATATATATATATATATATATATATATATATATATATATATATGTGTGTGTGTGTACTAGCAATTCAGCCTAGCTTTGATCGAGCCCTATGTACTATTCATAAGTTATATATATATATATATATATATATATATATATATATATATATATATATATATATATATATATATATTAAAACGTTTGACTCATGTCCAGGTAACCTACATCTCAAATTTCAAGTGTTTAGACCTAAAATTTGCGGAGGAGTTAGGTAGAGTCTTCAAAGGTCATCTCTTTCAACTTTGACCTCTTGGCAGCTGAATTTTCGCCAAAAGCTGATTAAAAGGCTTGCTGCATGTCTGAATACCCGTTATGTAAAATTTCAAATGCTTAGACCCAAAATTTGGCTGGATAGTTTGTTAAAGATCGCGAAGGTCAAATCTTTGGAACTTTGAGTCGTTGGCAGCCAAATTTTCGGCCAAAAACCAATAAAAAGCTTGCCCTATGTCTGAATACACTTCACGTAAAATTTCAAATGTTTAAACCAAACATTGGCTGAGTAATTTGGTAGGGACCGCAGAGGTCTATTTTTTAAAAACTTTGACGCCAATCTGGACTCCTTAACATTTATTGTTTTGGGTTCAAATTAAAATTAAAATGTTTGATCCATGTCCAAGTAACCTACATCTAAAATTTTAAGTTTTTAGACCCAAAATTGGCGGAGGAGTTTGGTAGAGTTTTCAACGGTAAAATCGTAAAACTTTGAACCCTTTGACAGCCAAATTTCTGTCGGAAAACCGATTAAAAAGATTTTCCCAAATCTCAATAGCCCTTATGTCTAATCTCGAGTCTGTCGACTGAAAATTGATAGAGTAGTTTGGTAGGGAAATGTGTACACACACATACAATTTCAGTTTCGTAGATATACAGATTTACTAATATGCATTGCGGAAGATGAGCACAAAATGAGTACGGCAGAGTGCAAGCTGCCATTTTCCAAGGGAAAAAATAAACGGAGATCGATGAGAATCTGACATTAGAAAGCAAACGTAGGTTCTCTTTGTATTTGAAACAGACGGTACCGATGTTATGATGAGCTTCTATAATACATGTACAAATATATAAATATGCTATTATTTTTTTTATTTTTCTTAATAATTGTGCACTCCGCTGGAGTTATCTCCCACTAAATTTTCACACACACACACACACACACATATACTCTCACGCACACACACACACACACACACACACACACACATCTCACACATACTCACTCACGCATATAGATATACATATACGAAGTTCGTTCCAAAAGTAATAATCCTATTTTTTAACTCAAAATAATAAAAAGTTGAAGCGCTTTGAAGACTGAAGTAGTACCATTAAAACTCTTTGTGCCCCAAAGTTTATTTTTCTACATAGCCTCCACCATTCTCAATGCACGTTTGCCACCGGTGGGGTGGTGGCTGTGCATGAACGTCTGGAGTGTGCTCTGTCACTCACATCTATGTCGCTACTTGAAATCGATGAACCCATCTCCTAACTGTGCTGACATCAACTGCATCGGCTATGTAAACGTTTAACAGGCGCTGGGTGAGGAGGAATTCAAAGATGCATCTCTACTTCTGACGCAAGTCCCTTAGAAGGGGTTGCTTTCTTAGAGTATTACACCATCAACATCTGCAACAAAGTCATGAACGTGAATTGCATTGTTATAGTGACTGAACTTGTGCATTCATGATCTGAAAATTTCATCCCTCTGTTGCAGATATTGCAGATATGATGGTGTGAAACTCCAAGAAAGGAACCCCTGTCACGGACGTGTGTCAGAAGCAGAGATGCGTCATTGAATTCCTAGTGAAAGTGCATTGAGAAAGATAGTGACTATGTAGAAAAATAAATTCTGGAGCACAAAAAGTTGCTCGTTTTAATGGTACCACTCTCGTCTTATAATCTTTTTAATTTTTTTAATGAAAAAAAATAGGAGACTTTACTTTTGCAACTACTTTCATATGACAGCGTGCATTCCAAACCGCCAAGCACAGCCATTATTCATTGTTGGCATTGCATTACGGAAGGTGGAGACAGAGTAGAAAAATAAATTCTGGGTCACAAAAGGTTGCTCGTTTTAATGGTACCACTCTCGTCTTGGTAGTTCGTCAACTTTTTAATTTAAAAAAAAAAAGTAGGCTTCTTTTTTTTTTTTTAACCTTTGAAACGTATCTCGTATAAACACTGCACCTTTTTTCTATTGTTTTTGGCCTTCGGGCCAAGATCAAAGTGTAGTATCTGTTCCAGCAGATACTACACTTAAGATAATTTGTACCAGTCAATGGAGGGGAAACCCTCTATACTGGGACAATTATTATTTTTGGTAACCAGAGTGCCCCCCTTTTTGCATACTTTTAGGGGAGCTGGTTTTTACCTCACATTAAAAACGGCCTTGTGCCTAATTTGCTCAGTGGGGGAGCAAATAAATACCATCTGTTCCAGCAGATGCTGCAGGCTATGACTAGCTATGACTAGCTATGACTAGCAAAGACCAGATGTGGGGGCAACCCCACATGCCTGACCATTAACCAGCTCCCATTTCCCACCTCTCGGGAGCTGGTCCCCTTTTTCCCTTCCCCCTCCCTTCACTCCTCACATTAAAAATCGGCCTTGTGCCTAATTTGCTCGGTGGGGGAGCAAATAAATACCATCTGTTCTGCAGATGCTGCACTTAAGATAATTTGTACCAGTCAATGGAGGGGAAACCCTCTATACTGGGACAATTATTATTTTTGGTAACCAGAGTGCCCCCTTTTTGCCTACTTTTAGGGGAGCTGGTTTTTACCCCCACATTAAAAACGGCCTTGTGCCTAATTTGCTTTGGTGGGGAAGCAAATAAGCATGCTTTGAAAATGGTAAAAGTTGTACGTAAAATTTGCATAAATCTTGAAAAATGATGCAAATAGAACTTTGGGTCGATGGAGAGAAACGCGCCTGCTTGTCTGTGGAGGGTGTCGTGTTTACAAAACTTTTACCCAACTTTTATTCACCCCACTTAGATTTAAAAAAAAAAAAGTTGTTTATATAAGCTTCGTTCTTAGCATGAACTACTGAACCAAGACTAAAGTTCGCCTGAAGTGAGATTCTGTCTAATTAGAAAACTACTTATGATTTTAAAAAATATGAAGAACTTGTTTCACCCTTATTTAATCTTATAAGTACCCGGCGTTAAACAAAAGTTGAAAAAAACAAAACAAAAAAAAAAATAAAAAAATAAAACGGTATTTCTTTGTGTCAGGTCAGTGCAAGCAACAGGGAAATAGTCAAAGCTATGTTTTTTGTTTTGTTTTTTAATTTTCTCATCAGTTTATTTAAGCTGGCGATGGGGCATCCTACCGGATGACAAACATTCACCCACCAACTCAGATATTCCAACTGAGAGATCTTTCTAAGATTCTGACCGTCCATTAAGAGCAATTGCTTGAATCTCTCTTGCACTTGGTTCACCGGGTATATTCGCCAGGTAGTTTTTTAATTTCTTTTTTCATGAGTCCAGTGGCTCTTATAATTTACTGGAATGATAGAGATCTTCCTAAGATTCCAGTTTCTTTTCATGTCATACATAAAACCTTGGTATTTCGTTATCTTTTCCCTCTCAGCTCTGCTTAACTCAGCATGATTGGGGGCACTGACTTCTACTAAGGTTACTTCTTTCTCTTTCTTGTCCCATATCACTATTGCAGGTTTTATGGCTAAGTCCACGTGTCTGCTGCTGTAGTATTCATGTGGAGTTCCTTTTTTTTTTTTTTTTTTTTTTTTTTTTTTTTTGCGAACCCAGAGACCGGACAACCTGTTGGAGGGGAGGGGGTTTGGAATGTCCCAAGAAAAAAGATTGAAATAAGTACCGGGGAATGAGCCAGCTCGCTGTGGTCTCTTGGCCGGAAAAGAGAAAGAATCTTGTTGGTCTTGCCTTTTTATCAACTTCCATCACGTGCTCAGCTTGCCTGAGATATTGCCTCTAATTGGGAAAACCAAAAAGGAAATTAAAACCTTGCAATAATCAGCCCTGAGCTTAGAAATTATAAACACAGATTCAAAAGCATAATGACAGCTCGTGATAGCCGCATGTAGTAGTGCTACTATAAATTTACTTGTAAGAAGCATCATTTTGAATATTGGTTTTCAAATATAGACTCTTTCACTTGAATATTTTCATCTTTTGCACTATCATTTTTTTTTGTTTTTGCAAAGGAGTCATCACTTATCAAGGCCTGGAGGCCACTCGAAAATAAATGTTAATGAGTGTACAGTAGTCAATGGGACAATGTCGTAGTAGTCGTTAGTAGTGGAAATTTGGTAAATTGAATTACTTAAGGGAACGGCTCATCAAGAATTTGTTTACATTCGACTTGAAGACGACTATATTGTAGTTAGTTGGAAAGCAGCAAAACGGAACAGAGTCCCACAGGCATGCAGTTCTAAGAAAGAGGCTTTGTTTACAAAATCTACGTTTAGGTTCAGGCACAGATAAAGAGTGTGGGAAGTTATTGATAGTGGTTTCGGCTAGAAGGGTATTTTTTTGTGAAAGTCAGGCCAAGGAGAGACCATAGATCTCAATCTATGGTCTCTCCTTGGCCTGACTTTCACAAAAAACATTTACCATGGAAATAACAATAAAGCAGAGACATGCTCGCAACGTCTCTTCTGTGGGAAAGAGGTTGCAGGGAAGAAAAAACGGCACCCCTCACTTAAATTATCTATATTTTATATATTCTTTCTTTAGATATTCTTGTGTGTTGACCTATATTTTCTTTGAGATCTTCAGTATGAGTTACACCGTTTAGTGCGCGTCACTTTCAAAGCAGGAAGTCATTTGTCTGGGAAAATATACACCTGTACCCAGTATAATCATTAGGAGTAACTGTCTAATGAAAGAAAAGAACCTTTAAAAAAAGATAATATTTCTCAAATATACCCGGTGAACCAAGTGCAAGAAAGACTAAAACAATTTTCACTTAAAATGACGGATAGAATCTTAAACAGGTCTCTTGGTTAGAGTATATAAAATAGCAGATAAATACCTGGCATCAGGTAGGATGCTTCATCCCAAGCAAAAACACTGTTTAATGTGCGCCACTTGCAAAGCAGCAAGTCGTTTGTCTGGGTTAATATGCACTTTTACTCTGTATTTTAAATTGTTTACGTTCTGCAAATGGTTTTGTATGAATTTGTATGACCTCCCTCCAGCTATGGTAAAAAAAAAAAGAATAGTAGGGAAGACTAGCTACTAAAGTGGAAAACTCGTCTAAAAAGAAGGAAAATTCTGATATAAACTTGCTACTGTAATCTGGGGTAATTGCGCCAAGTCTGGGGTAATCACGCCAACTATCTAAAAGTGCTTTTTTGGCAACCACGCATATAAAGAGCACATTTTTTTAGTTGATGCAATTACCCCCCGGATTTGGCGCAATCACCCCAAAGTATGGTACCCGTTATGTGTCTATTACATACATTACACCACTGATTATTCATCACTTTCTTTGTGGAGAGAGTGGGTCTTCACACTGTCCAATCTAATCCAAATATATATAAAGCTTATCTGATTATTTCAGACTGTCCATATTCGTAATTGAGTAACTTTTTTTTTTTATAGATTATTTTCTGGCTGAGATAGTTATGAATTCCTTATTGATGATAAGGGTCAGAGTTCAAGCCTTGGTATAGGATGAAGTTAATTGGAGAAAACCAAATGCTATAAAATCATCGATGTACAATTGAAGCCCATGACGAACATTTACTCACAGAGCGATACATAGCGATGGCTTTGATGTATTTTTTCACATCATTGGTCAATTTGCCTGCATGTAATTCCTGATATCAATACATGACACACACGGATGCTTATCCTTACAAATGAAACACGATTATAACACAATCCTTTTCTTTGGTTTTCTGTTTTAGTTTAGTAAATATTATATGTACATCTACGCAACTAGTATTCTGGTTGAATATAGAACTGCACGCCTGTAAAACTCTCTTGCATTTGCCTACTGATTACAATATGGTTGCCTTCAAGTCCAATGTAAACAAGTTCTTGATCAGCCGTTTCTCTTAGTTAACAAATTTCCCAAATTTCCACTAATGATTATGATATTACTCCATTGTCTACTGTACACCCTTTAACCCTTATCCTTGAGTGGCTGCTGAGCCTTGATAAGTGTTGTAATAAAATATATAATTTTTTTTTTTTTTTTTTTTTTTTACACAGTGATCACCACTTATCAAGGCCCGGAAGCCACTCAGGGATAAGGGTTATTGCAAGTACATTACGTTAGTGTGGAGATTTGATGAAGTGTTTACTTAAGGGGCGGTTCATTAGGAATTTGTTAACATTAGACTTGAAGACATCCAAGTTGTAGTCCGGAGGGAAGCAGGCAGACGGAACAGGATATATATAATTATCCACTATTTAATATATATATATATATATAATTACCGATTATGTAATAAAAAAAACATGTATATAATTATCCACTAACAAGTCTACAACTCCTCAGAATCAGTGGATAATTACATATATATATTTTTTCGTAGACTCATCGGATTTATTATATATATATATATATATATATATACTTTTTTTCGTAGACTCATCAGATGGAACTGAATCTAATAAGATTCGAAATCAGGACCTCATGATAAGAAGCCTAAACCTCTACAACATGACCATCTCGTACAACCGCTGGTTTATCGCGTTTTTATGTAGATGTTGTTTGTTTGTTTGTTTGTTTGTTTGTTTGTTTTGTTTGCGATACTTTTTGAATAAATTCAATTATTTATATGAAAGTGCATTTTTACCTAAATGCGAGTTGGGAATAATTTCCCCTTTGACAAATTTAGTACCTCCAAATGGGGAGCAGCACATGTATTGTTTTTAAAGTATAATTATTTGTCAGTGGATAATTATATTTAAAAAAAAAAAATACTTATTTCCCCTTAAAACTATGAGAAACACTTCGCCATTTGATTTTCCTAGTTGAAGATGGGTTTGGTTTATGGTTTTTGGACAATTGTTAGAAAACTGGTAACAGGTTAAGATATTCGGTGTTTTTGGAATATTACGTAACTAAACAACGACTGGTTTCTTCTGTAGGAAGCAACCTATTTATTAAGTCACCTGACGAGGACTTATGGTTTTTCAACTGACCATTTGTCGGAAACATTATCATGTCCAGTGTCGTGACCATGTAAATTTGTTTATATTAATAAAAATATATCTTGCTCTTCTTTTATTGAGCACTCTAAATGACCTCGTTAAATTCATTAGTTATCACTAGGGCCAGGACAACAGCGAGTGTATGTCTTATATGTTTTCATATAAAGTGATGTGGTTCTCGGTGGGTTAACTGTGTCTAACTGTGTCGGATATATGCTCGAGAGTCAAAACAATAAGAATATCTGTTGTCAAAGCCCTAGTTATCACTCTTGAATGCCTTTAACCTGGTGTACATGAAAAATCTATGAGTACAAAATGTTTTCATATTGGAAATAGTGTAACAAATGTATAAGAAAGAATGTTTGCAAGGGAAAGTAACAGAAAGAGAAAGAAACTAAAAGACAAAAACTGGCTGTGTAGGAAATTTTACTAGATTTCTGATATCTGAAGAAAGTTTATAAGATTTCTGATATCTGAAGAATGTTTATAAGATTTCTGATATCTGAAGAAAGTTCATAAGATTTCTGATATCTAAAGAAAGTTTATAAGATTTATCTGTAGAAATTTTCCTAGATTTCTGATATCTGAGGAAATTTTACTAGTTTTCTTATATCCGAAAAAACTTTACTAGATTTCTGATATCTGAAGAAATTTTACTAGATTTCTAATATCTGGAGGAATTTTACTAGATTTCTTATATCTGAAGAAAGTTTACTAGATTTCTGATATCTGAAGTAAGTTTACTAGATTTCTGATAGCTGAAGGAAGTTTACTAGATTTCTGATATCTGAAGAAACTTTACTTGATTTCTGATATCGGAAGAAAGTTTACTCGATTTCCGATATCGGAAGAAAGTTTACTAGATTTCTGATATCTGAAGAAAGTTTACTAGATTTCTGATATCTAAAGAAAGTTTACTCGATTTCCGATATCGGAGGAAAGTTTACTAGATTTCTGATATCTGAAGAAAGTTTACTAGATTTCTGATATCTAAAGAAAGTTTACTAGATTTCTGATATCTGAAGAAAGTTTATAAGATTTCTGATATCTAAAGAAAGTTTACTCGATTTCCAATATCGGAAGAAAGTTTACTAGATTTCTGATATCTGAAGAAAGTTTACTAGATTTCTGATATCTAAAGAAAGTTTACTCGATTTCTGATATCTGAAGAAACTTTACTTGATTTCTGATATCTAAAGAAAGTTTACTCGATTTCCGATATCGGAAGAAAGTTTACTAGATTTCTGATATCTGAAGAAAGTTTACTAGATTTCTGATATCTAAAGAAAGTTTACTCGATTTCCGATATCGGAAGAAAGTTTACTAGATTTCTGATATCTGAAGAAAGTTTACTAGATTTCTGATATCCGAAGAAACTTTACTTGATTTCCGATATCGGAAGAAAGTTTACTAGATTTTTGATATCGGAAGAAAGTTTACTAGATTTCTGATATCCGAAGAAAGTTTACTAGATTTCTGATATCGGAAGAAAGTTTACTAGATTTCTGATATCTGAAGAAAGT
Source organism: Euprymna scolopes (assembly GCF_053919585.1). Lineage (NCBI taxonomy): Eukaryota > Metazoa > Mollusca > Cephalopoda > Sepiida > Sepiolidae > Euprymna > Euprymna scolopes. Next base: position 122,710,592 of record NC_136489.1, on the reverse strand, counting down.
TTACTAGATTTCTGATATCCGAAGAAACTTTACTTGATTTCTGATATCCGAAGAAAGTTTACTAGATTTCTGATATCTGAAGAAAGTGTACTAGATTTCCGATATCGGAAGAAAGTTTACTAGATTTCTGATATCTGAAGGAAGTTTACTAGAATTCTGATATCTGAAGAAAGTTTACTAGATTTCTGATATCCGAAGAAAGTTTACTAGATTTCTGATATCTGAAGAAAGTTTACTAGATTTCTGATATCCGAAGAAAGTTTACTAGATTTCTGATATCTGAAGAAAGTTTACTCGATTTCTGATATCTGAAGTAAGTTTACAAGATTTCTGATATCTGAAGTAAGTTTACTAGATTTCTGATATCTGAAGAAACTTTACTTGATTTCTGATATCCGAAGAAAGTTTACTAGATTTCTGATATCTGAAGAAAGTTTACTAGATTTCTGATATCTGAAGAAAGTGTTCTAGATTTCTGATATCTGAAAACAGTGTACAATATACCGAAAAACATCATATTTCATGTTTCATCTGTGGTTTCATGGTCGATTTTGTGAAGGTCTAACATCCTGAAAAGCATCCTTTATATGTTGGCTATACAAATCATAGAAATCTTCATTGTGTTCTGCATGTATATAAATGCTCATTGTGAGTGCGGGTGCTTCTTCACAAATACAGGTTGGAATGATAAAAATGTCGCTCCAAAGAAAACACCACTACAGCTTTATTTTAAAACATTTATTGAAACAAAAAATGATTTCAGGTAACTTGATTATGCAGTAGAGCTGACATCTATTCAATGTAAATGCCTGACACGGCTCCAGAACTGGGAGCATGCCTTTCCACATGTGCCGGTGGGAGCTTCGTGAATACTTGACGGATGGCGGCGATAAGACTGGCTTTGGTGTTGTGGGAGGTCAGGTTGGTGATATTGTCGATGTATGACCAAAACTAAGTAGTCCAGTGGGCACAGTTCGGAGGAGGAGAGGGGCAGTGAGAGAAAGGTACAAAGTCGTACCACTTCTTCTGAAGCCAAACCTGGATCTCTTTTTTGACTTGTGGACCAGCGTCGAGTCCTGCTGCCACACCCAGGGTCTGCCAGCAGCCACCTGATTGCACCAAGGGATCAGCATACTCTTCAGCACATCCCTGTACAACTTGGTGTTGATTTTCAAACCAACTTCAAAGATGTGAGCTGATATGATATGGCCCTCACTTGAAACCACACCATAGACTATAATCGTGACCATAAACTTTGTTTTCATCATTTTGGGTATGTCCATGTTATCCTGAGTTGCATTTTGAGGGTTATGGCAATGGTCCTGTTATTATAATTTAGATCGATAAAGAGCATGAGTTGTACAGAGGCGCATCTCCGATTTCTGTCATTGAACATTGTGTCCCTTTCAGACAAAATAAGAGGCTCTTATCGTTCTTAAGATTTGTACTCAACTGGCCAACTAGTAGATGATATAAAACAAAAAAAAAGAAAACCGGTTTTCATCAACCGGAAATGAAATCATGTCGTCTTTATTGTTCCACCCTTTATTTTATCTTTCGTCTGGTTTCATGGGCAATTTTTTGTAGGTCTAACACCATGAAAAGCATCTTTAATATCTAAAAAATTCGTGTATACAGAATATAAAAAAATCTATTGTATCCTGCATGTATATAAAACGTTCATTGTAAGTGCGAGAGTGCTTCTTCACATAGTTAACAAACGTGACACATAAGCTTTTATAGACAACTTTTCTTGCAATCAAACGGATAACAATATGTCTGCTTGACTCAGACCAAAAGGCACACATACCTTCTTATTTGTCCAAACCCTGAAAGAACAACATAACAACGAGTTATATTTTACACAGGTTTTATTCATCTTATTGATTCCTTTGTCAAGGTTTGGCATGCTGAGTCTCTTTCTACATTTTCACTGGTTCTTTCCTTTACTGCTTTTAATGGGGTTGTTCACATATCCGTTCGCTAATATGTTCCTCACCAACTTACTAGCTTGATCTCTGCTAACTTACTATTACATCAGTAAAACCCCAACGACATGTCCAAGGAGACAAACAGGTGCCCTCTTACAAAAGTCGAAATCTGTTTACTTCTAACCACATTCCACAACTACTCCGACAATTCCTAAATCGACTTTATTTTATTTCTGGGTTAAATTCTTGATTAAACATTCCAAGCTGTAAATCCATATTTTCCAAAATCCAATTGCTTTATTTTTTCTAATAATAATAATAATCGACCAGGTTACTCGGTGTTGCCCCGGTATGCTAATATAATACTATACAAGGATTTTAATGGAATGCACTCTGACAAACTTGCATCACTTGTTTCTCATCGTCATCACTATCCTAAACTAATCCAATAAGCAGCAAAATCCCACCACTTCACTCTAAAGATGCCGAAAAGCCATCCTCCAGACTGCCAGACCTTGAAATTATATCCTTCTTTCTTGCTTCCCTGACTTTATTAATTATAATTAAAATATAATGCCAACATACATCTCGCTGTTCAACTCCCTACTTAGTCCTCTGCAAAAGCAAAATCCCACCTCTTCACTGTAGAGGTCCCTTAAATACCGAAAGCCTACTACTCTAACAGTTTCTTCCTTCGAACTTCTAGACTTTGGAATTTCCTTCGGGTCTCCTGCTTTCCTGGCTGTACTGGCATGCAGAAATTTAAATGTAATGTGAATAGATATCTTGCTGCTCAAATCCATACATAGTGTTCGTGTAGATACGGTCCCAAATAGTCGTCATTTACGTCCTCTGTTTCTCTGTCTATGATGTATTTAAAAACAAAGACCAATTCCAAGATAAACGCAATATTTGTTCATTAAAATTTAAAAAAAAAAAATCCAATACTTGTATTAATGTTGGATAAGAGAATTCTTTCCAATAAAGTAAAAATGGTTCGCATTTTTGCCAGAATTTATTATTCAATTCAAATTCTGCCAAAATTTATTATTCAATTAAAATTCTGCCATAATTTATTATTCAATTAAATTTTTGCCAGAATTTATCATTTAATTAAAATTCAGCCAACATTTATTATTCAATTAAAATTCTGACAGAATTTATTATTCAATTCAATTTTTGCCAGAATTTATCATTCAATCAAAATTATGCCAGAATTTATCATTTAATTAAAATTCTGAAGACTTTATTATTTAATTAAAATTCTGCCAGAATTTATTATTCAATTAAATTTTGGCCAGAATTTATTATTCGATAAAAATTCTGCCAGAATTTATCATTTAATTAAAATTCTGACAGATTTTATTATTCAATTAAAATTCTGCCAGAATTTATTATTCAATTAAATTTTTGCCAGAATTTATCATTCGATCAAAATTATGCCAGAATTTATTATTTAATTAAAATTCTGAAGACTTTATTATTCAATTAAAATTTTGCCAGAATTTATTATTCAATCAAAATTCTGCTAGAATTTATTATTCATTCAAAATGTTAATTTTTCAGGAATTTAAAATTTATTAGGGAAGTGGAATAAATTCGTAAAAACTTTTGCGATAAGAAATTAAAAATATTTTAAAGTGTAAAGAACTTATAGCACTTGCGCTCCCTCAACATAATTGCCCTCTGTTAGACTACCAAGTAACAAAACCCCACCCCTTCAATGTAGAGACCTCTAAGCACAGGAAAGCCTTCTAGTTTAATAGTTTCTCTTTATTTGCCAAATGGCGATATTGTTTGTTTTGGGTGAATAAGAGTAGAAAAAAATTATTATTTTTGTTGAGTGTCCATTTATTTATTTGATGTCTATGTACGTAGATATTCAAAATGAGTTATTTTTGTCTCCTTGTAAAAAAAACATTTGGGTTTCGTTTGTCTGATTTGCAGTGTATAAAACCTTTAGAGTTCTTTAATACAATACTAGATACGTCATAGGATTGAATACCACTGCCACTAGTTGTCAGTTCCTGTCCTTACTCGCTTAGCCACCGTCATATTGGTATTTTAAACTTTAACTGCTATTATTTTATAAGCACCATTCATTCATTCGTTCATTCGTTTCGTATAGATAAGCTGATCGTTGTTGGCATTCGATTCGCCGATATCTTTCTAGAAAGACACCGAATACTTACGAGAGAGACCATATGAAGGTTGTCAACATCTATGATACAAATTTGATTCAAACTTGGCACACCCCGGTTGTCAGTCCGTGTCGTTAACCACCGTCTCCGCCCCTCCCCACTCGTTAATGCTGTTTGCTGCGACTTCGAACTCAAGGTGTCCGCGAACGAAAGCAGAAACTTTAAACATGTATGAATTATTTTTCCTGGTGTCTATTTACCTTTTTCATACCGGTGTACAGAGATGTTCAAGATGGGATGTGTTTTTTTTGTCTTTATTTCTAAAAACAGTTTTTTGGTCTTTGTTTCTAAAAACAGTTTTTGTTTTTATTTCTAAAAACAGCTTTTGTTTTTTGTTTTTATTTCTAAAAACAGTTTTTTTGTCTTTATTTCTTAAAACAGTTTTCGTTTTTTGTCTTTATTTCTAAAAACAGTTTTTTGTCATTATTTCTAAAAACAGTTTTTGTTTTTTGTCTTTATTTCTAAAAACAGTTTTTTTTTTGTTTCGTTTGTTTGTTTTGCAGTGTATCAACATTTTTCCCCGTTATTTAATACTAAAACACAATAGCATATGCATGAATATTCGAATGAAATCAAAATAGAATAAATAGTGGCAGTCGTTGTGACCCAACGGGTCACGAGTACGTCTACTACATAGCAGAAATATCGTGTTCTTTCCATTTGTTAATGACGGAGCTAATAACCCGATTGCAAACTTGTAGAAGGCAAGTTTCTTTGTTAGCAGGCGAAATCGCTTTATTTAAAAAAAAAAATCCTTCATCTTCAAGTCAATTTAATGATTACTTTTTAATCTTTTTCTCTAAGCTTCCCAGCTGTTTAAGCTATCAGATTGTGCAAGGGATATTAACCCCTCCCCCCTCCCTCCGTTACTAGTGTTTGATGAGGAATTATATCTGTTTCAGGAAATGTGTGCTTAGAACTGCTGCAGAGGGTGGGCGTCTAACATGAGAGAACTTATTAATGGGTTCGTTTAAGATTAGGATCAAAAGATTTCTTTTTCTGAAAAAGATCTGCTCTTTAGAACCTCAGAATCTTTTCTAAATAATTTCTTAACAATCTGTAATGATGCTAATAAGATATCAAGATGTTCTTTTTTTTTAAAACTTTTACTCTAAACAGTTATACGGCATAATCACGTTGACACACCGGTTCCCGCTGGATCACCGAAGTTAAGCAACGTTGAACCTGGTCAGTACTAAATGGGTGACCATTTAGGACTTTCAGGTGCTGTATGTGCTCTCCGCTTATCTCGGCATTGTTTCCAGTCGTCCTGGCCTTCTCCTTGCCACTGGACTCAAACAGTGTCGATTCAGGAGAGGTGTGGGTAGGGATTGCGCGACCCTTGCCTCATAATTACAAGCACAGCTCCCCCTACAGGGGTATCCTTTGTCTTTTGAGAGTGAATGGAGGTATCGACTCTAAACAATCAAACATGAATAAATATTTGAAGATATAAAGAACTTGAAGCCAAAACACTTTCCCCAAAATTACTTGATTAGGCATTAATTAACATAAAAAGGGTTGATATGCCGTAAAACAAAACAACCAAACGAAACCAAACATCATGAATAAATATTTGAAGATATAGAGAACTTGAAACACAAAATCTTTGCCAAAATGATTAGATTCAGCATTAAAAAAAAAAAAAACCTAAACAGAGTTGATATACCATAAAGAAACCTGAAAATGGTCGATGTGCCATTAAACGAAACAATCAAATATGGGCCAAGTATTGAGTTTATAAACTGAACAGAACAGGAATTATTGCTAAAAGAAAAGGCGTAGCCAGGAAGGATCGGAGCGCGTATGAGCGCGTGGAAAAATATCAGCAGCAGGTGTGAGATGGCTGGCTTGCGAGGATATTAGCCGAAAAAGAGAACATATGCAAATTAGGAAGTCTGCACGAGCTGGCGCGAAAAGAAAAAGAGAAAAAAAAGAACACCACGTGGTTGGGTGGAAACAAAGCCGGCGCTGAAAAAGGAGGACGTGTAAAAAGAAGGGAGAAAAAAAGAGTACAACCAAAAAAGATGGCGGTATAAAAAATGGCTGTCTACGACCGTCGACGTGTAGGAGAGCAGAAGCGAGTAACTTTTAAGCTGGTGTCGGGACGGGGGGGGGAGAGGAACGGTAATGTGTTAAAAAAGAAAGAAAAGCCTAGTCGGATTTATTTAATTTTGTTTGTTTCTTTCTTTTCGACGGTGCCAGGCCACGTGGGGATCCTAGAGAGGTTTGAACTATAACGAACACAGTTCGAACGTAACGGCCAGGTTACACATGGAAGGGGGGGGTCCGAACTTTCGTAGCAAAAAATGTTACAAAATATAATATTTCGTTCATTTCATTTCGTTTTTCGTTCCGTTTCATTTGTTATAATTAGGGAAAAATTGCAATTAATGCTCATTGAATGTTCCTATAACGTGAAATTATAATTAGATAATTATATTTTTACGTTATAAAAACATTCAATAAGATTAATTATATAATTTTATTGAATGTTTTTATAACGTAAAACTATAATTATATAATTATATTATTATAAGTAATGCTTATTGAATGTTTGTCAGAATTATGTTTTTTATGGACGCAGTCAACTCAGCAGTGCGAAGGGAAGTGTGGGCTAGTATGTTTTAGTTATCCTGTAGCATTCATGTTACCCCCTCCCCTTCTCATCTTACCCCCCCCCCCGTTGTCCAGCAGTCATACGTACAGAGAGGCCTTTTTGGCTAGCGAATGTGTGCGTGCGTCTCTCTCTCTCTCTCTCTCTCTCTCTCTCTCTTCCTCTCTCCCTTTTTTGTCATTTAAGTCCTCGCAGACATTTCTTATTCTTTTTCTCTCTCTCTCTTTATTTAGTGTCTTTCCTGTTTCTTAGTAGTAATATCCATCATCATTGCTTGATGGTGATTGGCTGCTGTGAAAACAATCCCAGAGATCCCTTGCTTGCGCCTTTTTTCAAATCAGTTCAGGATAAGACTTTATAAGAGCAAGTCTCTTTTCTGGGATTCCGTCGTGTTGAACGACGTAAATTCATTCAACCACTACACTAAGGGTAGAGAGCCTTTATTGCAGTGGTTGAAATTGGTGTTCTAAAATATACCGTTTATTGAAAAAGAAAAAGTGTGTCACCATTTTTATTTCTTCCTTTTCAAGCTGTTGACTGAGAGACTCGGCAACATTGATTTATTTTTTTTTCGCCCCCTTTCGAACGGATGAAGAAGTTGCCAGACAAACCTTTTCAGAGAAAAGGAATATTATTTCAGGAGGAGGAGGAGGAGGAGGAGGAGGTGGAGGAGAAGAAGAAGAAGAAACCTGATAACTTTTTCTGAGGAAAGGAATTTTATTTCAGACACCCTATACTTCGAAGAAGAAAGAAGAAAAATCAGAAGAAGAAGAAGAAGAAGAAAAAGAAGAAGAAAAAGAAAAAAGAAGAAGACAACCCTTTTCTGAGAAAAGGAATTTTATTTCGGATACTCCATACTACGAAGAGAGAGAGAGAGAGAGAGAGAGAGAGAGAGGAGAGAGAGAGAGGAGAGAGAGAGAGGGGGAGGGAGGGAGAGAGAGAGGGGGGATCCAAACTTGTAAAGAAAACCTTTTGAAGATTTCGTTTGTTTTGAAATAAAAAGGACAGGGGAGAAGAAGAAACAAAAACTTTAAAAGAAATTAGCAACTCAGCCTTACGTATTTTCTTTCCTAAAAAACCCAACCTTTTTGTTGAAAGACTGAATTTAAAAGAACTATTTTTTGTTGTTTTTTATGTTATTTTCCCCTCTCTCTTCTGTAAGAATTGTTTTCTTGTATTTGTTTTTTTTTTTCATATGTTACCTTAAGGATTTTTTAAATCCGAGCATGGAAAATAAAAGCAATCATAACATTTTATTATCTTTTAAATAAGTTCGAATCATTTTAATCTCATTTCGGGTCTGTATTTCATTTGCTAATTTTTTTAGTTACCTATTCCTGGAAAATTTGCTTTACTTGTTTATTTATTCCTTTTTTTATCTCTTTTAATTTGTTACCCCAAAAAAACGACTTTAGTGATGACCCCAAAATTCTGTCATGTTTTTATAATGTGAAACTATAATTATATAATTATATTATTATAATTAATGCTTGTTGAATGTTCTTATAACGTGAAACTATAATTATATAATTATATTATTATAATTAATGCTTGTTGAATGTTCTTATAACGTGAATAATAATATTATAATTAATCTTATTGGATGTCTTTATAGCGTGAAATTTAAATATTTTGATTGATTTACGAAATTTTTTATATAAATACTTTTTTTTTGTATTAAAACTTGGTACCTTTTACCACATTCTACTTTTAATTAAATACTTATTATAGATGCACGAAGCAAAATGAAAAATGAAGGAAACAAAACGATAAAAAAGTTTCGTTTCGTTTTCATACAAAAAAAATGAAAATAAATTATTAAATATTTTAAACGAAACGAATCTAACTTTGCAAAAAAAAGGTAAACTTTGATCCATTGTTGTGAAATAGGAGGCAAAATCGATTCACAACCAGTAAATAATTTCCCATTAGCAGGCAAATTATTTATGACGAGGAAAATGTCTGCATGCCTATCTCTGGTTGCCCTACTGGCACTTTAAATTGGGGGGGGAACTTCAGTTTACTTCTCCAAGGATGGGGGTTGGGTCCAAATAGCATGCAAAGCATGGCTGGCTATGTCCTTGTCTTTGTATACCAAATATTTCATACTAGCTGACTTTGGTTACTCGTTTCGCGTTTTTATTCTTTTTCACTAGACTAAATCATTGAAACGAAACTAATCAATAAGAAAAGACAAAATTTATGCCATTGCACTTAAGTGTGTACAGAATCTCAATACCATAAAGAATGCTGGACACATGTATGTTCACTTTTATTATATAGGTCATCAGTTATTGAGATTAAGCCTCCCTTTTTTGCTCATAAAAATAAATTTGCATATGTGATTATTGCCACAAGCCAGACATGCGTACGTTAATTTTATTATATAGATTTACATTTTATATTGATAGTGTGACTCTCCCATCGTAGTCAACCACCTGACGGAGGCCAGAGGAATAGTTGGCCGAAACGTTGTGAAACAACAGCAACTATGGAGATGAGGATATACACATTTATAAGAACACTGCCCGGAAAAAAAACACAATTTTCATTATTTCAGCTGTTTTGAAAACTTTCCAATCGGATTATATGCATCGTCACTCTGGACTTATTTTCGAATACATCCTCTCTAAAGAACTATTTTGCATTTCGGATCAACTCGAGAGGAGTTTCATGCAAGCTGAAATATTATGCGCGGTTTGTTTTTATATTAGTTTTTTTACATATCCAATATTTTTTAATTTTTTTTTATTTGGCAATTTATAACTACAATAAATTGCGGTTTCACTTAATGCCTTAACTAACAAACTCTAGCATTGCTACAAATATAATTTGCTGATTTCTTTATGTCCTCTGATGAGAGGAATAACAAGAATAGCATTCTTTGAAACTCCGCGGAATAAGGACTTCGTAAATTGTTTTTTTTTTGGAGTATTCAGTCGAACAATAAATTTTGATTGTAAAATTCAACTTACAGTTTTAATTTTCTTTCTCTTATAATAAGCTCAACTCTCTATTGTGTATTGAGCTTTTTAATTCAGTTGGAATTAAATTTTCTATATACAAATGCTGGTATTTATATTAGATTGAAGTTTACCATTGTGTATATTAGGTAAAAACTATATCCATTTGATTTCATTAATTCTCTTATATATATATATATATATATATATATATATGTATATATATATATATATATATAACTTCCTGAGTTCCTTCAGCTATAATCGAAACCGAAACCAAAACTTATGAAGTATTTTCGGTAAAACTATTTATAAAAAAGAAACAGATGACTGGAGTGCTATAAGCTACATTCAAAACTCTTGAAGAATTTTTGGTAAAATTATTCAATGAAAGAAATAGACGTCCATAAAAATAAAACGACGGTTAATCGGATGTAAGTGTTACACACGAAATAAATAACATCCACTTCATAAAGTTTTAGTTTTGGCTGATATAACCTTTGGTCTTTTTCAGGTGTATGTTTTCGAATTGGAACATTCTAGTAAAACTTACCAATATAATAACTAAGAATAATTAGTCGTCTAAGTTTGACCATTTTCCACCGGATGTGGCGATTTTTTAGGTTAGTTCGACAGAAATCATATACAAGGAGGTCGCTAGAAAAGTAGGGAAATTTGACATTATATATTTTATTACTTAAATTTTATTTTGTTTAAATTCTGTTTTGTTTTAACTATATTTTGTTTAAATTTTATTTTGTTTATATATAATTTTGTTTAATGTTTATTTTCTTTAAATTTTATTTTGGTAAATATTATTTTGTTTGAATATAATTTTGTTTAAATTTTATTTTGTTTCACTTCATTTTGTTTGAACTTTAATTTGTTAAATTCTATTTTGTTTACATTTTATTTTGTTTTGTTTAAATTGTATTTTGTTTGAATTTCTATTTTTGTTAAAATTTTATTCTGTTTGAATTTTATTTTGTTTCAATTTTATTTTGTCTAAACTTTATTTTGTTAAAATTTATTTTGTTTAAATTTTAATTTTGTTAAAGTTTTTGTTTAAATCTAGTTTTGTTTAAATTTTATTTTGATTAAATTATATTGTGTTTAAACTTGTTTTGTTCAAATTTTAATTTATTATTTTTTTATTTTGTTTAAATTTTATTTTGTTCAATGTTTATTTTGTTCAAATTTTATTTTGTTTGAATTTTGTTTTGTTTAAAATTTATTTATATTGAATTTTATTTTGTTTAACTTTTGGGGAGTCGATATTGGAATTTTTGGGGTATTAGAGTCGATATTGTAATCAGAAAAAATAGTGAATATTTTCCGATGCCAAAAACGATTCCTTTAATTGTTTATTGTTTGGGCTTAATTTGTTTAAAATTAATTTTCCATTGTATTAATGATAAAATGATAAATATTGATTGATTTTAAACTGCCAGTAAAATGAACATTTATAGATCATCTCAAAATGTTTTATGTTTTATATTTGTGAAGGTATATGCATATAATACATTAAAAAAAACAATAAACAACACTAACTTAGTCTGGTCTCATAATTTATTTCTTTAAAGTTTAGGATAGCTAATTTTTCATTCAAACATAGTTTACACGATTTCTCTAAATTTCCACATGTGCTGGCCTGCCGTACTATTTTTCACTCTACTATCGAGGATAATCAACTGTCCTTGAGCTCCCAGTAGTAGTTCACTAATACTGATTTTATTCAGCATTTTTTTCGTTTTTGAAAATACTTATGTGGTCGTAATGTCTGCTTTTAAAATCTAGGGAGGTCATTCTTACGTAATATTTTTTGTTATTCGGATTATCGCTGGACAAAATTGCGGCCTAGTAAACGATGATTTTGGTTTAGCATTTATTTTGTAGCGGACAGCGTACATGTGTGCTACAGTTACATTTTTTTTATCATTGTTTTTATTATTTTTATCATGATTTGCTTCCTTACTATTTCTAGTAATTATATTTTTGTTCATTGTGCTTTTTTGTTATTGTTATGTTGGTTACTTTGTATTAATTTTGTTATTTTCTTTGTTATTCCTCTCATTTGATATTTGATTATTATGTGCTTTAATTATCATCTCTAAGTTTTCACGGAAACTACAGGGCTGTTTAAAGGTTATGCTTTGTCAAATGTAAACAAAAATATAATATCTCAAACAAAACATTGTCCTAGAATGATATTCATTTTTTTATTAAATTATGATGTCGTATGAAAAAATAGCTAACATAAAAGGGGTGCTGAAAATATATCAAATCCATAATTAACTATAGATAAAGACAAATCTTAATTTTTAAAAATATTTTACTTTCTTTAGTTTAGTTAGATACAGGAGACACCCTTCTAAGGCTGCACTTGATTCTGTTTTGTGTTAAATTTATATCCGAAGGCTATTTTGAGAATAAATGCTTTCTTTTAAAGATCTGTTATTTGTAATGTGCTGCAGCTTGATATTATGTCTAAATAATTTTTTTGATTCCTTTCCATTAGATCCATTGTCCCTATCACAATCGGTATAATGCTTATAGTAGACATTCAAGATCTCTCTTAATTGTTTTAGTTTACTTCAGTCGAAGTTCTCAGAAATCAAGGGACCCACAACCTGGGGCTAACACTTGAAGTCTATATGAGATACATAAATATTCGAATGTTCCATTAAAGTACTTTATCTCTCAAACACTGAGTTAGTAAAGAAATTGAGAACATAAAATTCCTCTCCCCAATTAACTATTTTCATATGTTGTAGTATATCTTTTTCTTTTTCTTTTTTTTTTTTTGTCTCTTGGTCTTACTGGATTCCAGGACAAGAATTTATCTAGTCTGGTGGAGTATCCAGCTTCGTGTTATTACTTGAAGTAACTTGGAGAAGGTGCACCATTCCTCGTAAAAGCTAATGTAAGTCAGCCATAGTGAGGAGATCTTATTTGGGCAGCGAATACTATGTGATTTTTAATATTTGGTCAGGGTTTACTTGTAGGGAAAAGTATCCTTATACCAGGTTGTTCTGGCAAACTCCTGTACAGAGAAACCTTAGACGCTTGAGGATAGTGTCTAGTAGGCATTCAAGTTCTCTCCCGTAGGCATGCGCGTGTGTCTAGATATAAATTTAAAACACACACACACACACTAGGTGCACTTTCAAACCTTACATTATTGGGTTAAATGTAACACCAATCTGGTTATAGTAAAACGAAATAATATAACATTCAATCTCTTGGAATCGTCAGAGATTAAATTAAGGAATAAAAGAATGTCTTTTTTAAATTCTTATTGGTATTTTTTTTCTTTTATGGTAATCGCTTAAGAAAAGGCGTTAAGCAAAGAGCTAACAAGAACAAACGATGATTATCGTCAAGAAACGAGATGTTTATTGAAAAAAAAAACAATGCTATAGATTGGAGGAAAACAGTCAGCCGAAAGAGAGTTCCAACAAACATGCAGTTCTTGTTGTTTAAAACATAACACTATAATTAGGTCAAACAGTCAGTCAAATTTAATTTGTTTTTTTTTGTTTTGTTTTTTGCTTTCTGTAGTGTTTTCACCAATTAGCAATCGATAAACCAAATAAACGTCTTTATACATACGTGAGGATGTTTATATGTGATGAAATGGAATAACCTAACATCCCTTCATTGATGAAATGAACTATACCTTCTCACGTGACTGACAGAGAAGGAAAAAAGACAGGAAGAGAATAAGAAGATATGTCGAATAACTCTTATGTCACATGTATTCCCTTGTAAATGAAACCCTTTGTCTTTCACCCATAACCCATAAAGTAATGGTATAACAATATGTTTTTTTTTTGTTTTTTTTTACTAAGATGAATAAAACTTTCAATGGAGAAAATAACACAAAGGCGATATTCGCTGAAAGTTTTTATATATGACTAGCGGGGGTACCCGGCGTTGCCCGGGTGTTTTTGTGTGTGTGTGGTCGGGTGGGGGTGGGGGTGTTAATGAAAATTTAAGAATAAGCGAAGTAAAAAAACCCAAAAAACAGAACCCTCCCAAAAACACGTGAAAATGGCTTAAATAACCCTGTTTCAATATTAAAATTTAAAAAAATCGAAAAAAAAACCCAGACATCTCACACCACGATTCGAACCCAAAATGTTTAGATAATGAGGCCGCGCTCTAAGCAACTGAGCTAAGACGACGTCGCCGAAATCTTGTCGCTTTTTCAAATATTTAAAGTAAATCAGGTTACGACGTCGTATGACCCATGCGTAGAAGCCAACTCGTCATGAGAGGACGGGTTTTGCTGACCCCCCCCCCGTAGAAAACTACTGATTTCAGGATGAAGGAATTAACGTTTTTGGCCAATTTTTCGATATTTGTCGGACGAAGGTTGGACGTTTAAAATGATACCAATCTGGCGAAAATCCGTGACCCGTGTGGAAAGTTTTTTCGAGACATACAAACATACACATACATACAAACAAACACACATACATACACACATTTTCGCTTTTATATTTATAGATTTTAATTTGAGAGAATTTACTCCGGAGAAAGAAACTAAATATTATCTTAACTTGTTTCATTAATTTAACAATCTAACTTAGCATGGCTTCCTGGAGAGACTGACTGAAAACCTTAGTTTTCTCTAGTTTGAAAAAAACGTGATGTTGTTCGTCATTCATCATCATTCGACACCTGTTTTGTCTATGGCGTTTGACTTCTGCCTTCTGCATCAACTTCTGTCACCCATCTCTGGAGATGATTCTGTTTGCAGCTAGGTTATCTTGACATGCATTAACGGTGACCCTTGACAAAATTCACACTAGTTTACTTAATCGCTACTGACGTTAGGTCACTAATATGTAACATTTCTTTCTGTTACATTGCGCTACTTGGAAGAGAAAGGGAGAGCAAAAAGAGATGAAAGTCAGAGAGAGAGAGAGAGAGGAGAGAGAGGGGAGAGAGAGAGAGAGAGAGAGAGAGAGAGAGAGAGAGAGAGAGGGAGAGAGTTTTAAAAGAAAGGTGCTACATATTTTTTAACTGTTCTGCTTTGCTATCCTTAGCCCGGGCAACGCCGGGTCACTTTGCTAGTTTATACACTAAAGAAAGAAATGCAGTGCATAGAAAAGAATCTCTTATAATAAACTAGACCAGCGTTGTCTGGTAGATTTTTTTTTTACTTGAAGATTATTTTTCAGTTTATTTTAGTGTTTTGAAACTATGCTGTTTTTTTTTTTGTTGTTGTTTTCCAAATATCACCTTTTTTTGGTTCCAAACAAATTGAAGTAACTCTGCATTGATTAACACAGAGTTACGACCCCTTATTAAGCAGGCCTATATCGGGAAATCATACCAACTCAGTAACAATATTTTCTGGAAGGAATTAAACCGAGTTACATTTTATTTGGATTATTTTGACTACTGTTCTCATCTTGAGTGTTATTCGCACATTTCGGCTGATGTAACCCCCGACCTTCTTCGGATATATCTTGTCGAATTTGTGAATCTGTCTGTTGAACTCGGGAATCGGCACAGAGTTTCGAACAGAACCCTTTATTTAATCCAAAGGGGAAGCATGTTCTTGTTCCATCAGCCATAACCTGATATAAGTCTTTAGTAATTTGCAGTTGTATTCCTTGCATCGCCCACACTGAGTATCGGAATATCAACCCCCAGAAGAGTGTCACTTAGAACTTTATTCCTGTTGTATTGTTCTTAACAACATGTTGAAACACACCACTTGAGAGAACTGACCAAACGAGAATCAAATATTGGTTTTGGAGGAAGAAACGTATCACTGACGGAAATGGAGAAAGAGGTTGGCTTTACTTTATGTATTAGATTAAGAACAGTATTAGTGGAGACGGAAATGATGTCAAAAATGAAATTCCAAGAATCAACAAACAAGCGATAGATTAGGATCTATTTTTGTTGCCATAATATCTTCATGTGGAACGTGTTAGGCAAAAACATCATTCTTTCAACTTATGTAAAAAAATAGCATTGATTATTTATTCGTCTACATTCGAGAAACACGGGAACGTGAGTACAAACCTAACATTAGCTTCTTTTTTTTTAATTCATTTCAATTATCAAAATGAAATGTTTCACGGATTTCAAAAATATCTTTATTTCTGCTGAAATGAAATCAATCAACTTAGCAAATTTCAGAAGTTGGTAAATTCAGAAATCTTAAATTACTTTGTTCCTTGCTTATTTTTCTTTCTTCCTCTCTATCTCCCTCTCTCTCTCTTCCTCTGTATATACATATAGTTATTTTATAATGTTCTTTAGTTATAAAAACTGTATTGGCTACATATCAGTAGTCAGTATCGGGGCCTGATGACGCCGTGTTTCGAAAGAAATCACAGTTGAAACATGTGTAATGTTGTGACACTTTGGCTGTGATCATAGCGTAGTATCTGTGTTAACTGTGGCAAGCAGGGTCAAGGGTCAAAACAGTATTATTATTATTATTATTATTATTATTATTATTATTATTATTATTATTATTATTATTATTGATTCGAGCGACGGTGGGTCGCTGGATCGATTATTATGATTAGAAAAATAAACAATTGAATTGGGAAAAGGTGATTGACAGCTGAAATAATAATATCGCTACAAAAGGAATGTAAAAATAGAAAATAGATGTAAACATGATTCTTGGTTTGCATAAACAAATAAATACATTGAGGTTACATCAACTGTTGGTCTGAGACACGTAATGAGATGTAGATTTGGGGAGATTCTAGTCAGTTGCTAGCTGGATATCAGAGACAACGGATGACTCAAGAGGGGAGTTGGTCTCTCCATGACGCAGGCAGTGGCGTCATTTCAGGCAGCCAAGATGTAAAAACGTGTAATCTTTGAAGATGTCAGCTGAAATCATGAAAATAAATGTTCGTAAATAATCCAGGTATGTGTTGTGTTATTTACATCTGTTAAAAAGAAGTGTTTGTCTACAATTGTTTCGATACTTCCACATGAATAGTTTCCTGTTAGAACTGTAGCATAAATGTTAAAATATACACACTAGACGATAAACTAAATGACACGACGTATATACATACACGTATTTAAACGTACATGAATATACAGATGAAATATAAAACCCAACTATTCAACATGAACGTCGTTATGGAACATACACACATTACATAACAGACCCCTTTTTAGAGCCCCATAACGTAACACATGTAAGCACATATGTAACTGTAGCCAATAATGTTTTTCTAACAAAAGAAGATTATATAATAATACAGCTCTACTTATTATTGAGCACTATTTCATAAGCACCGGAGTTCCATTGGATTAATGTTTATAACACACACACGCATACAATTTATTGAAACTCAGGTGTTTATAATATATTCATAATTATAATTAAGCAATAATTGTTAATTATACCTACAAACACTAGTGTTTCATTCTTACGCAATCATCAGTACAAGGGATGACAATTCCTGCCAGCCACAAAGCCACCTTTTGCTCTAATTATCTAGCCATTACCTCAGGGCAACCTATATATTATCTAGCCATTACCTCAGGGCAACCTATATATATATATATATATATATATATATATATATATATATATATATATATATATATATATATATATATATATATATATAGGAGTTGCGGGTGATGACAATATAAAGTCAGGCTGCTTTAGGAACTCCATCTCTAGATTTTCTGTGGGGATTAAGCTTTTCCCCTGATGGGGTGATCCCATGAAGAATCAGACGTTTTGAATCAGTTACCTCCTCTTGGGTGAGTTCCCATTGAAAATTGATGAGCCGCACCTGGTCAAAGTGACTTCTCCCAGTTAGTAGAAACAGTTTCATCGAGCTTAGTAAGTAAGCCACATGACAAGACCAGGAGCTGGCTGTCAGAAGCTATTTGAGATGCACACCATGTAGGCATTTTTTAAGGAGAGGGAGCTTATCCTCACAACCACCCTCGGTTGTGACAACTTTTGAAACCAAATAGATAGAAATGCTAATATCAAATATTACTGTTTCATTCTGGTTTGGGATCATAAAAGCATTACAATGCCGCTGTCTTTAAATTCATGTATTAATTCAAGCCAGAAATTTCTCTCTAGTCACCAGTTCAAAAATCTTAAAAAAAAAAAAAAAACACTTTTGAATAATCAAGTCACGGTAGTAAACACAAGTCAGCCATTTTGCGATCTATTAACACTAGATTCTAAAATGTTCGGAGTAGGTGTATTATCACATTCAAAATCAATTTTTAAGTCTTTCAAACCTTTCAACCTTTAAGTGTCAGCTTACAAAGATTGAGACAAGGAGATCTGTCGCTGAAAAAAAAAAAATGCTTACATCATTCTACCACTCCAGAAAGCACCTAAGGTGGAGTACTGTTGCCACATCTGGGGATGTGCCGCTCAGAGCACCCTTTCCTGCCTTGGCAGAGGACAAAACCGACTTCAAAATCTAGTGGGGGATATCCTCTTCTTTTCCCTACAGCAATGTTGCTAGTCTTTTTTTGTTCTATCGTTATTTTCTGAGCTTCAATCTATGACCCCCCACCTTGTAAAACATTCACACCAAACACTCGTCTACCTGCAACCACTGTCAATAGTTTCTATTTCTCTTTCTGTATATGGAAGACAAAACAGAACTTCCATGAGCAAAGCATCTTTTCTTAGAGATATCCGCCTGTGGAACACAATACCACCGGACTGCTTCCAAGCTGATTACAACATAGTCGTTTCCAAGTCCAATGTAAACAAGTTCTGGTTGACCCGTCCTCTTAAATAATGTAATTCTGTCCAATTTCTACGATTGTTACTAGTCATCATGGTGCTGTCTCACTGTCTACTTGAAAAACGTCCTTGAGTGGCCTTTGGACCTTGATAAATAGTGACTTTTTAGTAACAATAAATGAATAATATAATAGATATGTGATGTGAATCGTAAAACGGATTTAGATCCGATGACCTCATGGGGAGATTAATTCTGGATAATGAAAACAGATATGTGCATAACAGGAGATCTCGTTGATTTGGTCACATTGAGAGAATCGATGAGACTTCTTGGGTTTAGTAGATGTAGAAGAGTCAGTTGCGGTAGAAAGTATGATTTGAAAGGTGTTGCTAAGGAAAAAGTGTGAGAATGTAATAAAAACAAGTTTGTAATAAAGATTAATAAATAAAGATGTCTCCAAAGATGTTAATTCGAAATTAAATGCTTGCGTAGAACACACATGCCGACATGCAAAACGGATTATTTTAATCGAAATACACATATATATTTGCTTCGATAAACAGTTGCAGGCTCTTCACCATATCAAGGTATTGAATCCACAATTTTGCTATTCGCTGCTCAACCATCGCATCCTTCACATGGTTGATTTTCTGGGTAATCCTGGTTACAGACTCTGAAGACAGAACATTATCCAATCTCTCAGTCCCACCAAGGAGACCTATCAATAGCCCCTGAGCTTCTTTAAGGTCTTCATTTTGATGAAATGACTCTTCTGCATCAGTGTTGGGTTGATCATGCTCAGTGACATGTGAAACTGGCAAATCATAGGCTTTTGCTAATAAAATAGCATTCAGAGCAGCAGCAACTAAAAAGTGAGCACGAATGGCTCTTGCAATTGTTTTGCCACTTAGCATGTGGTTGACTGTGTTTTCAGCATACACAAGTTCAAAAAGTTCTTGCAAACCAGAACCTTTCATCAAATGACCAATTGACCCCAGAAAGCTCATCTGTGTATGGAGCCCACCAAGTCGCAAGACAAATGATTTCAGGGGACTGGAACTAGGCTGTGACTCGACTATCATCATTGCTTTGTAACAAAGTGGCTGATCAAATGTTAGAATTGGTGTTATGTTGTTTTTTCTGACTAAATCACTAATGTAACATAAAATTGAGTACACACAGGTTAGGTTACCAGGGTCCATCTCAATCATTGGCAAAAAAACTGTTGCTGATTTTCCAGGATATGTTCCTTTGTACACTGACTGCATAAGGCCTGACCATGCGGATCTGGACGGATGTAAAATTAGTGAAACCTCCCAAAGGATGTCAACATTGGCAGTGAAATCGACAACTTTCTTGGCCAGGAGCTTTTTAAATGTAACTGGAGGTTTGTTGGTGTGCCGTGAATCTAGGAACTTTATTTTGATCCTTCCAACCTTTATTATCTCTTCTGAAAATACCTGAATCCTTGGAATTGGTTTTGCTTTAACTTTCCCGGGGGTAACAGATGCTATGATGCCCATACCATGGAATGTGTTGAATCCAGCAATACTCCTTACATTATGGTCCACATTATCAGCTACGAACTGCACAAATTCAGTTTCAACGGGGAAGAGAATTTCAGTCCCATGAACAAGAGCAGCACTTCTTTCGAATTTCTGGACTTCGGAGTAGGATGAAGAGAAACCATGCTTATTCAGAGTGTCAATCAGGAACCTTGATCCAAATTGGTTATGCATTTCTACGGCTAAACCAAACTGTAAAGGTGCGAGGAGAACTCTAGGTCTAACAGCCTGCATTATCGCTTGACCTATCGATGCAAGTTTCAAATCATTGTCTTTGCCTGCAAACATATTCCTGAGAAAAATCAACAATGATTTAGGAACATATTCAAGAATCACATCCTGTTCAAGATCATTCTTAGATGGGAGAACAGGGATGGGAGAGAGAGTCTGCTCAGACTTGACCAGTACCACAGCCTACACTCGCCAGGTTTATGACCACCAGAATATTAAAATATTTTATTGCTTGTTTTCGGCCAGTGATGGCAAGCAGGTGCGGCTAATAAAAAAAGAATACTTACAGTAATTGAGACTAGAATCGGAGGGACCCTTTAAAGATGGCGTCCGTTGACCCCTTTCTCCGAGGTTAATTTTAATAAACGTTTTTTATCTGAAAGAGGAGTTATTCCTGCCCACAATGCAATTTAGAAACCTTCGTTAGCAATTTATTTGAGGTTGAGACAAAAAAAAAAAACCAGGTAGATTGACTGGACTAGTATCAAATAATCTAAAAGGGTTGATATGCCGTAAACCAAAATCAAATAAAACCAAACAAATGAGTTTATAATTATATTTAACTTCATGGAAACTGTTGATTTATAAAATTTCACATTGATACATTTGTAATTTTTGAAGATATCCTTACAATAATTGAGTTGAGAGAGGGAAACTAGAATCGGAGGGACCCTTTAAAGATGGCGGTCGTTGACCCCTTTCCGCAAAGTTAATTTTGGTAAACTTTTTTTATCTGAAAGAGGAGATATTCTTGCCTACAATGCAATTTAGAAACGTTTGTTAGCAATTTATTTGAGGTTGAGACAAAAAAAAAACAGCTAGATTGACTGGACTAGTATCAGATAATCTAAAAGGGTTGATATGCCGTAAACCAAAATCAAATAAAACCAAACCAATGAGTTTATAATTATATTCATCTTCATGAAAACTGTTGATTTATAAAATTTCACATTAATACATTTGTAATTTTTGAAGATATACTTACAATAATTGAGTTGAGAGAGGGAAACTAGATTCGGGGGGACCCTTTAAAGATGGCGGTGGTTGACCCCTTTCCGCAAGGTCAATTTTGGTAAACTTTTTTTTATCTGAAAGAGGAGATATTCTTGCCCACAATGAAATTTAAAAACCTTTGTTAGCAATTTGTTTGAGGTTCAGCCACAATTTGACTGGACTATTAAGGGGGCGGTTCATGAAGAATTTGTTTACGTTGAACTTGAAGACAACCAAGTTGCTATCAGCTGGGAAACAGGCAAACGGAAGAGAGTTCCACAAGCGTGCACTTCTAAAAAAGAAGCTTTGTTCATGGAATTTACGTTTTGATTTAGGAACAGTTAAAGAGTAGGGAAAATTATTGACAGTGGCTTCAGCTAGACGGGTGTTTTTTGTGAAAGATTGGTGAGGGGGGACCAGAGATTGGAGCCCAGACGAGCACTTGCCATGGAAATAACGATAAAACAAAGACAGGCTTGCAACGTCACTTCTGTGAGAAAGGGGTTGCAGGGAAGAGAAAAGGACATCCCCCAATAAACTACGAAGTCTATTTTGTATTCTGTTAAGGCAGGATAAGCTGCTTCTAGGAGCTCCTGCCCAGATGTGGCAACAGTACTCCATCCTTAGACGTACTTGGCTTTAATTGTAGATAGTAGATGTAGGGTTAGAGGTAGCCCTGAGAGTCATCACTTGTCAAGGCCCGAAGACCACTCGACGATAAGGATTAATGAATGTAAGGTGGTAGTGTAATAAGCGTTAATGGCGTAAATTGGGTAGAATTTGATTACTTGTTTACATGGGATTTTTTGTAACAATAGACAGAAGCAGATGCGTCAGATATAATGCTATTTAGGCATAATTTCGCAAATCCAGCTAGCTTTATTTTATATGTTGGATTCAAAAGTAAAGTGCTTTGATTCGTGCTCTCAAACTGAATGAATACATTAATTTTCAGACATGCCCTATGTTCTATCTACATAAGTTTCTGTAACATTTTATCAAATTACTCGTGCTCACCGCGTAGAGTTGACTTCATTTGCATATTTCTACTTGAAACTTGGCTGTTTATAAATTAGATGTTTAATGGAACGCAATGGTTAATTAGTCGTTTCTAATCGGTGAAGCGTTAATGACCTATTTACTAAAGTACATCTGAATTCTGAAAGCATATATGATGAGAATTTTTCAGACTATTTCCATCAGAGACGTGATTTGAATATGTTTATTTATTGCAGTTTTCTGGGGCGGAATTTATCTATCTAACACTTATTTTAGGTTAAGTGTTGATCCTGAAGTAGAACGTTTTAGCATTTTAGTTAAAGTGACTTCATGCATTGTCTGGAGCGACTTTCATAAAAAAAAGTGTGATAGACAAATGAAAATCTAATATATAAACGTCTATATGTCTGTCTGTTGATCTGTCTGTCTTGTAAGAAATTCTGCAGAAACAAGCAGGCTCCTCATTGGTCGGTTTGTCCGCCCACGATTTTGTTTGAACCATTCAGATTGCTTATTATTTACTAATAGCCGAGGATGTGCTTGACACCAAATTTATCCTCTCAGATCTTAAGATTCGAGATAGACACGGGTTGAAAAGGATGTAACGAATTCTCACTCGAGGCTTGTAGCCTCAAAATTACTTTGTCTCTTTGAAACGGATTAATGCCCTAATGTGGGGCGAAATGTGGGGCAAAACCTATGTGCGGAATTTCCTCACAGTCTATCGATCTGTTTGTGAGTCTGTCTGTCGTTCTGTCTGTCTTCATATTTTCAAACTCTATCTCCACCGAAATTAAAATTCGCACAGCGGCACTAGGGGCCTCAAATGATTGATTTTTTTTCCGGACCGTTCTTTTATGTGACTTTAGCTGGTTAAAATAGTTTTTAAGGGGTCAAAAATGGTCAAAATTGAAAAAAATCGTTGTACATTTTGTACATTCATCTTAGTTTATTTTTAATTTTTAGTCAGTTCATATACGTGTCACGTAGGAACAGTGGTAACTTTAAATGCTACAGTTTTGGTTTCGATTCAAGCTGATGGCACCTAAATACTTTTTTTTTTTTTTACTTTTGAAATCACGACTCTATAATAATATATACAAAATCTGGACAAATAAAAATATCATATTAAAGCATATTTTACGCCAGGCCAAAAGCCGGGCGCCACCCCACTCCACCTGCTAGTATTATTTTAAAATAAAGCATGACACATTAACCAATGACCAAAAATTCTTCTTCTAGACCAGGGGTTTCCAAAGTTTTCAAACGGCGGGGAAGGGGGGACATATTGATAACTTTTTAGAACTACACGGATCAAAAAAAAAAAAAAAAATAATAATAATTAAAAAAAATGACCTGGACGTCTTTATACTGTTTTGTTTTGGTGCTTTGCCTTTTAGTAAAACTGGTTCAACAAAACCTCATTCTTTTAATCATTTTCTGAACAAAAAAAAAAAAGATTAAAAAAAAAATGCCACACTATTTTCACACATTTCCATTTTCAAACATTTTTCCTAAATATATTTACGTTTTCCATAAGAGCTCCGCGAGCCAAATTAAAGACTTTGGTCGGCCGGATCTGGCCCGTCGGCCGTAGTTTAGAGACGAATTGACGCATCTAATATAAGATGCGTCTATTCGATCAGTACATTACCAAATGCAAATGCTGTTGAAAACTCAAGCGTGGCAAACCAGAGAAAGTCTTACATCACCCTTAAGCCTGGCAGATCAAAAGACAGATAAAGCCTCTTATAGAGATGTTTGTCCGATTCTCTGCTCTATTGTTAATTTCATGACAGATGCTCGACCGAGTTTCCATCTCATGGTTCTTCCCACCCCCTTGTAAAACATTTAAAACAAATACTCATCCTGCTACAATAGCTGTCGACAATTTTCTTTACTCTTTAAGTAAGCCTAAGACTAAACGAAAATTCCATGAGAAAAGTTTCTTTCATAGAACTATCCGTCTGTGTATCGTAGGACTGTTTTCCTGCTGACTATAACATGGTCGTTTTAAAGTCCAATGTAAGCAAGTTCTTGTTGGGCCGTCCTCTTAAATAATTAAACCCTACCCAAGTGCAACCATTACCAACTACCACCAATAATCTGATAACAAGTGGAATAAGACGTACGTTTCTCTTTTCTTCTACTCTGAGGTATTGCCTCCTCCTGAACACCAATATGAAGAAGAAAAAAAAAATCTACGTATTGGACTTCCTACCCTGATGAAGCACTTTATAGCGAAATATATCGGACTTACAACAATAAAAGTAAATAACATTATTTTATTATTTCTGACATATTCAAGTTTTCAAATTTCTCATTTAAATTATATATGCACACACACACACACACACACACACACACACACACACACACACACACACACACACACACACACACACACATTAAGCTACACTGAATATTCCGCGTTTCATCCACTCTAGGACTCCTCAGGCTTATGCGCGAATTCTGTGGTTGTTTATCGTTTTTATATGCTCAATAGAAGAGGAGCATATAAAAACGATAAACAACCACAGAATTCGCGCATAAGCCTGAGGAGTCCTAGAGTGGATGAAACGCGGAATATTCAGTGTAGCTTAATCACCATATATATTTTATAAATTACTAACTAGCTCTACCCACGTATTGAGCACTTTTGAAATAAACACTTAAAGCTTATGCATAAATCTATACTTTCGTATATTAATTTTATGTGAGTAAATTAAGTAGTTATATATATATATATATATATATATATATATATATATATATATATATATATATATATGTTGTGATACAATGAAATAGGACTGTATGTCGATGACTACAAATACATTTTAAGCCCCACCCCGCCTTCTTTGGATAGAGCACTGTCGTAAATAATCTCAGTTGCTAATTAATTGGCTGTAAAAGAGACTCGCTTGTTTGCTTATAAACAAGCGGTTAGAGCACTGTAAAAGTGGTGGATTTGTTTGTTTAAATAGACATTTGGCGAGATAATTTATGGGCACCGCTCCCGTGAGTCGATCGGTAGAACTGCTGACTGTCAATGCGATGGTCCTCGGCTTGGGAAAGGTTCTAGTCTAGCGGCACTGATGAGTTGTGATACAACGAAACAGGACTGTATATCGATGGCTACATATATATATATATATATATATATATATATATATATATATATATATATATAAAACAACTATTATATAAAATGTGCTTAAAGTAATTACAATTATAACACACACATTTATATACTATGTAGAAATAGTGGTTTTAAAGTTTGTATGTTCGTACACAAATAGAAACATTTGATTGGTTGGAAAAAAAAGGAATAAGAAGAGTACACATTACTAAGGTAGTAGTATTACAAACTAGGGGATGTTGTTAATAACCACTGTTAATAATTTCCCTTACTCTCCATTTATACTCAAAACTAAACGAAAATTCTATGAACAAAGTTTCCTTCCTAGAACGACCCTGTATGTGGAACACAATACTGTGGGACCGCTTCCCAACTATAACATGGTCGTTTTCAAGTCCAATGTAAGCAAGTTCTTGTTGAGCCGTTCTCTTAAATAATTTAACCCTAACCAAGTGCAAACATTAACAATTATCACAGTGTTGTCTTACCGATAACCTTGACACTGATTAACCCTTATCTTTGAGATACATTGGCGTCTTGATAACTGGTGACTTCACGGTCAAATATATATATATATATATATATATATATATATATATATATATATATATATATATATATATATATATATAATTGATGGGACGATTCCAATATTTTTCCCGATTCCGATACAATTACCGATTTCGATTCTTTATAAATCTCTAATTATTTAACTATAAGATTGTTATTTTCCCCGATTTTTGTAAAAACACATGTTTAATATACAGATATTTTGCTAAACATAAAACTATACTTCTGGAGGATGATCTATCGATTTTAGCTTATTATTTTATCATTATTACCAGCAATAGTATATTTTATTTTAAACAAAATCAAATAAAAAAGACAATTAAAAAAAATCGTTTTGGAATCGGGAAATAGGCATCCATTTTTCCGATTCCGATGCCCCCAAATCTTCCGATTTTTCCGCATCCTGATTTCGATTTCGATTAATCGTCCCAACACTAATATATATATATATATATATATATATATATATATATATATATATATATATATATATATTAGTTATTATCCAATATATATATATATATATATATATATATATATATATATATATATATATATATATATATATATATTGAATAATAATGGGGACAAAATTAAATCATTTTAAGTTTAAGGACTTTGGTAATTTTGCAAAATAGCTAACAAAACAAAACGGGAGGGGGAATAAATACACAACAAATAAATATTATCAAAGGCAAGCTAATTTACTCTTCTACCTACTTGGATACCTACTTGTGTTCTTGTGTCTTAGTTTAGGTTGAAGTGTTTCTGTTTAGTTAAAAATAAAGGTAACGTGCAACCTGTCGAGTTAGAACAAAAACAAAATGGTGGTCTCATTAGAACCATAGTCGATAATCGTTTAAAAATTGAAAATTAAATAAAGTTCTGATAAAAAAACGTATCCAATAAATGTCACTAATCGTGCGATAATGTAATATTCTACCATGTATAGTTTTCATAACTTACTACTTAGTCTTATTCATGCATTGACCGCTGTTGAAGTAAATATTGAAAATCAATACATAAAATTTTAGCCCTTATCTTTGAGAGACATTGGGCCCTTGATAACTGGTGATTCCATTGTCCTAAATTATATATAAGTCCTAAAAAAAAAAGTCCTATGGCGATAGGTGAGTGGTGACGTGCACAGGCTTGGCAGGCTGGACGTGCATAGCTGCAAATCTGCACATAGGCGGCCAGTGATTTATCTAACATCGTTGACTAAATCGCTTACAGGGTGGAAGCAACTTCGGCAGATGATCTGGTGTCTGAACAGCCTTTTCTAAGGATACACATCTCACCCAGGAACTTGGGAAGGATCTAGAAAAGGTGTCCTAAAAA
The DNA here is from genome assembly GCF_053919585.1 of Euprymna scolopes. Lineage (NCBI taxonomy): Eukaryota > Metazoa > Mollusca > Cephalopoda > Sepiida > Sepiolidae > Euprymna > Euprymna scolopes. The sequence continues at coordinate 122,683,313 of NC_136489.1, read as the reverse complement.
TATTTTTACCCTTTTATTAGCTGGTCGGCTTCCTGTGGTCAGCAGCTGCTCTATATTTTCAGGAGAAACAAAATAAAATTAAAAAATATGGAACAAAGAAAATCCAAACTTCATCAGGAGAGGAATAATCTAAATGTTGTATGTAGAATGTGAAAACTTTGCTGGACGTCCTAGATAGTGAAAGACATGAGCATAGAACAGCTATTGTTGCAAGAGAGCTCACTAAGTACAGCATAGACATTGCGGCATTGTCTGAAGCATGCTTCAGTGATGAAGATCAATTGGTGGAAGTGGGTTCGGGATGCACCTTTTTCTGAAAGGGAAAGCCATCCGAGCTGAGGCGAGAAGGTGGGATTGGCTTTGTAGTGCGGTCTGATTTGGTGAAGACGATTGAACAGCCAATCTGTGTGAGTGACAGAATTATGATGATGCACCTCCCTCTTGCACACAGTGGGTATATGACGATTTTATCTGTGTATGCCCCTACCATGGGTCATGATGCAAACACCATCACAGTGTTTTACGAAGATCTCAGTCGTACTATTTCGTCTATTTCTTTATCTGAAAAGATTTTACTCATAGGTGATGTAAATGCAAGAGTGAGCAAGGATCATCACGTCTGGGACTCTCTTGATCAGTTTTGTGTGGGCGAGGTCAACAGTAATGGTCTGCATCTTCTCCATCTATGCATTTAGTTTTACCTTGCTATCTGTATCTCTTTCTTCAGCCACAAGGAGATCCATAGGTTTACTTGGACCCATGCCCCTTTAAAACAAGGTCACTTAATTGATTACATCATTTCCAGGAGGGCAGATTTGCAAGATATTTGTAGTGTGCATGTCATTCGTGGAGCTGAATACAGCACAGATCACTTTGTAGCAGAAACAAATGGAACTTTTTTCTTTCGCAAATCAATGCCTCTCCCCTGTGTTATTTGGCCACATGCTGACCAATCAGGAGTGCGGCGCATTGATCCTTTCTAAGGAAATCAGACAGCTTCCGGTTTGAAGGAAAAAACTCCTTCTTACCGAGAGAGACACTAAGCAGATCGGACCCTTTTCCTCGCTCTCTCACCATCTCTGTGTTATTTCATCTAGTATCAACGATTCCCACTGGGAATAACTACCACGGTAGCACCAGGTGGTCAGAGTCCAGTTTTTGACCAGGAATATATCTCCCTGTGAACATTCGCCTGAATAAACCTTTTCTTTGTTACATTTAATGAAGTTATTGTGTTCGTTGTTTCAGACGCTTGTGTTGAATTATTTATTTTCTTAGATTGTGCCCCAAAAGCACAAACCCTAAAACTTTTTGGTACGCGGGAAGCTGAAAATCTGTATAAGGATGAAGTGTAGGTCAGGTGGGGTTAAGATTCCCAGACGGGTTGATGTATCCAAGCCGGAAGATCCAAGTGTACGTGAAAAACTTTGATCCGTAGTTAATTCTACAGAAATGGTTAAATATTGTTTATATCGGAAAAAGATTTGATTGTCCATTCGTTTAGAAATCGGAATATTAAAAATGTCAGCTAAAAGAATGAACAATGCAAATTAAAAATATATTGTTAAGTTTTTGACAAGCTTCTGGGCGTGACCATTACTCCTGATCTTAAATGGAACACGTACATCAAATCTGTTGTCAAGGGTCGCTGGAAAAATGGTGGGATCTTTCTATCGATCCGGTAGATATCTCACTGCTGATGCAATTCTCTATCTATATAAGAGCAGGTACGTCCAAGGATGGAATACTGTTGCCACATCTGGGCAGGAGCTGCTAGAAAGGACTTGTCCTGCCTTGATAGAGTTCAAAATAGACTTCGTAGCCTCGTAGGAGATGTCCTTTTCTCTTCCCTGCAACCTCTATCCCACAGAAGAGATGTTGCGAGTTTGTCTCTGATGTATCCAAATTTTCATGGAAAGTGTTCGACTGAGCTTCAGTCTATGGTCCCCTCTCGCCTAACTTTCACAAGAAACACTCGTCTAGCTGAAAATACTATCAATAATTCCCCCCACTCTTTATCTGTGCCTAAACCTAAACGTAGATTCCATTAACAAAGCTTCTTTCTTAGAGCTGCACGCCTGTGGAATTGTCTTCCGTTTTCCTGCTTTCCGGCTGACTACAATATGGTTGTGTTCAAGTCTAACCTAAATAAGTTCTTGATGAGCCGTTCCATATAAGTTATCAAATTTACCGAATTTTCATTACTAATGATTACTATATTGTCCAATTTCGACTGTACACTCTTTAACCCTTATCCTTGAGTGGCCTCTTGGCCTTGATAATGTGGTGATGCCTGTGGAAAAAAAATAGGTTAGTGTATAATTGAGGATTCTTTTGTTTGTTTTTTTGTTGTTTTTTTGCAAAAAGAAGATTCACTTCTGACGTCATAGACAAAGTAGATTCTCAATATAGAAACTAGGAGTTAGTTAGTTAGTAAGTTAGTTAGTTAGTTAGTTAGTTAGTTAGAGAGAGTTGAGAGTCAGAGAGTTGGGCAGTCAATTGGTCAGTTGATGAGTTGAAGCCAGAGCCGCTTGGAGGCGAGAGGAGAGGAGTAAACCAATGTAGCCATGCCAGTTGAATTCCTGACGTCATCGACCGGTCGATCAGATGAATAAAGAAGTCACCATTATGCTGTAACTGCTTTCTTGTGTCATCCTTCATCAGGAACGAAAGGTAATTATGTTTATCATCAATTATAATGAACATTATGTAACCTTTCGAAGATTAAATGTCCTCCTCACCATCATCATAAGTGAAGTATCTCTCTCTTTTCTAATATGTGTTAAAAGAAATGTAATATAAATGTCTTCTCTCCCTCATCATCACTATCGTTATGTCTGTATTAGACGAGTCCCGTTATAGATGTGCCCCAATATGAACTCCGCGTCATCTTTTAATATGATCCCCTGCTACACGACAACATATCCACATGTATATATGTATGTGTGTATAAATGTATTTATAATATATATATATATATATATATATATATATATATATATATAACGTATTAACAGAAATGACAAAAACAAAAGAATATTTCAAAAGTACATGGAAATGGATAAATAATCAACAATAAAGCAAGGGAAAGATGGTCTTTTTCTCTCAAGAAGTGACGATCATTGCATATATATATATATATATGTTTTTATTGCCGTTTTTTGGTCTGCTTAGTTACATATGTTTCCAATACCAGAACCGAATGAAAGATCTTCAGACTTGGCAGGAGTTTTTCAAGCGTGAAGAAATTATCGGATCGTTAATTCGATTCTGGTTGTGGAAGCATATGTAAACATATGTAACTAAGCAGATCAAAAAACGTTAATGAAGACATATTTTGCTCTACAGTAGTATTGAGCACGTTTTCAGATTTTTTACAATTAACCATATATATATATATATATATATATATATATATATATATATATATATATATATATATATATATATATATTTACCAGTGGTGTAAAAACCGGAATAGAGTGCTCAATGTGTAGCCAGAGCAGTATATAAGAAATTTATTACTGTGAGTCCAGAATGAGTTTACATATTGTTGAAACAATATGTAAACTCATTCTGGACTCACAGTAATAAATTTCTTATATATATATATATATATATATATATATATATATATATATATATATATATATATATATATATATATATATATATATATATATATATATATATATACAATTTAAAGGAGATTAGAACAATAGTATAAAGAGCTGAGTGTATTTCAATGTAACAGTGAAATTACTAGTTTAATTAAAATACAGGAAAGAGAAAGTGCTCGTTGTAATTTAGATATATAATAAGCTCGATAGGTAAATATTCTAGAGCTAATTCAATATTAAGTAATGTGATTGATAATTTAAAATTTAAAAATCAAATTATAATTGAATTAAAAATCCGTTTCATAAGAAGGAACAACAACAAAATTGTTGTTGTTCCTTCTTATGAAACGGATTTTTAATTTAATTATAATTTGATTTTTAAATTTTAAATTATCAATCACATTACTTAATATATATATATATATATATATATATATATATATATATATATATATATATATATATATATATATATATATATATATGTGTGTGTGTGTGTGATATAAGTGAGATATATTGAGCGAATTTTTGATTTACAGACTGAAAATTTGGTATATAGGTTATTTAGACATGTGGAAAAGATTTTCATCCCAAAGAAAACAGATTCTAAGGGAGCAAAACTGCAAACATTTAAAGATTTTTATGTTAAATATAAGTCGGTTTAAAAAGACTTTTTAAAGAACCTGACTGAATGGTTATTGATTAACTGTATTTAGGTTTTAGTTTCGATCTCAGCTCGAGTATATATTTTTTTTATTTACTTACAAGAGGTGAACTGTTTAGAAAAGGACATAATCCTTGCATGCACATGTCTCAGTTTCTGCATTAATTAAAATATAATATTATGCATATTTTACGCCCGAGCAACGCCGGGAGGCTTGCTAGTATATATATATAAAAGTGAGAATGTGTGTATGCGTGTATGTTTGTGTGTGAGGACACCTCTCAACTTATATACTCAACGAATTTTTGATCTACAAACCTGGAATTTGGTATATAGGGTATTCAGACACGTGGAAAACTTTTTAATCGGGTTTCATCTGGACAAAAGGGCTGCTAAGGGGTCAAAATTGAAAAATTAGTGATTGGGGGTTTCATCTGGAAAAAAGGGCTGCTAAGGGGTCAGAATTGAAAAATTAGTGCTGGGGGGGGGTCATCGGATTTTTTATCTGTTTGCTAACGGTTTCACAAGGTTGGAAAACACTTTTTAATTTCCTGGAAAGCTGGTCTATTGGTTATCGTACTTGAATCACTGTCTTTAGGCTTCGATTTCAGTTCGAGTATTTTTATTTTTTATTTTTCCTTACAAGAATTGAACTGTTTAGAAAACCATACTCGCATACATATGTCTCAGTTTGTTTCCGTTATTTATACTTCATTTTTTTTTTAAGGAATTTAACGTTACGTTTAATGCCGGGTAACGCAGAGTACATCCTCTAGTACCTATATAAACTAGTAATGAAAATATTATTTCAAACTTAAGCATGACAGTGCTGACCGAAAAACTGTATCTCTAGACTCATCTACAATGAGATATATTTATTTAATATGCTTTCAAAATGCATTTTTTGTGACGAAGATAATATTAAGAAAATAGTGACTGACGAACGAAGCTCAAAATAGAAATCTGAGGACATATCCACGAAAAGAGTATAAATAAAATAAAAACAGTAAAAAAAAAAAAAACAACAAAAACAATTCTTTATCCAAAGGCAAAATTATTCCCCCAATCGTTTCAAAGAAAAGAACACTTCCAATGTGTCAACACAGAATTTTTCATGAATCTAAAAATTGGCAAAGTTATTCCATCATATAAAATGCTTGCCAAATAATTGCAAACAGATTGGTGGTTTACTTGTTCAGCTGTAACGTTTCCAACATGCTGCAGCCTCAGCCACAAACTAGACAAAGAATAAGAAAGCTCTTCCACTCGTTTTTTCTCATTGTAACAACAACATTTATTTCCTCATTCTCCCACCACACGTGACTTCTCGCTACGTCTGTGACGTTACCCACGTCTCTAACATGCTCTCGAACATCATTCACGTCTCTTACGTGATCGTCTTCTCTAACGTGCTCTTTCTCCTTTTTATAATCTTTTTCCTTACTGGTGACGTCATTTTACATGCATTTGCATGCAAAATGACGTCTGTGCTCTGTTGCACGTTAGCGACTCTACGCTCTGTTGCACAACTCAATCTGAAAAATGAAATAATTAAGATTAGTCTCATTTTCAGATTTTTCTTATAATTGAACACTCTGCTGGATTTCTTTTAAAAAAAACCCAACTAATTATACACACACACACACACACACACACACACACACACACACACACACACACACACACACACACAGGGTGATCCAAATAAAACGGACCCCAACTCTAATTAGGCCCCGTTTCTTAGTGTTTTGTTCGAATGAAATGAAACTTTGGTTATAACTAGTTTATTATATTCAAAACATCACATCAAAACACTAGGGTCTTTGGCCTTTTTTTCTCCGTTCTACAGCATATGTTCTAGATGGCCTCCATTTAGATTTTGTTTTTTGGGGTCACCCTGTATATATATATATATATATATTTATATATATTTATATATATATATATATATATATATATATATATATATATATATTAAATAAAGGATGGGGGGAAAAAGTTACGTATAACTCATTATAACATCAGAACAATATGGAAAAAAAGAGAGAAAGAAGAAGAAAAAAAACTTTTTAAGCCATGGTATTTCGAAGCTAAATGCTTCTCATCAGAAGAGGAGAAAGTCCAGAATCATACAAAATGTAAGCATAGAAAAAAAAACTGGCTTAATAATATTTAGATTGGAAATATTAAACAACTAAGCCTAACCTTAGTCCGGAAGAACGGCATGCCGATATCAGATGTTTCTTGTATTCATGTTGCCAAATATGTCTAGAGTGGCGCTCTTCAGCAAGTGTGATCCTATCGTGGCAAGAGGAATGTATCTTAGTGTGGCTTCTCATTAGAAGGGAAGAAAGGACCAGAATTACACAAAATGCAAATATAGATAAAAAAAAAAATCTGGCTCAATAATATTTAGATTTGAAATAAGAATGAACGAATAAGAAATTATATATAACTTTATTATAACATCGGAACAATACGGAAAATTAAAAGAGAGAAAGAAGAAGAAGAAAAAAATCGTTCTAAACCATGGCATTTCGAAGCTAAATGCTTCTCATCAGAAGAGGAGAAGGGTCAGAATCATACAAAATGCAAATATATACAAAAACTGGATCAAAAACATTTAGATTGGAAATGTGAATGAATGAATAAGAAATTTCTAAATATTAAAAGTAGGTATAAAATATAAATGAAAGACTGAAACATAATGAAAAATATTAAAATTATAAGTAATATAATTAGGAGGAATAAGATAAGTATACGAGAAGAGGAAAGTGGGAATATAAGAAACAAAAAAAAAAAACAAAAAAAGAAAAAACGGAAGGATATATAGGTAAGTAAAAGTGAAAAAAAGTAAAACGAAAAACATTATTAAGTAATGCTCGTGATGTTAGAAAAGAGAGAAAACTATAAAAGAAATAAAGCAAAGATAGTGAAGAGAACGGAGGAAGTTGAGAAAATAAGAATGGAGATAGAAAAGAAAAGGGATACGGAAATATCTATTATATAAAAAGAACTTTGTGTGTATGCGTGTGTGAGTGAGAGAGAGAGAGAGAGAGAGAGAGAGAGAGAGAGAGTTCCCTATGGATTCCGAAACGGTTGGACCAATTTTTATACAATTTCACACAAATGTACTTTATATATCTGGCGATGTTCTTAGAAAGGTTTTGTATCAGAGTGGCTTCGATAAGTATCGATAATCGATAACCAAAATAATCCGATGAAAAAAGGAACAGGCGATTTTTACTAAAGTTAACACCTTATACAGTCTAACATCACAAGTGCATTTGAGAAGTTTTATTACCACAGAAGGGACAAAGGCCCGGCATATAAAATCAAAAATAGGTTCTTTGTTAAACGGAATACGGAAATATCTATTATATAATAAGGACATTGTCTGTGTGTATGCGCACGTGTATGTGTGTGTGTGTGTGTATGTGTGTGCGTGAGAGAGAGAGAGAGAGAGAGAAAGAGAGAGCCGATTTTTATACAATTTCACACAAATGAAAGAGAAAGAAGAAAGTGAAGAGAGTAAAAATTAAGACAGAAAAGAAAAAAAAAAAATAAAATTAAAAAAAAAAAAAGATACGGAAATAAATATACAAATAAAGACAATCTGGAGGCAAAAAAAAAAAAAAGTAGGATCCAAAGCTTTAAAATAATTTGGATTAAAAATCTTTAAAAAGTTCAAAGAATGTTCAAAGATAAAAAAATAAAAACTGTACACGTTCAAGAGGAATCTTTAGGTTGGAGTTCTCGAAAGCGGAGAATATAGCAACTGTTTAAGAATCCACAAAATGTAGAAAAATGGGTTTTGGTAAATTCTTGGAGATCTTTGTAAATCCTGATAATATATATATATATATATATATATATATATATATATATATATATATATATATATATATATATATATATATATATATATATATATATGAGCAAACAGTTAATGAAATGAGTTAAAAAACACTTTGAAATGAGTTAAAAATTTATTTAATCTGAATTTATCTAGTGTTTCCTTTTCAGATTAAATATGTTTTTAACTCATTTCAAAGTGTTTTTTAACATATTTCATTTACTGTTTGCTCATATTATAAGCTCTATTTCCTATTTGGTATTATCGAGCTTTTATATCTGGCTGAGATAATTTTATAAATGTTAATTCTTTAATATTTATAATTTACTTTAATTTTATCATCTTGGATCATTTTGGTAAATTCAATTGTAATTTTGATTATATATATATATATATATATATATATATATATATATATATATATATATATATATATATATATATATATCCTGGTAAAAACCTTAAAATATTAGTAAAATCCTTTGAATTGACGTGAAAGTATAGCAAGATCCGGACAAAAATTATTAAAATGTGACGTTGAAAGTGGAATTCTAAGGATTGGTAGGTTCCACTCCTATCAAGGTATAGATTCATATCGAGATATAAAATTGGATTATCAAACAAATGGTGTATCTCAAATCGATTCCATAATAGGTTGGGTCAATAAACCCTTTGTATCGCTTTATTGCAGGTCAATATTCTCGTAACTGCCCAATATATATAAAGCAGTATAATCACGCTGACAAACCGGTTCCCATCAGATCACCTAAGTTAAGCAACGTTGAGCCTGGTTAGTACCAGATGGGTGACCATTTGGAAATTCTAGGTGCTGTATGTGCTTTCCGCTTATCTCGGCATTGTTTCCTGTCGTCCTGAACCTCCACTTACCACTGGTATTCAACAATTTCGAATCAGGAGAGATGTGGTTTGAGATTGCGCAACTCTTACCACAAAATTTTCACGCGTAGGCACCCTTACAGTGGGTATCCATAGCCTGTCAAGGCTGAAGGAAGCCCCCCCCCCTTTTTTGTATACATTAGTAGATTAAAACCATTCGCTCGTCCCAAAATATTATCCAATATAAAGCAAAATTTTCCGCATGTGTGGCACTGGATGAAAGTTGGACGATTGCTCTAAAATCTAAACTAATCTAAGATTTTGAATCATCAGATTCAGGCTGAAGATCGCTATCGACGTCAGAAGTTATTGCATCTTCTGTTAAAACTCATTGTTCAACGAAAATGGAAGTACGTAAAAAAGTAACATTAGAACGAAATGTTGCAATATTTTTAGGATCTCAAACAATTACTTTTCACGTGAAATCAGTGCATGTACTTTGAAGAGAAAAAAAATGATACCTTTTTTTTCATTGAAAAAAATGGATGAAGAATATTTGATAAATCATTCTATTGTATACAACGTTTGCTAAATAATTATAAATTAATTGTTTACTTTTCAACTTCGAAATCTAGTGGAAGACGATTCCTTATTTTCCCTGTATTCTTATATTTGACGACAGGCCAATAAAAAAACTTCTACCTCAACCTGGACCTTCACAGACCAACTGAAGAGACATTGCTAGAGTTTCACTACTATGTCCGTATTTCCATGTTTTGTGCTCGACTGAACTCCGATCTATGGTTCCCATCCAGTAAAACATTCACAGTAAAAAAAAAGACAAAGAAAACTGGAAACAATTAATTTTAAATGAGCTGACTACAACATGGTCGTCTTCACGTCCAATGTGAACACGGTTTTGCTTTCCCGTCTTCTTAAATAGTCCAATTCTGCCCAATTCCCAACGAAAACTATCTCTGAGCTAGTGTCACACTGACAACTTCACACCTATTAACGCTTATCTTCGAGTGGCCTCCGGGCCTTGATAAGTGCTGACTTCTCTCTCTCTCTCTCCCTCTCTCTCTCTCTCTCTCATTCTCTCTCTCTCTCTCTCTCTCTCTCTCTATATATATATATATATATATATAGTTAGGCGAGTACTCTCTCTCTCTATCTCTCTCTCTCTCTCTCTCTCTCTCTATATATATATATATATATATATATATATATATATATATATATATAGTTGGACATAGTTAGGCGAGCAAATTTCTCCCTTAAAAATGAAAACGTAAACAAAAAAGAATCCTATGGCTTTTAAAACCCTTAAAAATGCGAAAACAGTAGACCTTTTGATAAACTTCGAAAATGACCTTTTAAACGTAATTAAAAACTTAGAATTCCACAATCAACCTAACAAATTCCAACGGAAACTACACAAAATCGTTAGAAACATAAACAATTCTAATAAAATCTTTGTAAAAGCAGATAAAACCAGAAACTTTTATAAAATAGATAAGCAAGAATATAACAAACTAATCACAGAAAACATTACAAAAAACTACAGAAACTAGACACAAATGAATGCGACTACATAGATATAATAAATACTGAAAGTAAACAAATTACCGATAAATTAAAAATTAGAGATAAAGTTGGCAAATTGAAACCTAGAGAAGCATGCATTCTGCTTAAAGACCACAAATGGGACTTTAATAATAATCCCAGCACCAGCTTGATAAACCCAACTAAACCAGAAATAGGTAGAATTAGCAAAATAATACTTTCTAGAGTAAACAAACAAATCAAACAAGACCTAGAATTAAACCAGTGGGCAAATACTACGGAAGCAATCACCTGGTTTAAAAATATAGAAAATAAAGATAAATGTACGTTTATACAGTTTGACATCATAGACTTTTATCTCTCGATATCCGAAGAACTTTTTAACATTGCCCTAGAATTTGCCAAGGCATACACTGATATATCCTCGGCCTATATAGAGATGACGGGCTAGCTATAATAAAAAATTCCAACAAAGTCAAGGGAGATAACTTTAAGAAAATCATACATAAGGAAATGAAAAAATTAGGCCTAAAAGCAGACGTATCAGCTAACATAAAAATAACAAACTTCCTGGACGTCACGCTAAATTTAGATAAAAACACATATGAACCCTACTTAAAAGATAACGCTACTCTAATATACGTATAAACCCTAAATCCAATCACCCACCATCAATTATAAAACAGATTCCTAAATCGATCGTTAGTAGGCTCAGTAATAACTCAAGCGATGAAAATGCATTTAACAGGTCAACCAATATCTATGAAACAGTCCTAAAAATAGTGGATACAAAAATATCGATATCAAATATAAGCAACAAAACATCAATAACTATAATAAAATTAAAAATAGAAGAAAAAACAACCTATAATTTGGTATACGGCCCCATACAGTCAAATGTTAAAAACAAAACTTGGCAAGAAATTTCTAGATCTTATTAAAAAACACTTTCCCGCAACCAACCCCTTACAAAAAATTTTCAATAAAAATACCTTAAAGTTATCCTACAGTTGTTGCGAAAATTTAGAGATGATAATTAAAGCACATACTAACAAAATATTAAATACAAACAATGTAAACAACAACAAAATAAACAATAAAAAAGTAGACACTATAACAAAAATAAAACTAACACTAGCAGAAATAATAATAATAATAATAATAATAATAATAATAATAATAATAATAATAATAATAATAATAATAATAATAATAATAATAAAACAACCCGGGACAAGAACAACCATACTATAAATAAAAATACTAATAACAAACAAGAAAAATGCAACTGTAGACACCGCACACTTTGCCCACTTCAAAATAAATGTCTTACCAAAAGCGAAGTTTACCAGGCCACAATATTTGCGAAAGAAACCCCGAATAACAAGAAATATTATGTAGGCATGACTTCCTTAGACTTCAAAACTCGATACTATGACCACAAAAGTACATTTAACAATAAAAAACACCGTATGAAAACAACACTAGCAAATAAATACTGGGAACTCAAGGAAAGCAGACATTCGCCGGTAGTCGAATGGAAAATAATAAGACAAGCTACCACGTGTACGGACCTAGACGACCCATGTAGATTATGCTTTCATGAAAAATTTGCTATCCTGTACTTTAAAGAACTCCAACATTTATTAAACTGTAGAAGGGAAATAGCAAACAACTGTGTCCACAAGATAAAATTTACTCTAGGATAGCGATACAAAATAGTTTCAAAACAAACAAAAGCAATAGAAAATAACAAATAAATAAATTAAATAAACATGAATATACATAAACGATCACACATATATGTACGTATATATATATATATATATGTGTGTATATATATGTGCATATATATGTGTGTACACATATATATATTTATATATAAACTAACATAAAAACAAAAAAAAAACAACACTAACCTAGATTTAAAACAGATCAATAAGCTAAATATTCGGGCTAAATAGAGCACACACAAAGAAACAGGTCAACCAGAAGTTAAATAGGCCTTTGTCCGATAAATGCATTCTCATTGGCTGATAGGACGGGGTGCAGTGGATACTAGTAAGCTGATTGGCTAACTAAAATTTCAATAGAAGAGGAGCATATAAAAACGACAAACAACCACAGAATTCGCGCATAAGCCTGAAGAATCCTAAAGTGGATGAAACGCGGAATATTCAGTGTAGCTTAATCGCCATATACATTTTACAACTTACTAACTAACTCTACCTACGTATTGAGCACTTTTGAAGTAAATACTTAAAGCTTACGCATAAATCTATACTTTCTTATATTAATTTTATGTGAGTAAATTAAGTATATATATATATAAACCTCTCTCTCTCTCTCTCTCTCTATATATATATATATATATATATATATATATATAATAAATTCCACAGCCAAACAACGTCGCAGCCCACAAGAGCCATGACAGTCAAAGAACCGGAAGTCCAAGACTCGAGTTTCAACCTCATTCGGGCTCATCAGTTAGACACATCCGAACTCAGGATTCGAAACCCGAGCCTCTTGCATGCAAGGCAAGCACTCTACCAACTGAGCAAACGCCCTGCACACAAGAATTTCAATTAACCAACACAGATCAAGCAAACCGCGCCGAAATCCGACTGTGAAATGAACCTACTTCGTCTCAACAAGGGACGCGGTCATCCAACCAGCTAATAACCCCAAGCTGATGTCTCACAAGTAGGAGTTTTAAGTCGAAAGGACGATGCCATCCAGCAATACTAACCAAGCGAGCAACTTATGATAGGATTTTCAGAATGTGAGAGATTGTATATAATAAATTCCACAGCCAAACAACGTCGCAGCCCACAAGAGCCATGACAGTCAAAGAACCGGAAGTCCAAGACTAAAACAAAATCTCTCTCTCTCCCCCTCTCTCTCTCTCTCTCTCTCTCTCTCTCTCTATATATATATATATATATATATATATATATATATATATAGAGAGAGAGAGAGAGAGAGAGAGAGAGAGATTTTGTTTTAGTTTTTGCGATACCTTTTTTGTTTTACCTAAATGCGCGTTGGGAATAATTTCCTTTTGACCAATTTGGTACCCCAAATGGAGAGCGGTATATGTATTATTTTTAAAATATATGAGTGGATAATTATATTTTAAAAATAATATATATATTATAATAATTATTAAACTACCTACCTAGTGTTTCATCCTTTCAGGAATCATCAGTGCAGGATGTCACGATTAACACCAGAGGATAAATTCGAACGTGGCAACAGAATTCATCTTTGGCTTCATTAGCAAAGACCGTATCCATTCGGCTACCGTTAATCACGTAAAATACTGTTGAAATTTTTAAAAAACATTTCTTTTAAATGTTTTTTAACGTCAGTCAAAATGATCTAATCATTATATGATAATCTGCACATAAGAGCTAAATTGATTGACTTTATTTCAACTGAAAGTGCTCAACGATAAGTAACAAGTTTCTTAAATATAATTATTTACTATAATAATTATTAAATACCGAGTGATGGGACGGTTCCAATATTTTCCCGATTCCAATACAATTATCGATTCCGTGCTAAATTCTCGATTCCGATACAATTGCCGATTCCGATTCCGATTCTTTATAAACTTCTAATTATTTAACTATAATATTGTTACTTTCCCCGATTTTCGTAAAAACAAATGTTAAATATGCAGATATTTTCTTAAACGCCAAAGTACACTTGTGGAGGATGATCTATCGATTTTTCACGGGTATTTTAAAATCAATAAATATTTATTATTTTATCATCATTACTAGCAATGGATAATTTTGCTTTAAACAAAATCAAATAAAAAAGACAAAAGTATCATTTTGGCATCGGAATATAGGCGCCCATTTTTTCGATATCGATACCCATTTTCTCGATATCGATAAACATTTTTTCGATATCGATACACATTTTTTCGATTCCGATACCGATTTTTCGATTCCTGATTCCGATTCCGACTAATAATCCCAACACTAATATATATATATATATATATATATATATATATATATATATATATATATATATATATATATAAAACATTATTTTTTGCATATATATATATATATATATATATGCAAAAAATAATGTTTTATATATATATATATATATATATATATATATATATATATATATATATAGAGAGAGAGAGAGAGAGAGAGAGAGAGAAAGATATAGATAGATAGATAGATAGATAGATATACACACGCACTCAAAAGTTTCTTGGCCTTCGGGCCAAGATCAAAGTGTAGTATCTGTTCCGGCAGATACTGCAAGCAAAGACCATATGTGTGGGCAACCTCACATATAAGACCTTGGTCAATGTAGGGGCAACCCTTCATACCAATTGTCACTATCCAACTCCCCTACTCCCCGGGGAGTTGGTCCCCATTTCCCCTTCACTCCTCACATTAAAAATCGGCCTTGTGCCTAATTTGCTCAGTGGGGGAGCAAATAAATACCATCTGTTCCGGCAGATGCTGCAAGCTATGACTAGCTATGACTAGCTATGACTAGCAAAGACTAGATGTGGGGGCAACCCCACATGCCTGACCATTAACCAGCTCCCATTTCCCACCTCTCGGGAGCTGGTCCCCTTTTTCCCTTCCCCCTCCCTTCACTCCTCACATTAAAAATCGGCCTTGTGCCTAATTTGCTCGGTGGGGGAGCAAATAAATACCATCTGTTCTTCAGATGCTGCACTTAAGATAATTTGTACCAGTCAATGGAGGGGAAACCCTCTATACTGGGACAATTATTATTTTTGGTAACCAGAGTGCCCCCTTTTTGCCTACTTTTAGGGGAGCTGGTTTTTACCTCACAGGAAAAACGGCCTTGTGCCTAATTTGCTCAGTGGGGGAGCAAATAAACACCATCTGTTCTTCAGATGCTGCACTTCTATTTCTTGTTCTCTTTCGGTGGAGGAGAAATCCTTCACGACTGAGACAATTTTTATTTTTGTACCTTTTCTCCACGTTAAAAAACGACCCTGGTGTCTAACACTGTCCCGTGGGGGAGGCATAGTAAATAGGTACACACGCACTCAAACTAGGTTACCTCTTCTCCAGATGTGTCTCTTCATACTAGCTGATTAGAGAACAGGAAAAATATTTATGACGAAACAATTTAAAATAACTCAAATTTTGATAGCAAACAATAAACGTTTTTTTTTTAATTATTATATAGCTAGCAGGTTATAAAGGTATTCTGTAATTAAAAAAAAAATGTCTGATGTTCACACCGAAATGACTGTTGAGATGGGAACCTATCAAGCATCTATAAATCCAGTATATACAACAGGTATGACCTCCTGCTGCCAAGTACTCGGCAACCTATCTGATTGCCAGTCTATTAAATGCGTTCTGTTTAAAATATGAAATGAGATCCTTTGTGATGCGAGTTGCTTTGTTTCAAGATTAAAAACAATGTTAAGCGTCCTTTATTTGTGTTTGTATTTTCTTCTTTTTTTTTAATGCGCCTATTTCTCAACTTGTTTGCTGTGGGTTGTTCTTGTATTATACGCAACATTAGCCGTTCAGAGATCTTCAAAAGTAACGTAAGGAGTTTAGCGGAATCATCTTGTTTATCAGCCATTCCAAAAATGAATTAGGCAATACCTTTAGACGGTTTCTTTTTATTATCTTTGCACTGTGGTCACCTTTTGATTTGTTTTATCTTTTGTCTGCCACAAATAAAGAAAAGTTTTTTATGTTGTTTTTTGTTGTTATTGATTTTTTTTTTGTTATCACGCAGCGTTTTGATTTCCAACGCAAAGAGAAAATGGATCTTTATTTTCAGCTGATTTTCTTTCCTATTTTTTTTTCTAATTATCTCATCATATTTTTTTTTTGTTTGTTTATAATTTTCCTTTTCTTTCTATTAACTTAATATAAACATCGTTTTTATTAATTCTAATACCTTTTTTAAAAAAGAAATATTTACTTAGTCGATTTTTTGTCTCGCAAGAGATAAAAATGGTGAAAATAAAAAAGTTTGTTGGAGACTTGCATACCCCCACCTCCCCGAAACAAATAAATAAAAAGAAATACACTACAAAATAATGTAAAATAAACTTTTTGTTTATTTTCGAAAAAGAAAAGAAATTACTATTTTAGTGTGCGCCAAGGTGGCAGTCTGTATGAAAGAAGGAAGGGAGGAAGAAGATGAAGACTTAAGAGCGTGAGAAAGAGAGAGAGAGAGGAGGGAGAGAGAGAGAGAGAGAGAGAGAGAGAGAGAGAGAGAGAGAGAGAGAGAGAGAGAGAGAGTCCGACTAGGTATTGTGGCGAAGTGAGAGAAAGAGAGAGTCAAGCAATATTCTTTGACGTGCGAGAAAAGCTGTCATTTCAGCTACTGAATTCGCTCGGCAAGCATTCGACTTGCGACTTGCCTTTCTTCTGGTGTCTGATGTCCCTCTCTGACGAGAGAAATTCTTCTTGCCTATTATATTTCTTTAGAGGCTCCCAGAGTCTTGCAAAAAATGAGTTTGTTAAATCGAGCCCTGATTGGTCAAAAATTCATTTTTTTTTACGAAAAAAAAAGGTGCTTTTAATTACGTCGGCCATTTCTCAACATCCTGCTTTTTGACCCAAGAGGTTTTGTGTGAGTGAATGCTGTAATTCCCACGCAAATTAATTTATAAAGTATAATGTGTGTGTGTACCTACGAAAAATAAAATAAGAGACAGCACGTATTTGTATTCTTCGGAATAATTCTCATCTTGAATTTTCACAACATTTCAACTGATGTAATCTCCGACCTTTTTCGGGTGTATCCTGTCGAACTCAAGAATCTGCACGGAATTTTGAATGGAACCATTTATTAGATTCATGGGAGTATCATGTTCTTGTTAGTTAGGTTAGAAATGTTGAATAATTCACACATTTATCTGCTACACTAAGGATTGGACCTTTAACCTCTAGAAGACTGTCACTTAAAACTTAATTTTACAATTACTTTAACTGTTATGCTACAGATCCTTGCAGAAACGTTCGGGGGGGGGGGAACAAAACAAACAAACAAACAAACAAAAAACACTCAACATGAGAACAGTAGTTCGAATAACACAAATAGTACAAATTATCAATCCTCATCTCAAAAATGCCAAAACAAAGTGTGAAGATTTTCTTGCATGAAAACGCCATTTGGTTCACTTTTTGTTTGAATTCTTTTTGCATGAGTCTTTATAATTATTTCTATTGTTTAACTACGATGTCACGATTCCTCCAAAACAGAAAGTATTCCCTGAGAATAAAAAAAGACAAAAAAAAAAAACAAAAAAAAAAACAGAACGAGTGCTTCAATACCTCTTTCGTCTAGAAAGGAAGTAATACCTATTAATATGGTATTATAAAGAACCAGCACACATTAAATTTCTTCCTAAGAGAGGATGTAATCCCATGGAGAATGGCATCATGACGAATGAACATATACAACACTACCCCTTTTCGAAAGTAGGAAGTAATGTCCGCCAGAATAATCACAGGCCAACAAAACAAAGACAACAATAAATCCCCCTCCCTAAAGTAGGCATTGAAAAATATCATATTCATCTGAAATAGTATTGATTTGAGCATTAAAATATAAGACATTAGAAGGTTCGAATTCAGCCAGATACCAAATCTCTATCAGTAGTAGCAATAATAGTATAGGTTCGAATTCAGACGGATACCGAATCTCCATTTGTAATAGAAGCAATAGTGTGCTTTCGAATTCAGACAGATACCAAATCAACATTAGCAATAGAAATGATATAATATGGTTCGAATTCAGACAAATACCAAATCTCTATGATATTATATTATATTGAAAAAAGAAAAAAAAATCTCTATTAGTAATAGAAATAATAGAAAAAGTTCAATTCCAGACGGACACAAAATCTCTATAATTAATAGAAATAATTGTATACGTTCATTTTTCAGACAAATACCAAATCTCCATTAGTAATATAATTAATGGCGTAAAGTAGAGGCTAACTTTGGTGTGGGTATTGGCTCAAACTTCTTTTTTCTTTTGGTAAAAAAAAACGATTCACCAAAAGCAAATGTAGATATTCAGAGATACATATTGTTAAACAATAAGTTTGATAAAATTGAACAACTTAAAAATTTGGTTGAATCAAATCATTCCATTTGTATTTCTCAATCAGATTCAATATTTTTTTTATATAAATATTGAAAGCAGATTGATTCACGCATTTGAAATTCATACCAAAAAGACTGTTTAGTGTCGATTTACTGTTTTATTGTTTTAATAATTATCTCAATAAAACCCAGATTTAAAGTAGTTGAGAAACACAAGCATACAAAAAAAAAACAAAAAAAACAAAACAAAACAAAACAAAAACACGTGAAATGGTCACGGAATTTGGTCAATAATAACTCTAAAAATGTAAAAGAGATAAGTCATATTTTAGGCTGCTAAGAATTATCTCCCTTACATTACCTGAGTCATTATTTAAATTTATCGACATCATACCGATCTTCCTAAACGGTATATATATATATATTTTTTTTTATAAAAACAATATATATATATATATATATATATATATATATATATATATATATATATATATATATTGTTTTTATAAAAACTAAACTGAACCATATTTTGGTATTCTGAAAGAAACTATAAAGTTCAAATGACTAACCAGAATTAAATATCGATGTGTCGGATGCGTTTCTATTTAGGTCTAAATTTTTAAATCCAACAAGATATTTTCATACAAAAGAGTATAGTGCAAAAGTTATAGCGTTTTTACTTCTTTTCTTTTGTGGAAATACTAGCTATACCTGGCATTTCACAGGATTCATATAATACAACACGTTTAAATTAATTCAGATTAAAAACAAAAGAAACGTAGGCGAATAACAAAGTAAAAAAAAAAATGTAAGTCACGTACCCCTTATCCTCGAGTGGCCTCTGGGCCTTGATAAGTGGTGACCTCTTTGTAAAAAAAAATACAGAGAAACAATCAAAATGGTTACAAAATGTTATTAATATAAAGAAGAAGAAGCAGAAGAGGAGGAGGAGATTGAAAAAAGTGGTTAATCTAATGTATAAACGGCTATGAGTCTGTCGGTATGTCTGTCATTCAGTCTGTCTGTATGTCTGTCTGTTTCCATATTTACAAACTCTATCTCCTCCGAAACTAAAAGTCGCAGAACCGCGCTAGGGGCCTCAGATAATTGGATCTTTTTATGGGGTTTTATGGGTCTTTAGTCGGTTAAAATAGTTTTCAAGGTGTTAAAACAGGTCAAAATTGACAAAAAAAAAATCGTTAAACATTTTGAACATTCATCTTAGTTTATTTTTTATTTTTAATTTTGAATCGATTTATATGCGTGTCACGTTGCTACAGTGAACTGTAACTCACCAGTTTTAAATGCTACAGTTTCGGTTTCGATTCAAGCTGATGACACCTAAATCCTTTTTTTTACTTTTGAAATCACGACACTATATTAATATATACGCAATCTGGACAAATTAAAATATCACATTTAAGCGTATTTTATGCCCGGGCAAAGCCAGGTGCCCCCTCCCCGCTAGTAATGAATAAAATAATGTAAAAGAGATAAATCATAATTTACGGTGCGAAGACTTATCTCTCTTGCATTATTTGATTCATGTTTTAAGATTATTACCTTTGTTTCTTCCTAACCTGATATTATTTTCTTTTTCTTTTTTTGAACTGAAGACAAGGATATTTTGGTAAAAGAAAGAAGAAAAGACAAATTTATGAGACAAAATCACATATCGATGTGTCAGATGTGATATAAAATGGTCACGAGATGTTATTGATACAGAGAAAGGAAGAACGCGTGAAAAATATCCAATAATAATAATAATAATAATAATAATAATAATAATAATAATAATAATAATAACAATAATAATAATAATAATAATAATAATAATAATAATAGTAACAATAAGAATAATAATGATAATAACAACAATAATAATAATAACAACAATAATAATAATAATAATAATAATAATAATAATAATAATAATAATATGTATAGAAGATAAGTCATAGTCTAAGCTGCAAAGATTTGCCCCCCCCTTTACATTTTTTGAGCCATTATTTAAATTGGTCGCCATTGTACCAATCTTCCTAATCGGAATGTTTTTCAAACAAACTGAAACGAAATATATGTCGATATGCTATAGAACATACTGATAGAAACAAAAAACGACAAAATGGCTTGGTAGAATCAAACATCGATGTATCAGATGTAATGTTATTTAGGTCGGAAATCTAGAATCTGACAATATAACTTCATATATTAGTTTCTATTATATTTATACTTATACATGTCAATTTTATTTTCCCCGTTATTCATATTTATTTTTTTTTTTTTATTGCCTCACCATTTTTTTCTAACCTCGTTTATTTGATCTGGTTTGCTTGGAAGTCATTCCGTTCATTATCATCTTGACACTTATTGTCTCTTATTATCGCCTAGTAAAACAGCAACAATAAAGCAGCAATTAAAATAAAAACAAGCCAAAAACAAAATGTCTTCTGCTTTTTATCAGATAATCCCGAGCTGTTGTTGTTGTTGTTGTTGTTGTTGTTGTTGTTAAAGTTTCTTCTTTCCTGCATTTTACGTTCACTTCAACACCGTTTGTCTTTGTGTGTGAACCTCATTATTGCTTTATGTAAAGTTTTAATCATTATCGATCTATTCAATATTGTAACGCTTTCTTCTTCTTCTTCTTCTTCTTCTTCTTCTTCTTCTTCTTCTTCTTCTTTTTCTCCTTCTTTTTCTTCTTCTTCTTCTTCTTCTTCCTCCTCCTCCTCCTCCCCTCCTACTCCTCCCCCTCTTCCTCCTCCTCTCCTTCTTCTTCTTCTTCTTCTTCTTCTTCTTCTTCTTCTTCTTATTATTATTATTATTATTATTATTATTATTATTATTATTTCAGGATTGATAATTTACAGAAGATAGAAAAAAAGACGGAAAAATGTTTTTAAAGCATTCACGTATGCGAAACTGGTTAATCATACTGGAAGTAAAAGAAAGGCGACATGTTTTTTTTATTCTGCAGATTTTCAAGTGAAAAAAGAAACAAGTAGAAATTTAATGTTAGAAGACCCGTGGATTTAACAAAGAGAGATAGAGATAGATAGATAGATAGAGAGAGAGAGAGAGAGAGAGAGAGAGAGAGAGAGAGAGAGAGAGGGGGAGGGAGGGAGGGAGAGAAATAGAGAAAGAAAGAGAGAGAGTATAAACAGTATGAAAAAAAAGAGGTGAAACGGGGGGGGGAACAGAGAGACAGAGAAATAAAGTGAGTGAGAGGAAACGAAAAATAAATAGCCAGAAAGAAAAAGAGGCAGACAGACAGACAGGCAGGCAGAGACAACACGCATAAATGTGAAGAAAGACAAGGTGATCAAAGCGCGTGCGAGAGAGAGAGAGAGGAGGAGGAGGAGGAAGTGAAAACGGTACAAATAAAAGAGAAAGAGGAGAAAAAGAGCGAGACTGGACACGGAATGACAGAAAGGTGAGAGAAAGCGATATAAATATATATATATATATATAAATATATATATATATATAAAGAGAGAGAGAGAGAGAGAGAGAGAGAGAGAGAGAGAGAGAGAGAGAGAGAGCATACTAAAATGACATGGGTTACCGAAGATTTAGAATGAATTATAACGATCTTTTCTAAACAGTAAACAGTCAACCCATGTCAATGAAACCATGGTAAATCTCTGGAATGTATAGCGCATAGTTTTTAGATAAATAATTTGTATTTTATCTCTCAGATTTTTGCGATTGAGCACTTTATTGATTTCTTTTTGACGTACCCATATATATATATATATATATATATATATATATATATATATATATATATGTATATATATATATATGTATATATATATATATGTATATATATATATATGTATATATATATATATATGTATATATATATATATATATATATATATATATATATATATATATATATATATATATATATATATATATATATCGTATGAAGCAATGCTCTTTGTGTAAACAAATTGAGCTTAGGTATTATTCATCATTTGAGCCGGACTATACAAAGCGTACGGAAGTCAATACGAAACGAACAAAAAAACAAAGAAAATAGAACAAACCGCCTACCGTAATAATTTCATAAAGTTTACTATTCTATTTTTTTTTTTTATGGCAGCTGTGTTTTTTTTTCTTCTGATTTTTCGAGGGGGGGGGGTAATAAAATTTTGTTTCTTTGAATTAGTGAACAAATATATATTTTTTGTTTTGCTTGTGTATAGAAAGTTATTTTGGTATTTACGACCTGCCATAGCGTAGTATAAACATCCACCCTGTAAAGGACGGCTTTCGAGGTTTGGAGTGTTTATTCCAAAGCCGTTCTTAACATAGGGAGGTTGGGAGTGTTTATACTAGAATGATTAATTTTCCCTACTTGTCACAAGACTTGTTGCTTGAAGAAGCGCAATCATACTCTGCCCTTTCTTTTCCTTTTAAATTCTTTCTTTTCTTTTTTTTTCTTTTTTTCTTCCAATTGTTATCGTCTGCTTGCTTGCGTCTCTTTTTACTCACTCAGTATAAACCGGCGGTTTCCGTCGTTCGCCAGGCATTGTCGAGCGGGACTCACGGAAAAACGGGTTTTAAACTGCATAAGTATCACCTTTTCTTTATACGCGGTTCTCATTTGCATACGCGCATTTGCGCTCTGTTACAGTGTGAATATTTTTTGTCTTTTCTCACTCTTTTGTCTATATATGTATACGTTGGTTTATAGTCGTCGTCACCTTTTTATGTATTCCTCTTTCTCTCAAGTCCGTTTTTATCACTTTCTCCCACATTTCCCTTGACCTTCCTGTGTGAATTGGACTTGCTACGTCAACTGTTCTACAAGAACCGTCATCCATTTTTTTAGTGTGGCCATACCATTGAAGTCTGCTCTTCTTCACACATCCTCTATCCAGATTTAATCTTCCTCTGAGCTCATCAGAATAAAACATTTAACAAAAGATTTTCTTTTCATATTTTTAATTTAATAAAGCTTTTTTTTTCTTATGAAATTTAAATATATTGAAATTTTACCAAGCTTTTAGCGAAAAAAATATAGTTTTAGATGTTTGATTTTCAAAGAAAGACATTTGTTGTGCAATCTACAGCAGAACTCCGGGATACGGTGGGGTTTTTTTTCAGGTTACGATGTGGAATGCAATGTTTTTCCAGACCTTGGTTACGGTATTTGCCCCGCTTTACGGTGTTATTTATAATGCTATTTAATTGTATTGTGTATTATATACTGTACTGTATTTTGTTACTAATTTGTAATGCCGTATCCCGGGGTTCTATTGTATTAGTTTTGCAAACCTGATTGACACATGATATAATTTTCACTTTCTATTAATTGCATTGCAATCTTATGGAGTCAAAGTGATCATTAAAATGTTGCAGGAATAAAATGGTGACAAGGATGAGGGAAGAGTGGTATAGAGTTGGAATGAAAGGAAATTAAATATTATTAAATATTGGTCACGAAGCAAGTTGGACGTAACAATTTTTTTATATTTTGGGAAACATTTGTTTTTGTTTAGTAAATCAATCGAATGATTATATTTTGGTTTGAACATTTTTTTTTAAATTTTTACAGCATATCTGTCCTTTTCTGGTTATTTAATGCTATATCTAGTATTTTTTACAGCATATCAATTTTATCATTTGACAGCGTAACAATTTTATCAAATTTTTAGCGAAAAACTATAGTTTTCAATGTTTTATATTCAAACAATGACGTGTTGAAATAAATAATTGCAAAAACAATCTATTAGTTTTGCAAACCTGATCGAAATCTGATATAATTTCTACTTCCTGCTAATTGCATTGCAATCTTATAGATTCAATTGGTCATTAAAATGTTGCAGGAATAAAATCTTGATAAGGATGGGGGGGGCAGTAGCATAGATTGGTTGTTTGTTTGTTTGTTTTTGTTTTACGGCATATCAACCCTTTCCAGGTTATTTAATGCCGAATCCAAAGTTTTTGGAGAAAATTTTTTTTAATAGAATATATTTGTTGTTTTCAAGTCGGTTTCTATTTAACCCATAGTTGGGACCCTAACAGGTACTACCACTCCGGGTCAGAGTGGACCTGGGAGCAATGGCAATTAAAGGGTGGCTCCACACTCCCCAAAGCCTGCAAGCTGGGGCCTCACCACTGGATATAGTTTAAGGTCATATTCAGGACCAGACAGTTGCATAGAGTTTGAATGTATGTTTTGGTTCACAGTCTTCATCAACCCCATGTCTATTCATCCATCTTTTTCTCAAGTTCATTTTTATCAATTTTTCCCATAATTCCCTTGGCCTTCCTTTGTGAATTGAACATGCTACGTTAACTGTTCTATATCTACTAACCAAAAACTCCCATACATTCTTTCAACATGGCCATACCATTGAAGTCTCCTGTTCTGCACACGTCTCCCTATACTGTCCTGATTCAATCTTTCTCCGAGCTCATCAGATCTCCAAGCCTCCCTTGAAGACTAACATTACACACCCAGTCTATCATTCTCATATTTCTCTCCATGCAACGCATGCCCTCAAGCTAATTTGGCCATGGTCGCAGGGACATAACACAACGCAAGCATAAGGAAACTGAAATTTCGGTAAATTAAATCATTTTTGATCTCCCTCACACCAACACGCACCTATATATAGGTGGCTATCAACCTAAGTTGGTACTGCACAAAGTATGTGTGAAGGTCAAGGAGGATCGAAAGATCAAGGAGGGAATGAACTAATAATAAAATAGCGTAGAGAGTACTCGAACCTTGGAAAGGTTTATTACGACTCTGGTTCATTATTGCCAATAAGAAATCTATGGTAAACGACTATTGCTACAGAGCAAAATGATTTTCAGTCGTAATCAAGAGAGTGCTGGAAATATGAGGAAATGTGTCACTCAGATTCTAGGGAACACCTTTAGTTCGTGTTAGTGAGCAATCACTGATAAGGATACATGTGAAAATTTCTTGTGAATAAATAATAATAATAATAATAATAATGATAGTAGTAGTAATAATAATAATAATAATAATAATAATAATAATAATAATAATAATAATAAAATATAATAAATAATAATAATGATAATAATAATGATAATAATAATAATGATAGTAGTAGTAGTAATAATAATAATAAATGATAATAATAATAATGATAATAATAGTAGTAGTAGTAGTAGTAGTAGTAGTAGTAGTAGTAGTAGTAGTAGTAATGATAATAAGAGTTCTCTAACACCCCCATCCCCCCCATTACCACATCACATTACAACATCACAAAAAAAAAAAAAGTGAGACCGAGTAGTCAAGGAAGAAGGAAAGACCAAGGAGAGAGCACTGACCAGACCTCCGCTGGACAAGTGCAAAGAGAACTGGGACCTTGGGGAGGCTTATTGCCACCCAAATTCCAGTGAAGACCAATGGCCGATGCCAGTGAGAAATCAATGGTAAGCGACTGGTGCGATAATGCAAAGTCATTTGCAAATGTTATCGAAAGAGGTGGAGAGTGTTGGAAACTTGGGGGAGATTTATGTCATTTAGCTTCCAGGGAACATCACATCAAGGAGCGATCTCTGATGACCTGTGTGAAAGCTCCTTGTAAGTAAATAATAATTTTATCTATTTTTAAATATTTTTTTATTTTATTTATTTATTTGTGTGTGTGTGTGTGTGTGTGTGTGTGTGTGTGTGTGTGTGTGTGCTTATCCCCATAAACTGGCGCCGCATCAAATAATGAAGGTCAAGGAGGATGGAAAGACCGATGAGAGAAAGCACTAGCCAGACCTCTGCTGGATGAGTGAAAGAGGACCAGGACCTTGGGGAGGTTTATTGGTAAGCAGCTGCTGCGATAATACAAATTCATCTGCAATGCTTATCGAAAGAGTTTTTTTTCTTTTTTTTTACGAAGTAGTCACCATTTATCAAGGCCCGGGGGCCACTCGAGGATAAGAGTTAATGGGTATACATAAGTCAATGTGATTATAGCGTAGTAAACATAAGTAGTGGAAATTTTGTAAATTGGGTTACTTAGGGGGCGATTCATCAAGAACTTGTTTATGTTGGACTTGAAGACAATCAGATTGTAGTCAGCTGGAAAGCAAGCAAACGAAGACAGTTCCACAGGCGTGCAGGTTTAAGAAAGAAGCTTTGTTCGTTGGAATCTACATTTAGGTTTAGGCACAGATAAAGAGTGTGGGAAATTATTAATAGTGGTTTTAGCTAGACGAGTGATTTTTGTGAAAGTTTGGCAAGGGAACCATAGATTGAAGCTCAGACGAGCACTTGCCATAAAAATAACGATAAAGCAGAGACAGGCTGACAACGAAAGAGGTTGCAGGGAAGAGAAAAGGGCACCCCCCTTTAAGCTATGAAGTCTATTTTGAACTCTGTCAAGGCATGATAAGCTGCTTCCAGTTGCTCCTGCCTAGATGTGGCAGCAGTACTCCATCGTTGGCCGTACCTGGCTTTTATATAGGTAGAGAATTGCATCAGGAGTGAGCGTACTAGAAATTGGGGGGGGGGGCTTGTTGTCCCTCAGACTCCAGAGAATGCCCCAAGTTGTCCTTAAAGAGAAATCTTTGATGATTTGTGTGACTAGTGATTAAATAATAATCAAATGATATGAATACAAAACAGAGAAACTATCGGAAAATGAAAACCACAAAATTCTTTAAGACAAGAAAGTAGAAACAGATAAGTCCATCATCTCTGAGTTTGACTTTTGTGAGAACTCACAAAGAGTGCAAATAATAATAATAATGATAATAATAATAATAATAATAGTCGGCAAGGAAACCCCAAAAGAAACCATAGGAAAAATTGAGAGCACTAGGACATGAAAGGATACATGCATACTGGTTCAAAAAATTCCCAACACTACACGAAAGTCTAACCCAAAATGAGTAGATGCATACAGAAAACAAATGTGGCAGATTGGATGACAAAAGGCAGAACCACACTGATACAGAAGGACACAGAGAAAGGAACCACCCACAGCAACTATAGGTCTATCAAGTGCTTATCCACTACTGACTGCACAATTGTGGAAACAAATCTACCACTCCTTGAATAACCGTGGACTTCTCGCCGAGGAACAGAAAGGATGCCAGAAAGGAAAGAGAGGAACACATGATCTGCTATACATAGATCAAAAGATTCTAAAGGAGGGGAAAAAGGAGGAGAAAGAATTTAGCCATGGCATGGATCGACTACAAAGAGGCATATGATAGGATCTCACAAGCCTGGATAATAGAATGCTTAAAAAAGTATAAAATAACAAGCAGGATCATCAATTGATAGAAAATGCAATGAGAATCTGGAGACTGGAATTGACAGCTGATGGACAACACATAATATAAATATACAAAGAAGCATCTTCCAAGGAGATTCACTATTACCATTACTGTTCATCATATCGATGATGCCCCTGGACTGAAAAAATGCCAAGCTGAATTACAACTTCTCTAATACAAAGGAAAAAGTGAACCACCTAATGTACATGGACGACCTGCAACTTTTTGCAAGGACTGAAAAGGAACTAGAGACACTAATAAACACTACCAGAATCTCCAGTCAGGATGTCCAAATGGAGTTTGGTATGGAAAAGCGCACATTACTAGTTATAAGAAAGGGACAACTGGAGACGACAGAAGGACTAGAACTACCCAACCAAACAGAGATGAGGGCACTAGGGGAACAAAACGCCTATAAATACTTGGGAATTCTGGAGGTAGACACCATCAAAGCCACAGAAATAAAAGAGAGAATTGGAAAGGAATACCTCAGGAGTACAAGAAAACTTCTAGAAACAAAATTGTACAGCAGAAACCTAATAAAAGGTATAAATACATGGGTAGTATCACTAGTAAGATACTCAGGACTTTTCATAGGGTGCACCAAAGAAGAATTGAGACAGCTCGTTCAGAAGACCAAGAAACTCATGACCATGCACAATGCACTACACCCAAAAGACGATGTTGATCGACTTTATGACACAAAAAAAAAGAATTTGAAAAATGCATAATGCAAAACATAAAAAGGATAATCATGGCAGCGAGAAACACTGAGAGAATCGACGAAAGAGAAAACAGAAAGACAAAGGATAAGACGAGAAAAGAAAAATGGGAAGAGAAACAACTACATGGAAGATTCATAAGGATGACAAAAGATGAGAATAACAAAAACACTTGGACACGGATGCAAAAAAGAAACATAAGCCGAAAAACTGAATTCCTAATAATCGCAGCACAAGATAACTCGATAAGAACAAACCACGTCAAAGCAAAGATCGATAAAACACAAGAAAACAGCAAATGCAAACCCTGTGGACAAAGAAACTAAACGATAAACCATATAGTAAGTGAATGCAGCAAACTGGCCCAAAAGGAATACTAGAACAGACACGACCAAGTGGGAAGGGCAGTAAACTGGGAATTATGCAAACAACTGCATCTCGAACGCACAGACAAGTGCTACAAACATAAGCCGGCAACAGTACTTGAAAACAAGAATCACAAAATCCTATGGGACATGGACATACAAACTGATAAACCCATCCAAGCAAGAAGACCAGATGTCGTAATAATTAACAAGAAAGAAATATTCTGTCAAATTGTAAACTTTGCTCTTTCAGCTGACCACAGGGTTAATATCAAAAAAAAAAAAAAAAAAAAAAAGAAAAGGAGAAACGAAGCAAATACGCGGAGCTAGTCAGAGAGCTGAAAGGAATATGGAAAATGAAAAAGATCAAAATAATACCTATAATAGTAGGAGCACTAGGAACAATTGCGAAAAACTTTGAAAAAAAGAATGGGAGAAAGTGGAATCAGAGGAATGACTGGAAAAATACAACAAACAACAATAATGAAAACAGCTGAAATATTAAGGAAACCCTTGAATGTGGAGACTAACACAGGCGAACCAAAAGCGTAGACCAGACAAATTGCCACAGAGACAAAACATGAAGCGCTACATGGAACTAAGAACATTGAAGCTGCATATCTATAAGTTCTCTAACCCCACTCCTATCGCCCCATTACCACATCCCCCCCAAAAAAAAGAGTGAGATCGAATATCCAAGTAATCAAGGAGGAAGGAAAGACTAAGGAGTGAGTACTGACCAGACCTCCACTATATAAGCGTGAAGAGTACTGGGACCCTGGGGCGGCTTATTGGCACTCAATTCCAGTAAAAATCAACGAGAAATCAATGGCAAGCAGCTGTTGCGATAATGCATATTTATTTGCAAATGGTATCGAAAGAGGTGAAGAGTACTGGAAAATCTGGGGAGACTTGTTGTCACTCAACTTCCAGGGAACATCGCAGGCTGTTTTCAATGAGATCTTTGATGACCTGTGTGAAAGCTCCTTGTGGGCTCATAATTATAATCAGCAGACAGAAAATCTCCTTCCCCATAATGTTACACGAGGTCGAATTCAGAGGAATTCAAAGGACAGAGGATAAAAATGCAGACAAGGAGAAAAAGAAGAACTGGATAGATGATACAAGCTAAAACCCAAAGGGTTTAATACCACTATGGCAGAAATAAAGCAACAGATTATTGCAAAAACTTCCAAGATTAAGAGGTATAATAAACAGAATTCAGCAGTTTAACGACAACAAGTTACTCAAAACAAATCAGTCAAGGTTTTTTTTAGAAATCTGGAAGGAGGTGAATCAAAATGGGGCAGCCAAGACTTTACCGAACCACGTTCAGCTTTATAGATTTTAGGCACGTTTACTCGATTATCGAAGTGGTTAGATCCATATCATGACGCTAGTGTTGTACCGGATTTTTAAAGGAACTTTTCCGACGTTTTCTGGGAAAAATGTTTCGTATAACGTTATAGTTTTTTTTGTTTTTTTTTAAATATCGATATAGATCACGTGATAAATTAGACATGGAATATATACCAATTAACTAGAATTTTAATACTATTTGATTTTATAACCTTATAGTGTTTTAGTGTAGACATATATTTGGCAATTTATAGTAAATTATTTTGATAATATATTGTGTGCAATTTTAAATGATTTATATATTTCTTATAACTTGCCCAGAAATGTGCTCATCCCCCGTCCTGTTTTCATGAAGATCTTTTGATCACTCATCTATCTCTGTTAAGATAAAATCAAACTGTAATAAATGCTCAGATGTAAGTCTTAATCATACTATACATCGATACTCTATGGCTGATTGGGATAAGAAGCTACAAAGGCTTGGTCAAGTACATGGTCAATATTGATGCTGAATCGGTCAAGAGAGAGATAATGTTGATGCTGACTGAGTCGCTAGAGTAAATGGAAGACTGGAAGGGCATAAACAAAAGGATATCCACATCTTTGTTGAAGATTTGAGGAAAATAAATAAAGTTCATGCCTTAGTGAAAAAGAACCCGAACCTGAATAATTCATGGGTACTGGTTACGATCTTTCACAGGAATCCATGAGAGGTATGCTTTTTCTCTGGATGATTATGTCAGATTGTGCCAGATACCAGAATAGCTTGTAGTAGGAAGGACTATTTTAATAATGAAAGGCCAGATGTTGAAAATTATAGACCAATTAGTTGCTTGAACTTGCTTTGGAAAACATTGACAGGAATAAATCAATTCAAAAGTATATGACCATTTTAAAGTAAATGGTTCACTACAAGTGGAACAAAAAGGCGGGAGGAAAAGATGTTTAGGAACAAAAGACTATCGATTGATAAATGTATTTTAAAGAACTACAACAAGAGAAAAAACAATCTTTAATGTAGCTTGGGTAGATTACAAGAAGGCTTATGACAGAGTGCATTATTCGTGGGTACTCAGGATGTTGAAAATTGTAGGGGTGACTGAAAATATAATTGAGTTCATGGGGAAAAGAATGAACAGTTGTTAAATCAACCTTTTTTTTCAGATGGGAAACTATTAGGGAGAGTCAACATCAGACGCGGTGTCTTCCAAGGAGATTCCTTTTCATCATTTCTATTCATAATAGCAGTCATACCATTAACACATGTACTAAGAGGGACAAAGATGGATACCAACTAAAGAAGAATGAACCGAAGATCAGCCACATGTTATTCATGGACGATCTGAAATTGTTTGGCAAAACAGAAACGGAAATTGACTCTCTCGTTCAAATTGTATAGCAACAGAGTGAAGAGATCAATATAGAGTTTGGAATATCCAAATGTGCAGAAGTTAGTCTTAAACGAAGGATCAGGGGAGCCATCAAAGGCATGCATCATTTTGCCAAATGGTAAAAGATTAGGAGAACCTGATACAGAGGGCCTGGAGGTGCTTGGACTTGTTACAATGTTTTGCAATGAGATAAAAGAGAAGACGAAAGGGGGTATATGAGGGGACACAAACTGCTCCTGAAATCTAGACTGAATGGTAGGAACCTGTTCTCAGCAATCAATTCATGGTAATTCGAGCCACAGTGCAGCTTTTGTAGGATGAACGCAGGAAGAAATGACAAAGCTGAAACGAAAACGAAGAAATGACAAAGAGTGAAACTGTGAGTGAAGTAGGGAGCACTTCACCCTAATTCTAATGTGCTCAGGCTGTATATCACACGGAAGAAAGGAGGAAGAGAGCTGATTGCGATTGAAGAATGTGTCTGGGGAGAGCATGGAAGTGTTCACCACTAACTTGGCTGACAAACATGAAGTGTTACTCGCAGTAGTGACGAAAGAGGAAGAGCTAGATAAAGATTCATTGGAAGATAAGCAGAGTACAAGGAAAGAATCGAAGTAGAAAAGTTGATTGAGTTGAGATACTAAAACACAAAAATGTCAGGACACGTGTAATTTTCTGTCTAAAGGTAACTTGAAAAGCGAAACAGAAAATCTTATAGTTGCTGCTCAGGAACAGGCACTAAATACAAATGCAATAAATAAAACATCTATGGGAAGGATTGTTCCGATAAGTGCAGGTTTTGTTGTATATCTCTTGAAACAGTGTCACACATTGTTAGTGCGTGTTCTGTACTTGCTCAAAAAGAGTAAAAACGTTGCCATGACAAAGTTTGTACAAATCTACAATAGAGTGTGTGCCAAAAGTTTGGAATTCAAGTGACAGACAAATGGTACCAACATCACCCAGAAGGGATAGTGGAAAATTAGGACGTTAAGATTATCTGGAATTTCATGATTCCTTGTGATCGAGAGATAACTGACAAGAAACCAAATATTGTAGTTGTGAAGAAAAAGACCAATGAATGCTCAAAGGACATCAACTTAACAGGCAAGAAGAATGAGAAACTGAGGGTGGCGATTGCTAGATTGTGGAATAAGAAAACTTCCATAATCAAAGATGCGCTTGCCTCAATTCTTGATGATTTTATGAAACAGCTGAACTTCTTAGGAATGAGATCCAACATCACCGTACTCCAAAAGTCAGTTCTGCTTGGCTCAGCAAACATTCTATGTCAGGTACTTTCTATCTAATTGACTCTTTGACTATCCTCGTTAGCTTTGGTGTAAGAGTTCGCACCTGAGGGGAAACAAACGGTGTAAAACATCACAACACTGTGAAGTTAATGAAATAATAATAATGATAATAATAATAGTAATAATAATAATAATAACTAGAAAAATACATAATGCAAAACACTGAAAGGATAATTATGGCAGCGAGAGACACTGAAAAAAAACAACAAAACAGAAAACAGAGAGACAAATGAAAAAACGAGAAAAGAGAAGTGGGAAGAGAAACAACTCCAGGGAAGATTCATAAGAATGACAAAAGATGAGAATAATGAAAACACCTTGACATGGATGCGAAAAGGACATATAAACCGAGAAACTGAATCTCTAATAACAGAAGCACAAGATAACTCGATAAGAAGCAATCATATCAAAGCAAGAATCGATAAAACACAATAAAACAGCAAATGCAGATTCTGTGGACAAAGAGACGAAACGATAAACCATATAGTAAGTGAATGCAGCAAACTGGCCCAAAAGGAATACAAAAACAGGCATGACCAAGTGGGGAGAGCGGTGCACTGGGAATTGTGCAAACGACTGCATTTTGAGCGTACAAATAAGTGGTACAAGTATAAACCTGCAACAGCACTCGAAAACGAGAACCACAAAATCCTATGCGACATGGACATACAGACGGACAAACCCATCCAAGCAAGAAAACCAGATGTCATGATAATTAACAAGAAAGAAAAATCCTGTCAATTTGTAGACTTTGCTGTCCCAGCTGACCACAGGGTGAGTATGAAAGAAAAGGAGAAACGAAGGAAATACACAGAGCTAGCTAGAGAGTTAAAAGGGGTTTGGATGATGAAGAAAATCAAAATAGTACCGATAATAGTATGAGCACTAGGAACAATTCTGAAAAACTTTGAATTGGAATCAGAGGAATAACTGCAAAAGTACGACGACTAACGATAATGAAAACGACTGAAATATTAAGGAAAACCCTTGAATGTGGAGAATAGTACAAGAAGACAATATAACGAATAGGCATTACAGGGAATGAAGAACACCGAATCTGCATATCTACAAGTTCTACACCCCCAATCATGCACCAACCCCATAGTTTCACTACTGCTGTGCTCCTCCCAATAAAAAAGTGACACAAAAGAGATGAGAAGGGTCAAGAAGGAATGAAAGACCGAGGAGAGAGCGCCAGCCAGACCTCGGTTGGACAAGCGCAAAGAAAACTGAGACTTTGGGGAGGCTAGAGTGCCACTCAAATTCCAGTATAAACCAATGGCCACTGCCGGCGAGAAATTAATGGTAAGCGGCTGTTGTGATGATGCAGATTCATTTGCAAATGCTATCGAAGGAGGTGGAGAGAACTGGACGTCTGGGGAGACTTGTTGTCACTCTAGACGCAGGTTTCCAATCAGATCGTTTGTTGACTTGTGTGAAAGCTCCATGTGAGCCAATAATAATAATAATAATAATAATAATAATAATAATAATAATAATAATAATAATAATAATAATAATAATATTATTATTATTATTATTATATTAAAAGAGACAGTTCAGTAAGTACGCTCCCTTGAAAGCGTGTCAAGATTTAAGTTTGGTTTACCCAATTCCACAAATAGCTTGGATGAGATAAAAATAAACTCAAATATATTATCTCTTCAACGTAATTCTATACATCTTCCTGCTATTTATGATGTTACTAGCTTTTGGGTGCAATGATCTTGAAAGAAAAAGTCGACGTTATTTGAATATTTTCGGAGTTTTTCTTAACGAACAGGAAAAAAAGAAAGCACGTTTATTGATTTTTCTTTTTTAATACAAATCCATTTCTTGCTGGAATATTCCAGCAAGAAATGGATTTGTATCAAGAACAAAATAATTATTTCATCGTTTCTCTTTTTATCCACAAGAAATAAATTCTTTTAAAATGAAACATTGAATATTTGAAATGTTCTCCGTTTTCTTACCGCAGACATTTTTACAATTTCTCCTTTTACACACACACACACACACACACACACACACACACACACACACACACACACACACACACACACACACATACACACACACACACACACACACACACGCACGCACGCACACAGACACACACACACATATATATATATATAATGAATATCAAAAGTCTATATTCAAAAGTTCATGATGTTGACCATCTTATAATTTATTCCTTTAATTCAGTTGACATTTATAATTCTTGACATTATCTGTTTCGTAGCACAAAATCAATCACTTAATTATTATATCAATAAGTGAATCTATTTTGCCCTTAACTCATCAGAAGAAATATCAACAACAATCAATCCATCAAAAGGAGATAAAGTGCGTTTTGACATGATTAAAAATCCGAGGTATTTACAGATTCTCTTCCAATTTTCGGATTTCATCATGTCAAAACGCACTTTATCTCCTTTTTATGGATTGATTGTTGTTGATATTTCTTCTTTTTTTGTGTGAATTAGTCCACCGGGCAAATTATTCATCGTAATCTATAATATTCAATAGCGAATTAATTCTATAATAATGCATACGCAATCTGCATAAATTAAAATATCATGTTTAAGCGTATTGTATGATCGGGCAACGCTGGGCTACCAGCTAGTATATATATATATATATATATATATATATATATATATATATATATATATATATATATATATATATATATATGTATATATATATATAAAGTTATGGTTGTGTAGTTCCTCCAACGACAGAAAAATGTATATTTAAAAGAGTGTAGCCATCAAAAATTGTAGGTTTTTCAGACTTTTATTATTTTTTAATATTTTAATATATTTTTATAACGTTTTTCAAACCTTGTTCAGCTGTCTTCAGATATTTTTATATAAACTTAAAAAAATATCTGAAGAGAGCTGAACAAGGCTTGAAACGCGTTATAAAATATTAAAAAATGATAAAAGTCTGAAAAAGGTACAATTGTATATA
>NC_136489.1:122632269-122642269 GCF_053919585.1 Euprymna scolopes | reverse complement strand
CATATAAACTGTTAAAATGTTTTAACTGCGATCGCATGGGACACAAGAGTACACCCTGCAGAATTAAAAATAAAAGTAAATGAAACGCTTTATTAAAATTGTTAAAATTACGAAGTCGAAAATAGCAGAAATTTGTAAAAGCAAGAATATTAAATAAAACTATTAAAGACGAATTTACTCCGGCTCAGATTTCTTCATAACAAATCTTCAATCATGGAAAGAAGTTGGAAAATCAACTTGGATTAGAAGTAAAAAGTAACCAAAATCGTCTATAAAGAATAAATAAGATTTTCGTAAATTAAATTGAAATTGAAAATGTTTGTGGTAAACAATGTAAACAACCTTTGCGGCATGGACTGGATGGAAAAGTTTCAATTATCAAATATGACCATCAACTCCTGTTTATATATGGAAGCCTTAAATGCCAAAAGCAAAGAGACTAAAGAAAGAATTTGAATAAACTTTTCATAAGTGGTTTCTGATGGACTGGGAAAATCTGAAAAAAAATGAGTACCAAGTTTGAATTAAAATTAAATGATCAACCAGTATTTTTAAAAGAAATGTTCTATTTGTGCTATTAAATCAAATTCGTGAAGACTTAAATAGACTCGAATAAATGGTGTATTGTCGAAATTAGAATGCAGTAAGAGAGGGCGCCGCCTACAGTCTACGTAAAAAAAAATGCAAAGATATGCGCGTTTGCACAGATTTCCCTAAAGGATTGAACCAAACACTAAAAGATTACAACTATACTCTCCCTAGTCCAGAAGAGATATCGCTAAACTCAACGGGGGAAAGTTTTTCAAATATTGATCTAAGTGTTACGTATCTACAAATACCTGCTGGCGAGCAGTGCTTAAACCTATGTGTATCGTATTCGAAATTCCACAAATTTAGAGTTAAGGTGCATCAGAAATTTTTCGACAAGGAATGGATACATTGCTTAGCGGACTGGAATTTGCGAGAGAAAACCTAGGCGACCTTCTAGTGATCAATAAAAGTAACAAATATTACAAACATTACAAAGTTTTCTTGATTTTGTTATTTGAAGCGTGCAGCATTTATAAGCGCCTATTAATGAGCTATTAAAAAAAACGAAAATATTGGTTCGGGAAGACAGAAAATGCCAAGAAGTACGTGAAATTTTTGAAAACATATCCTCATACCAAAAAGAAAGCATGTGGTAAAAGTCTTCATTAAAATAAACCAAAAAAAAGAAAAAAAAAAGTATTGACTACAAACGGAGTAAATTTATAAGGCGGGGATGGTTAGGATTTGATCGTGATTTACCTTATTTCAGGAATGTGCGCACTCATCCAGGCACCATGTATAAAGAAGATTACGACACAGGCTTGATACACTCGGGGTAGTTTTTATTTTTTTGTAGCATACAATACTCGACTTGTTTAAATACATCCTCCTGTAAATGTACCACTTTGTTGCATTTTTTTTTCAAGCTTACAACAGTTAGCTTGATCATGTGACATGGGGAAAGATTTGAAGTTAGATTTCAGTTGCAGAAACTTTACTGAAGAGCAACTCGTAGTTAAGGAAAGGGATATCCATTAGATAAATACATAAAATATATTTTATATTTGAATTGTTGTCGTCGTCTCCTTCTTCATGAGTATACAAGTGCAATGGCAGAATTATTCCCTTTGAACGGTATCCAATTTATCCCCCCCCGAAACATGACTATCTAACGAGAGAATGCGCCCTTCTAATCATGGGAATAAAAAAAATACCCAAATACTACCCACGTGCCAATTTACAAATTTTTCTTTTTGTATGTGTGGGGGGGGGCTTCACAATTTTGATGCTATTCCCGCCAATCACGTCTTAGCAACTGAAGTAGAAGTTACCCCACCTCCATTCTATTTACAAGTCAACTTTTAGAGATTGCCATTTTTGTATTACTTTTACTATCTATCTATTCTGATGCTACACTTTAATTTTTTGTTCTCGGTTAGTGGAGAAGAAATCCTTCACGACTGAGACAATTTTTATTTTTTGTTCATTGTCCCCACATTAAAAAACGACTCTGGGGTCTAATTCTGCCCTCGTAGGGAAGCAGAGTAAATAGGAACAATAATTTCCTAGATATCTCCAACAAAGTTGCACTGAGCTCTACATTATTCTCACATATCTCTTCCTATTTTCTTTTACCCTGGTAATACATGTACTTTCTATCATGTTAGGCCAATCAGTCTTTTAATGTAATTCTTCTATTTGTAAGTGCGTCTGTGATTTTCACCTCACTTTATGTATTATATTTCGTCGGTCGTCGTACATTTGCTAATTGATAAGCTATCTCAGTGTTAATGGATGTATATTATGTGTAATCACGACCATTTCTTAATTATGACCACCTTTTTATTTTTCTTTCAGCCACCATTTGTTGTGATACAAAAATAAACACGTAGTCACTACAAAATGTCATAAGAATCCCAAGAAAAGAATCAAGGGGACATCTTTAGTAGCACAGATAACAACACCAAAATATAACAGTTTTTATATCAAAACAAAACAAAAAAATTCATGATGTTTCTGAATTTTTTGAGCGGTTATAGCTCAGTCGGTATTAGTAGCAGCGTCGTTATCTTAAGATTGCATGTTCGATCCGAGATGTCAAATATATTTTGTCTGCAAGGACCCGTGGCGCAGTGGTTAGAAAAATCAATTGTAAAAGTGATATACTCCTGAAGGTTGAAGGTTCAATCCTCAGTGTGGGCAACCGAAAAAATGCATTTGTGAATTACTTAGGAACTCTATCCAGTCATGACTGACGGAACAAAAACAAACTACCCCCGTGAAGTAAATAAAGGGTTCCGCTCGAAATTCCGTCCAAATTCCCAAGTTCAACAGAAACATTCCCGAGTTCGACGAGATACACAGGTCGGAGGTTATATCGACCGAAACGTTGTGAAAATCACACTCAAGATGAGAACAGTAGTCCGATGAATAATAATACACAAAAACTCATATATTAAATATGCATAAAACTTACGAATTGTGTTTTTTTTTCTGCATTTTAATCAGAACATTATTTTCTACTAAATTCTTGAAAGAAGAAATAAAAACTTTTTCTTCTATTGACAAAAATGTGTGTAGAAATACCAAAATTATTATCGTCAATACAACTGATATGAATTTTCATTAATATTAATAAGTTTATTTCTGGTGGTTTTGTATCTAGACAGGAAGCTAGATATAGCCAATCATTTGACGAGTGATTTATGTGTCTGTAACATTTTGTTGGTCATGTAAGTACACTAGCTGGAATACAGGGTCACACTAGAAAAAAATGTCACCGATCGAATCATTAATCAGATTCAGTTTCTGCAATTGAACTATCCCGTTTTTTTAGTTTCTTATATCAAGTGGCTTCTCGCTTTGTCTGGAGCGATTAATATTAAAAAAAAAGAGAGAGTACAATCATGGAGAGGTAGACACTGGTAAAATATTACTAATGTATGTTATCACTTTGCAATAGAATTCCTATTTCTTACCCCCATCTCTCTCTCTCTCTCTCTCTCTCTCTCTATCTCTCTCTATCTCTCTCTCTCTCTCTCTCTCTCTCTCTCTTTCACTCACACAAATACTAACTACTAAACAAATTTCTTACCCCCATCTCTCTCTCTCTCTCTCTCTCTCTTTCACTCACACAAATACTAACTACTAAACAAATTTCTTACCCCCATCTCTCTCTCTCTCTCTCTCTCTCTCTCTCTCTCTCTCTCTCTCTCTCTCTCTCTCTCTCTCTTTCACTCACACAAATACTAACTCCTAAACAAATTTTACATCTTTGGTCCACCGACAAAAGGAGGGTGGCCCTATAAATTCACCTTTGTCCGTTCGTCTGTTTGTCCGTTCGTCTGTTTGTCCGTTCGTCTGTTCGTCTATCTGCACTTTTCCTTAATAACTATGCCTTGAATTTTAAAAAAATTTTGCACAAACATAAAACATGACATAAGTAAAAAAAAATAACAGAACGGATTTTCCAGGAAAACTCCGGTTGCCCTCCTAGGGGTGCCTTTCGGATTAAAATGGCTAAAATTGACACTTTTGTGCTTATTAAAAACAAAAAAAATTGATGCCTTGGATTTTTATAAAACTTTCTGAAAAGTTGTAACTAACTGATTTCTATATAATTTTGCTTGTCTATACTTTGCAATAACTCTTGGGTGTGCACCAGGGGGCTCTTTTAGGGCTAAGAAGAATATTTTGGGGACTATTTTACCATATTTGTCCAAATTTTTCTGTGTATGTCTATTTAGCAGTTTTACATGGTGCTGAACTCAAATTTCTTCTTTTTTTTTTACGCAGTGATCACCACTTATCAAGGCCCGGAAGCAACTCAGGGATAAGGGTTATTGCAAGTACATTACGTTAGTGTGGAGATTTGATGAAGTGTTTACTTAAGGGGGCGGTTCATTAGGAATTTGTTAACGTTGGACTTGATGACATCCAAGTTGTAGTCCGGTGGGAAGCAGGCAGACGGAACAAATTTGAATATGTTATGTTAAGGCCTAAAACTGCACCATTTGTTCATTTTCACTATGATTTGACGTCCCCTGGGGACTTTTGGGGCTAAATGGAGAAGGGGCAAATGCTGAACTTAGTCATTTTTTTATGCCTCGTTCACTGTGCAATCACGGGGCACCATGTATGTTTCACTTGTTCTTATATTTTTCGATGATTGGAGAAATTATTCTAAAACCTAAACAAAATTAAAAGTTAAAATAAGATATTAATTCGTCTAAAAATACTTTTCCAATTTCAAACTTGATGTCAAGTAGTGAATAAAAATCGAATTGCGAACCAATAGCGAGCAGACAAAGTCGGGCCCTTTTTGCGTCCTTCGGGCCAAGATCAAAGTGTAGTATCTGTTCCAGCAGATGCTACAAGCAAAGACCATTGTCCTTGTGGCAATGAGTTTCTGGTCCATGTAGGGGCAACCCTATATACCAAGAGACTTTCACTACTAGCTCCCATTTCCCACCTCTCGGGAGCTGGTCCCCTTTCCCCTTCCCTCTCTCCCCCTCTTGACATTAAAAAACGGCTTCATGCCTAATTTGCTTTCGTGTAGGAGCAAATAAACACAGACAAAGTCAGATAGTTTAGCTAGTATGTGAAGCAAGAAGCAGCGGCAGCAGCCGATGCTGTGAGCTTATAGAAAATCAATTCTGAATTCTTGACCGGTATCACTCTACAAAAATGTCAGCGATCTAATCATTAATAAAATTCAGCTTCCGCAATCCAACCATTTCGTTCTTTTTAGCGTCTTACGTCTGTTAGATATAGCAGAACAATGCTAGTCGACGATTGTTAGGATCGTTGTAATATTTGTAAACAATAGAACGTTATCACAGCAAAATAAATATTTACAAAGAAAATTATTTATGTTAAGATGTTTAATTAAATAAATAATGTAGAACATAAACAATAACTCCAAATAGATTGATCTCTAGCGTCTGATGACTCTTACGTAAAGGTCATTATAAAGTGACGTGGACTTTAGGTTGAGTTTTGGGAGAAGACATGATGATTTAATGAGTCGGAGAGCGGATGCAAGAGAGAGAGAGGGAGGGAGCAGACACAAAGATCGGGAGTGAGAGAGAACGGATCGAGTCGGATTGTGATGGCTCCCAGTAGATGGGACCCGAATGTGTTGGTCTAGAACTAGCAGCAACTTTCCAATGAGGAAACATCGGTAATAAAAGTTGCTGAAAAGGCAACCAGAAATTTGCTGGTTCATTGGGATGAATCTTTTTGCAGCTGTTCCCGATGACCCGTCAAACAAGATCAGGGACTTACCAGCTATGTTTCGCCGATTGGACTGATGTTACAACCTGAGAGAACTGTTATTTGTCCATTTTGTTACACGTCTCTTGTCATAATTTTTATACCACTAGACATTACACCGAGTTAGACGCACGTATATATACATCCCCCATGTCATACAGAACCCTCGATAATACAACACATCAAGTAGTTTCCCGCTTTGTCTGGAGCAATTAACATAAAAAAATATACAAGGACAATAATGGAGGGACAGGCATTGGTAAAATATTATTAATGTAGG
Source organism: Euprymna scolopes (assembly GCF_053919585.1). Lineage (NCBI taxonomy): Eukaryota > Metazoa > Mollusca > Cephalopoda > Sepiida > Sepiolidae > Euprymna > Euprymna scolopes. The sequence continues at coordinate 122,636,184 of NC_136489.1, read as the reverse complement.
TTATTACTTTGCAATATACTTCCTATTTCCTACACTATCTCTCTCCTCCCCTCTCCTCTCTCTCTCTTTCAGTCTTCATCCATTCGCTGTTCTAATACCTCATTGCAATGCAGCTTCCTATTCCAGTAGCTTCTTTCCAAGAACTGAAATCTTGTAGGACTCGTTTCCTGCTAACAGTTTTCCTTCTACCTACACCTTAGTTTTTTTTTCAACACTAAGATCAGTAAGCATCTCCTATCTTTACGATAATCATATTTTGTTCTTGTTAGCTCCTTACATCAAATGGCTTCTCGCTTTGTCTGGAGCGATTATCATAAAAAAAGAGAGTATAATAATGGAGAGACAAATATCAGTAAAATATTACTAACGTATGTTGTCATTTCGCAGTATAATTCTTAGTTCCTACTCTCACTCACTCTCTCTCTCTTTCTCTTTTAATCATTTCACAAAAATACTAACTACTAAAGAAATCATACATTTTTCGATTAATTGAAAAAACATTATTAAAAAAACTAAACAAAAAATTTAATTCAACTTTTAAAAGTTAAATAAGGTCTAATTCATTAAAAAATACTATTGCAATTTCAAACTTGATTTTGAATTGTGAATAAGAATCAAATTGCGAACTGACAACGAGTTAATATTTGAAGAAGCAGCGGCAGCAGCCGACACTATGAGCTTAAAAAAATCAATTTTAAATCGTTGACTGGTATCAAATTTTAAAACAAGCAGTAGCAGCCATCGCCACTCCGCCTACTACCTTTTCTTCACTTGCGTATTCGTTCCTCACCTCCCCCTCCTTCTCTTCACACTGCAGATCAGGTTGAACACATCTTCGTTCACTTTTATTATATAGAGTAGCCTGGTTGCCCGGGTGTTTAGAGGTGTGTATTGAACAACAAAAAAAAAAGTGGTAGTAGGCAGGCAGGTTCGAACCCGTGACACAAAGGCAGAAAAGAAAGTGAAAGAAAATCCGACGTCTTACCGCTACTCCATGACGTGACCGGAAGTTCAGAACGTTAAAATTATGCATAGTCAATCCAACTGATACGATGACTTGCAAAAATAACTCGCAAAAAATAGACCCCCTCCTTGTAGAAAACTGCGCAGTTGAGGGTGAAAGAATTAATGTTTTTGACCAATTTTTTCGATATTTGTCGTCCGAACGGTCGAGCTTCAAAAAGATGCCGATCTCGTGAAAATCCGTCGCCTCTGTCAAAAGTTTTAGGCATACATACATACATACATACATACATACATGCATATATACATACATACATACATAGATACATGCATACATACATACATACATGATGATTGATGATTGCAACGTCTTGTCAGACGAGTGCCACTCCCTCAGACATTTAAAATCAATGAGCCCAAATGTCTGAGGGATTATCTATACAAATATGATGTTACAGAGGAGTCTTAGCTTTGTACGACAGCTAAGTCTCTCTCTCGGTTCAAAATGTTGAGATCCAGCAACAAGCAAGAGCAAGATAGCCAGCAACAAATTAAACTGCAGACCAGCTTAATGCGGGTACTGGTCTTCCGCTTTATGGTTTTTTAAATCAGAGATTTGCTTCTCCTAGAAAGGTTGCCTTCGCCACGGCTTACGGGAGCCCTCTCTACCCCAATACACATATACACACACACAAATATACACGGTGCTAGTTGGCCGTTGACCTAGTAAAAGAGTTCATTCGCCCTTTATACATACATACATACATGCATACATACGATTGATGTGTAGTTTGCTTGAAGCATTGTGTGGGATGAAATATAGTCATTGTTGGTAAAAGTAGACGAGAACAAGTGGCGATTTATATCCCTTATCCCTGAGTGGCTTCCGGGCCTTGATAAGTGGTAATCACTGTGTAAAAAAAAAAAAAAATGTACTTATTGATTTGTAAATCGCCACTTGTTCTTGTCTACTTTTACCAACAACGACTATATTTCATCCCTCGCATTGTGACAGCCTTCTAAATCTCTACTACATACATACATACATACATACATACATACATACATACATACATACATACACACATTTAAACAGACAGGTGAGATTTATATTATAGATTACCCCATAAAAACGCCGGCCATGCAATCGTTAATAAAAGTCACAATTCTTTCTACAATCCAACCATATTTGATACAAATAAACTTCTAACTATGACTGTTTTTAATATGCCAAAAAGTCTATTATTTGCATAATCTTCAAAGTAATGATAAACATTTGCAAGTAATTTTAACGTCTTTAAACTGCCAATTACGCAATCTAATGAAATAAAAAAAAAGACTTAAAAATAGTTTAAATCGTATAAAACCGAAGCAAATACGCAAGAAAAGTAACTGCTATTGCATTTGGTTACAGTTACAGTGAGAAATAGGATTTACCGGCTAAATGGCTTTAGTTTATTCGTTTTTGATTTTTTTTTTTTCTTAACCAACCAGTTAACTATGATATATCACTTTTATTGCTTTTGTACAAACCCAAGTCTGAGAATTCGTTTTTCTGCAAGTTATACCAAGCCATCATATCAAAGAGTGATGAATCAGTAAAATCCTTTCTAAATCATCTTAGAAAAGTTCATTCAGAAGTAAAAGTTGCAGATAAGAAAAGAAAACACAGAGACAGACATTACAGGAACAAGTAGCAACAACTACGAGCCTCCAGCGAAACACAAAACTATTATAGAATCAATACTGGCCAAGAAGAAAATTTAGGGTATCAATGACCATAGGTCACAAGAGATCCATTATCTGATAAGAGAAATGATTGCTGTTGATAGTCAACCATATTTTGTAACACCTGATATTGTATTTATTGCAAAACTTTGTTCAAATTTCAGTATTCCATCAAAAAGGTACTTTACTAAAAAAAAAAATGATTTCAGATATATATATATATATATATATATATATATATATATATATATATATATATATATATATATATATATATATGTATATATATATATATATTGTGTAAAACACAAACAAAAAAACAGAAATTTAATCGTCTTTTAATGAAATTAGCAGCATTTCTTTGACTACACGCATTGGAACAGAATTTCTTTGACTACACACATTGGAACAGCTACTACAAATAATGCTCCCTTGCTGAGTTTGACAGATCATTGGCTTTCAAATGACTTTTAATAGCGCAGAGATGTGCTTGGAGTTCTTCCATGCCTTTTTATACAAACAGGTGCGAGAATAAGCGAAGAATTGCACCATGTTCTGGATGAGTATAAAAGCCCCAATAAAGTTTTCTTGCGAGATTCAGGAACAAATATGGTTGCTCTTGGCAAGGAATAATGCATGACATAAACAATAATTTGAAATAGATTGACCTCTAGCGTTTGACGACTCTTACGTAGAGGTCTTTATAAAGTGACGTGGACTTTAGGTAGAGTTTTGGGAGAAGATACGATGATTTGAGCAATCGGAGATCGGAAGAGAGATAAAGAGAGAGAGAGAGAGAGAGAGAGAGAGAGCAGACGCAGTCAAAGATTGGGAGTGAGAGAGAGAGAGAGAAAGAGAGAGAGAGAGAGAGAGAGAGAGAGAGGGAGCGGATCGAGTCGGATGGTGATGGCTCCCAGTAGACGAGATCCGAATGCATTAGTCTAGGACCAGCATTCTTCATACATACATTGTAAATCTTTATACATTGTAAATCTTGTTATTACACAGCTAGTAATGTGTATGGACCTACGAGGAACAGTCTGTGTCCTGAGAATGGAGAAACTCAAATATTTCTAGAGTATTCAACTTTAAATACTGATGAGACTGTGATAGCAGAGGAAGCAGACAGCAGGAATAGAAGAGGCAGTAGAGCAGCAGCAGGTGCAGAGCAGAGGTAATCACTGCAGCATGCTTCAGTTAAAGCAGAACTTCAGATTATAGTTA
>NC_136489.1:122494769-122627269 GCF_053919585.1 Euprymna scolopes | reverse complement strand
GAAAATATTGAAATCGTCCCATCAATAATATATATAATAACAGGCATCAGCGTTGCCAGTAAAATACGCATAAATCTTATACTTTAATTAATGCAGCATTCTTATTTATTATGAACAGAAATACCGTACATATTAAACGTAACGTTAAATTTCTATAAAAAATGAAGTAAAAACAAAAAACAAGAAGAAACTGAGACATGTGCATGCGAGTATTATGTTTTTCCTAAACAGTTCACTTCTTATAAGTAAATAACAAAAACAAAAATACCCAAGCTTAGATCGAAACCAAAACCTAAAGACAGTAAGTCAAGTACAATAACTATTAGGCTGGCTTGACACAATTCCTGAAAAGTATTTTCAAACCTACTTATTTTTAATATAAGGAATCAGTCATGTGAACCAGTCACGTATGCACAGTGACACACAATATGGTTTCCGTTCTGCTAGATCTACAGCAAACGTGCTAACAGTTATATCACATAGAATTAGCGAATCTCTCAACAAAGGCTTCATTTCTAGGGCAATTGCTCTTGACATATCAAAGGCCTTCGATAAGGTATGGCATAAAGGCCTACTTCACAAGATTTCCAGCTACGGTATAACTGGAAATCTTTTCTCAATTATTAAATCATTTCTCTCTGATAGGTTCATAAGAGTAGTGGTTGATGGGCAGAAATCAGAGGCCCACAGTATTAATGCTGGAGTCCCTCAGGGGTCCATCCTGGGCCCAACTCTCTTCTTGATCTACATCAATGATCTCCCAAAATACATACTAAAATCATTCGTTGACATCTATGCTGATGACACGACTATCTATGGCAACACATCAAAGGCCGTAAATGATAACGTTCTCTCTGATTCTCTCTCCTCAGATCTTGAGCAGGTGGTTCAGTGGGGGAAGAGGTGGCTGGTTACCTTTAATGCATCTAAGACCAAGCTCCTATCATTATTACATCATCAACGCTCTGATCCCCATCTGGCATCAATTGAAATGAATGACTCTCGTCTAGGGGAGGCCCCATGTTTTGATAAGCTTCTGGATTTAACCTTTATTCCTGATCTGAAATGGAACACATACATCAAGTCTGTGGCCAAGGTTGCTGGGAAAATGGTGGGATCCTTCTACCGCTCCAGACATCACTAATGATGCAATTCTCTATTTATATAAAAGCCAATTACGTCCAAGGATGGAGTACTGCTGCCACATCTGGGCAGAAGCTGCTAAAAACAATTTATCCTGTCTTGACAGAGTACAAAATAGACTTCGTGGCTTGGTGCGGGTGTCCTTTTCTCTTCTCTGCAACCTCTCTCCCACAGAAGATACGTTGCGAGCCTGTCTCTGTTTTATCGTTATTTCCATGGCAAGTGCTCGTCTGAGCTCCATTCTCTGGTCCAATCTTTCACGAAAAACACCCGACTAGCTGAAACCACTGTCAATAATTTTCCCCACCCTTTATCCGTGCCTAAATCAAAACGTAGATTCCATGAACAAAGTTTCTTTCTTAGAACTGCAAGGCTGTGGAACTCTCTGCCGCTTGCCTGTTTCCCCACCCCCCGAATTCAACTTGGATGTCTTCAAGTCAAACACAAACAAATTCCTGATGAACCGCCCCCTTAAGTAATGACACCTTATCAAATCTCCAATACTAACGATTACTACGATACCATCCCATTGATTACTGTACACACAATAACCCTTATCCCCGAGTGGCTCCTGGGCCTTGATTAGTAGTGACCTCCATGTAAAAAAAAAAAGAAAAGCAAACAGATAAAAATCTGATGACCCCCTCGCACCAATTTTCAATTTGGACCCCTTAGCAGTCCAATTTTTCTAGATGAAAACCAATTAAAAAGTTTGCCACATGTCTGAATATGCTATATACCAATTTCAAGTCTGTAGATCTAAAATCTGTTGACTATATAGGTGGAGAAGTGTCCTCACATACACGCACACACACACACACACACACACACACACACACATTCTCACTTTTATATATATATATATATATATATTCTCACTTTATATATATATATATATATATATATATATATATATATATTCTCACTTATATATATATATATATATATATATATATATATATATATATATTTAGCTTAATTTAGACTATATTTAGCTTAATTTAGACTATTTAGCTTAATTTAGTTTCATGTAAAGAGGGTAAACTGGGGTGGAAGTCCTTCGTTAAAATTGAAGTACAGTAAAACCACTGGGATACGGTGGCTCTGGGATAAAGTAGTTGAGTATGCATACATTGGGAGAGTACAAGAGAAATACATAGGAAACTAAATGAGAGATGAGCGACTTGTTCAGTTATTAACGAATTACTGTTAATTAAAATGAATTAGCATTGAATATTTTTTAAACACAACTCAATACCAGAACTAAGTAATATTTTAACATTAATTTTGTGCGCTTTAAGTGCATAAGCAAAAAAGAAAAATAATATTGATTAACTCAGCTTTAGAATCATAACAGATGTGTGTGTGTGTGTGTGTGTGTGTGTGTGTATTTATAACAATAATTAGCTACTTATTTTTTTTTAATGGAAGTCGCTCCAGACAAAGCCTGAAGCTACTTTACATAAGGAGCTAAAAGATAATAAAACAAAATAAAATACTACTTCAAGGTTAAAAACTAACCAAGAATAAAAGTCAGATAGATTTTGACCCAGAAAACAGCAATTCTTCCTCCTTTGTCAGAGGCATGGCTCGTGGAATATGAGGATTAAAAAGAAAAATAAGGGAAGCAAGAGTTATTAGGCTGGCACCCGCTTTCTACTTTCTTTTGAATTAACTGCGTAACTTCATAAAAAACAAAGCAGGAGTGGCCCAACCTAGCCACATATATGCTTTCTCATAATTTTTACTTATATCGGTGTTGTTAATGCCTTGATAAAGTGAGTGCTTAGAAAGAAAAAAAGTGGGTCACGCACTAACAATGGATGCTAAAGGTCACAGGTTAATGTCACTATTTTTTTTTTTTTAATTTCTGCATTTAAACATTAGGGAAACTAGTTTCTTTGTGAACTCACAAAAGAAATACCCTGAAGGAAAATAGGGAACCAAATTCCAGCTATTCTAATCTAATTTATAAATGGCTATATGTCTCTCCGTCTGTCTGTTTGTCGCCTCCATATTTTCAAACTCTATCGCCCCCGAATCTAAAAGTCGCAGAGCGACGCTAGGTGCCTGAAATTATTGGATTTTTTTTTTTTTACAGACCGTTCTTGTATGGATCTTATGCCGGTTAAAATAGTTTTCAAGGGGGTCAAAAAATGGGTCAAAATTGAAAAAAAAAAAAATCGTTAGACATTTTGTCGATTTATCTTGGTTTATTTTTAATTTTTAATCAGTTCATATACGTGTCACGTTTGAACCTCTGAAAGATGGATTACACGGACAACATTTCCCCAACAACAATGTCATAATCACAAGCATAAAAAAAAAAAAAAAAAAAAAAAAAAAATAGACCGCCTCGGTAAGCGCTGACTTTTATAACCGTGACCTCAAGGCTCTCATTCATCATTGACAAAAGTGCAATTATCTTGAAAAATAAATTCTGGAGCACAAATGTCGCTCGTTTTTATGGTACAACTCCCGTCTTTGTAGCTCTTCAACTTTTGGAGTAAAAGAATAGGAGGCATTACTTTTGGGACGTCTAACCACATTTTTTTTTTCAATAAGAAGTATTCTATATAAATTAAGATTTCCATCGTCTGCCCGTTACATTTTTTAAGGTAATAAATACATTGTAGAATATCTTCCATTTCAAAATACCAGAGATATTAAGTACTTTTGGGAATGTCGAATATTACATTAATCTATAATATAAATCTCACCTGTCTGTTTAAATGTATGTATGTATGTATGTATGTATGTATGTATGTATGTTTTCCTAAAACTTTCGACATAGGCGACGGATTTTCATGAAATCAATATCATTTTGAAGCTCGATGTTTTGGACGACAAATATCGAAAAATTGTCGAAAAACATTAATTCTTTCGCCCTCAACTGAGCAGTTTTCTACAGGGAGGGGTCGATTTTTTGCAAGCCATTTTTGCAAGCCATAGTATCGGTTGGATTGACTTTGCCTAATTTTAACGTTCCGAGCTTCCGGTCGCGTAAGACGCCAGATTTTCTTTCACTTTCTTTTCCGCCTTCACGTCACAAGTTCGAGTCTACCTACTTGCTTACTATCACTTTTTTTTATTTAAATTTTTGCTCAACGCATACCTACCAACTCCTGGGCAATGCCGGGCACCCAGACTAGTTGTAAATAATTCACAAAATAAACTCGACCAGCTACAACCACGCCAAAACTTTTCCCCATTCTTTATCTCTACCTGAAACTAAACAAAAATTCTATCGGAAAAGTTTCTTTCATTAGAACTGCTCACCTGTGAAACACAATGACCCGGGACTACTTCCCAGCTGATCATAAAATGGTCGTATTCAAGTCCAATGTAAACAAATTCCTGTTGAGCCGTCCTCTTAAATAATCAATTTGTACTTAATTTCCAACATTACCGATCATCGTGTTGTTGTCTCACCTGACACTCATTAACCCTTATCCTCGAGTGGTCTTTTGGTCTTGATACGCGGTATAAAATATACAATAATACATTCCAAACAAATAAAGCAAATACAACGACTGTAAATCGAAACGAAAACTTTGAGACCTCCAAGTTGAGATTCTACCAAACTGACATAATTGGACTTTCTAATAAACAGGACTTAAAACACTACTGCAATAAAAATAATTATAGTTTTGGTGTGACGTTATATTTCATTTAGTGAAATTAATGAACTCGTAGAAAATATTTGTTCAATTTGTAGAGCTGTGTTTTACACATTTTTTTCTTCTACAAATTTTTGTTAGTAACTTTCTTAGCTGAGACTAAATTAAACTAAAAAATCAGTTGTAATTTGTTTTTGTTTTTTTTGTTTATATATACAAAGAAAATTAGATTTATACAGTTACTGTATATATAACATTTTCATTAACAAAAAATCAATTCTTTATACATATAATAAGAAGAATCAATATTTTGCTTAAAAACAGAATAACTTTTTCATTTTAATTTGTCTATTCTAACAGATTTTAAGTCATTACACAAAATTTCAACTCAATAATAAAAAAAATTATATACCTTACGAGTTAATATATAAACATACAGTTAAATACTAACTAGTACTGTTAATAAGAGAAAGTACTAATAACAGCACTAGCAGTTGATATTTTCTAACCCAGCTAATTATTAAACGATAACATGTTTTTTTCCTTGAGTTGCAGGTTTAATAAAAGAAAGAGAAAGTCTTTCCTAACAGAATAAATAACTTCTTGCAGAAAAATTGGAAGCAAAGAAATGGAAAATGTTTTGGATGCAAAAAAAAAAAAAATGAAACAAATAATATACTCATAATGCTCATGATGATGATGACGATAGTGTTGGTGATGATACTGATGCTGGAACCTGCGTTAACAGTATCAGTATCATCATCATTAGCTGTATTTGTTCAATTAAATAAAACCTATGAGAAACAGCTTAAATATTGTACTAGCAACAATATCAAAAAATACGTAGATTCCATGAACAAAGCTTCTTTCTTAGAACTGCACGCTTCCGTTTTCCTGCTTTCCCGCTGACTACAATATGGTTGTCTTCAAGTCTAACTTAAACAAGTTTTTGATGAGCCGTTCCATATAAGCTAACAAATTTACCGAATTTCGATTTACTAACGGTTACTATATTGTCCAATTTCTACTGTACACTCTGATGCTGATGCTGATGCTGATGATGATGATGATGATGATGATGATGATGATGATGATGATGATGATGCAGATGCAGATGCTGCTGCTACTGCTGATGATGATGCCTGTAAGAATTGCTAATAAAGAAAACATTAACATTATCTACGAGCGATCATAAATAAGTAATGTATAGCATTAAAAACAGGAAGTAATTAGATTATCTCCTCATGGCAAATCTATTAATAATTTCCAACTAATGGAATGAAGATTATTAACGATTCAATGCTATTTGCCAGAATCAATAATTTCAGATGTGATTAATGTCATCCGACGAGAATTTTGAAAAAGCAATAAAATTCAAGCAATTTTGAATATCTCCCGTGTGTGCATGCCTTTCGCAAGAAATCTTAGAAATGTAATGAAGAATCTGAAGATAACCATTATTATTCCCTTTGCCCTTTATTATATGACAAAACAAAACAAATATTTGGAGATATGTATGAGAATTAGCGGCAAATTATATAATCTGGCTAGAATAAATATAGTTAAGGAGCTGCTAGAAGTTGACAGCCTGTCTCTGCTTTATCGTTATTTTCATGGCATGTGCTCGTCTGAGCTCCAATCTATGGTCCTCCCTCGCCAAACCTTCACGAGAAACACTCGTCTAGCTGAAAATACTATCAATAATTTTCCCCACTCTTTATCTGTGCCTAAACCTAAATGTAGATTCCAAACTGCACGCCTGTGGAATTCTCTTCCGATTGCCTGCTTTCCAGCTGACTACAATCTGATTGTCTTCAAGTCCAACATAAACAAGTTCTTGATGAACCGTCCCCCTAAGTAATCCAATTTACGAAATTCCCACTACTTATGTTTACTACGCTATAAGTACATTGACTACTGTATACCCATTAACCCTTATCCTCGAGTGACCTCCGGGCCTTGATAAGTGGTGATTCCTGTGTAAAAAAAAAAAAGATAAATAAAAAAGATAACACAGTGCCACAAAACTAATTAAAATAATAACATAATGCAATAAACTAATTTAAATTAAGACATAAGGCCATAAAACTAATGTAAATAATAGCATAATGTCATAAAGCTAATTAAAACTAAAACTACGTCATAAAACTTATTAAAATAATCATATGATTACATAAAACTAATAAAAACAAAAACATGATGTCATAAAACTCAAATAATAACAAAATATCATAAAACTAATTAAAACGATCGCACAGTGTCATAAAAGTAATTAGAATAATAACACAATGTTAAACAAACTAACAAATAATAACATACTGTCATATAATAAATTAAAGAAATGAAATAATGGCATAATGCGGTAAACGAAAACAAATAGTAGCAGAATGTCATAAAACTAATTAAAATAATAATGTCATAAAACTAATTAAAATAATAATGTCATGAACTAATTTTAATTTAGACATAATATCATAAAGCTAATGAAAATAATAACATGATGTCATAAAACTAATTTTAAGAAGTTTTCAGATTACATCAGTTGAAACGCTGTGAGAATAACATTCAAGATGAGAACGGTAGTCTGAATAATCCAAATAATCCCAAATCCTCATTTCTTCTTTTTTTTTCTCCTCATAATTAAGCATTTTATGATTTAAAATTGTATTGTGAAACAAATTATGTAAAATCTATTCATCAGATATTAGGATCGATATTCAATATTCGATCAGATATTAGGTGATCGTGATCAAGTGAATGACAACATAGACTTATGACTCTGTTGCGCCAAGTTCGAATCCAGTTGGTTCCATAGAATCACTTTCACATATGGATGCTGGCAACCTTCACATAACCTCTGTTGTTTAAGCATCTGATTTTATACAGAAGCATAGAAACCCATGGCAACCAATCAAAAGATAGTACGAATTTGATTATGAAGCATGCATTGATGTATGGAAGTGAAATCTTGCCAGTGTGGGTTGAAGACATGCGTTGCATGGAGAGAAATGACATACGAATGATATGATCAACATGTAATGTGAATTTTAAAGGCAGGTTGAGGCTTGAGCACCTTAGAGGAAGATTAAACCTGAACCATATAGGGATAGTGTGCGGAATAGCACAATCACATTGACACACCGGTTCTCGCCAGATCACTGAAGTTAAGCAACGTTGAGCCTGGCCATTACCAGATGGGTGACCATTTGGGAAGGCGAGGCACTGTTTTACCACGAGGTAAAATACCTGGTTGAGAAACTGGCACGATCTATCCTACTTTCGAGGGTAGATGGGACTCTCTTAAGCCGTGGTAGATACCCCATCTAGTGATGGTGTCACGATAAAAAATACCCTTGATAGCCCTGGCGGAGCATCAAGTATTCAGCTACTGACAAGATTTGAATTACATTACAAACTCGTGTAGTGAGTTCAATCTCAGCTGCGGCCATGTTGGATGGATGGATGGATGGTGCAGAGTAGTAGATGACGATGATATGGCCACATTGAAAGAATGGATGAGGGTTCCGGGGTTAGTAGACGTGGATCAGTTAAAGTACCAAGTTCAGTTCTTAGGAGAAAACAGATGAAAAACATGAGGGTAGGAATAAGAATGAGAGGAAGAGAGATAAATGAAGACCTGAATCTGATGATCCGAGATAATTTCTAAAAGTCATCCAAATTAATTCAGCATATGAAATGGACATTAAATGATGATGATCATGATGATGATGATGGTCAAATACGGCGTTAGGTCTGATAACTTAAAAGAAAGATTCAATCTGGAAAGTGTAAAGAAATGTGTGCTGAACAGGAGACTCTGTTGGTATGGTCACGTTAAGTGAATGGATGACCATTATTGAATTAGTAGGTGTAGAACAGTTGAGGTAACAAGGTCGGTTGATAGGGGATGCTGACTTCGATGATATGGTCTTGTTGAAAGAATGCATAAGGTTCTTTAGTAGACGTAGAACAGTTGCGGTAGCAGGTTGAATTCACAAGAAGTCATTGAGAGAAGTGATACAGATAAATTACGATTCCTGGCTAGAGATAGATTAGTTTTGAAGTCAATTTCCAAAGCCCATTCAACAGATGGACAAATCTAAAATAGATGTTAAACTGATGATGACGACGCTGACCCTTCTGCTGCAGTTGCTGACCATGATGATGATGATGCAGATTTTGGTATGAAACATTGCAAAAAATGTCAATCTAAATCAACTGTTAATTGATGATGATGATGAGAAGGAGGAGGAGAAGGAGGAGGAGAAAGACGATGATGATAATCATGATGATGACCATGCTGCTGCTGCTGAGGATGATGATGATGATGATGATGATGATGATGATGATGATGATGATGATGATGCAAAATTTGATATAAAACACTGTAAAACTGGCAGGCTAAATCAACTTTTGAAAACATGTCGTAAAATCTAAGATATGAACAGTTATGTCTGGTTTGTCTGTCTGTCGGTCTGTCGGTCTGTCTCCATATTTTCAAACTTCATCTCCTCCGAAACTAAAAGTTGCATCTAGGGGCCTCAAATGATTGGATTTTTAGTCTTTAGCCGGTTAAAATTGTTTTTAAGGGGTCAAAAATCAGTCACAATTGAAAAAAATCGTTAAACATTTTGTACATTAATCTTAGTTTATTTTTAATTTTTAATGTTTAATTAGTTCTTATGTGTGTCACGGTGGTACGGTGGTAACGTCACCAGATTTGAATGCAACAGTTTCTGTTTCGATTCTAGCTGATGGCAGTTAAATATGTTTTTTTTGTTTTTTTTTTACTTTTGAAATTACGCCTCTATCCGAAATCTGGCCAAATTAAAATATCATATTTAAGCGTATTTTACGATCGGGCAAAGCTGCCCCCCCCCGCTAGTTGATTAATATTTTCTAAACAACCTAATATAATGGCTATACTAAAGCACGATCTGATAAAAAACGATAAAATATTTGAGTTGTGTAGTGATAGCGTTACAATATTGGATGGAACCAGTCTACTGATATTCATTTCTTGTGGTCATTATGCAATTCTCAGAGTTAAAAACAGGAAAATATCTGAGCTCAGATATTATGCTTCTGTTATTGATTAATGGATTTTCTAGAGGAGAGAAAAAGAAAGTGTTAATAATAATAATAATAATAATAATAATAATAATAATAATAATAATAATAATAATAATAATAATAATAATAATAATAATCTGGGAGTTTGGGGAGGCTTATTGCCACTCAAATTCCAGTAAAGACCAATGGCCGCTGCCAACGAGAAATCAATGGCGAGCAGCTGTTGCGATAATGCAAATTTATTTACAAATGCTATCGAAAGAGGTGGAGAGTACTGGAAAATGTGGGGAGACTTGTTGTCATTCAGCTTCCAGGGAACAGCACAGGCTGTATTCAATGAGATCCTTGATGACCTGTGTGAAAGCTCCTTGTGAGCCAGTAGTAGTAGTAGTAGTAGTAGTAGTAGTAGTAGTAGTAGTAGTAGTAGCAGTTGAGTATTGCTTATTCCGAAAGCATGGCAGTTATTTCCATCCTGCAACGTCAGCAATAACTTTTGGTTCCAAACTATTTGATGATTTGTAATTATGAACGGTGAAATAAGAAAGATTCAGAGCTGTTTAGTTGCCTTGGGAATCGAGCTAAAGAAAAATAGAATGATGTTAATCTTTCGTCGTCCAAAAGATTTTGTGAAACCCGACAGTCAGCATCCTAAACTGCATCGGTCACACTCACCCAATTGAAATTAATCCTGTCCCCCCCCCCCTTTTTTTTTACATGAGTTATTTCAAGTTTCTTTTCTTCGGTCAACCTTACTTCCAAATATTATCACAAAAAAACATGACGTTAAATTACATCTTACGATGGTGAAGCCCAAATTTGAGAGCTTTAAGTCATGTAGTCGCCCCTTAGTTTCCATCACTGCCAAATACCTTTTGATTGAAGATCATATCTATGGATCAAATAAAATCTATTGTTTATAAACTATTATCTATAAATATAAAAGCGAAAATCTATGTATGTATGTATGTATGTATGTATGTGTGTGTGTTCGCTTTTTCTGTATGTCTACAAAAGGCTTTTTTTCAGAGAAGCGGTCGGTCGCTTCACAACTTTTAAAAACTTTTTATGTCACATATAAATCGTAATATCTCACAATTAACAGCGAAGCTCGCCTGTCTATTTAATTTGCTCGATTTCGGGAAGATAAATATTCAACATTTGTCGCTCGCCGCATGTGGGTTAGTCTTTTTCCTATAACATCTTGGGAAAAATAAAAATTATAAAAAAAAAAACGTTCCGCAGTAAATGAATACTATCCCGCAGTCAAACTTGACCTCATTAACTCATTAAAACGGGCACCTGCCAAATCCAAGTAATAAAATAAATTCAAACGTGTTTCCGTTAGCATCTCGCGGTGGGGCAATCGTTAACGTCGTACGTTTTTTTTTTACACATTTTAATTTACACCTTTGCCTCAAGGGTTCGGGTTCATCCTCATACTTACTTTTTTTTAACCCCCCACCCCCGGAGTTTCCACACACGCCTCCAAACACCTCGGCAACGCCGGGTACCCCTCGCTAGTATGAAAATAAAAACAAACATTTGGAAATAAGTGTGAGAATTAGAAGCAAATTGGATAGAATAAATATAGTTAAGATAAAACAATCAATAACACAATGCCATAAACTAATTAAAACTAACACCATGTTATAAAACTTATTAAAATAATAACATAATGCAATAAACTAATTTAAATTAAGACATCATATCCTAAAGCTAATGTAAATAACATAATGTCATAAAACTAATTAAAACGAACACCATGTCATAAAACTTATTAAAATAATGATATGATTACATAAAACTGGTAAAAATAAAAATATAATGTCTTAAAACTCAAATAATAACAAAATATCATAAAACTAAGGAAAACGATTACACGGTGTCATAAAGTAATTAAAATAATAACACAATGCTAAAACACTAATTGAATAATAACATACTGTCATATAACTAATTAAAGAAATAAAATAATGTCATAACACTAATTAAAATAGTAACACAAAGTAATAACACTAATTAAAATAATAAACAATGTCATAAAACAAATTGTAAATTAACTCAATATATTAAAACTAATTAAAATAATAGCATAATTTAATAAATCAATTAAAATTTATTAATTAAAACGATCATATAATATGATAAAACTTATTAAAATAATAATGCAATGTCATAAAACTAATTAAAATAATAGACTGATGTGATAAAACTAATTAAAACGATCACACGAAATCATAAAACTAATTAAAAGTATAGTATAATGTCATTAAGTTAATTTAAATAATAAAACGATGTCGTAAAACTAATTAAAATAATGAAATAATTTAATAAAAGTAATTAAATTAATACCATAATGTCATCAAACCAATTAAAATAATAGTTAAATTCGATAAAAATATTCAGAATAGTAACATAATGTCATAAAACTTAGTAAAACAATAAGCTGATATCATTGAATTAATTACAATAAATAACACTATGTCATAAAACTAATAAAAATAATAATAATATAATGTCATAAAACTGAGTGAAATAATAACACAGTGTCATAAAACTAATTAAAAAAAACGTTATGACATAGAATTAAAATAATAATGCAATTCTATGAAACAAATTAAAATTTAAGATATAGGGCTAAAAAAATAATTCAAAACAACATAATTTCATAAAAACTTCTTATTAGTCGAGTATTATATTTTTGGTGTCAAAACCTGAAATATAAACAAAACATGAAATGACAGTGAATAGGATATCCTCTTAAGGATAGTGGATTAATTTATAAATGAATGTTAATATTAATTTTTTTTTTAAAATTGTGTTTAAAAAAAGTAATTATGAATTAATAAATGGATGTTGGTATAAACAATTTATTAATTAATAAATGTTTGTTAATATAAATTATTTATTAATTAATAAATTGATGTTAATACAAATTATTTATAAATAATAAATAAATGTTAATATTAATTTTTTTAAACAAAGTATGTTAATAGAAAGTAATTATGAATGAATAAATGGATATTGGTATAAAAAATTTATTAATTAATAAATGTATGTTAACATGAAATATTTATTAATTATCGCATGAATGTAAATATGAAATATTTATTAATTATTGAATGAATGTAAATATGAAATATTTATTGATTATTAAACGGATGTAAATATGATATATTTATCAATATTGAATTGATGTAAATATGAAATATTTATAAAATATTAAATGGATGTAAATATGAAATATTTATTAATTATTAAATGGATGTAAATATAATATATTTATTAATTATTAAACGGATGTAAATATGATATATTTATTAATTATAAAATGAATGTAAATATGAAATATTTATTGATTATTAAACGGATGTAAATATGAAATATTTATTAATTATTGAATGAATGTAAATATGAAATATTTATTAATTATTAAATGGATGTAAATATGAAATATTTATTGATTATTAAACGGATGTAAATATGAAATATTTATTAATTATTGAATGAATGTAAATATGAAATATTTATTAATTATTAAATGGATGTAAATATGAAATATTTATTAATTATAAAATGAATGTAAATATGAAATATTTATTAATTATTAAATGGATGTAAATATGAAATATTTATTAATTATTAAATGGATGTAAATATAATATATTTATTAATTATTAAACGGATGTAAATATGATATATTTATTAATTATTAAATGAATGTAAATATGAAATATTTATTAATTATTAAATGGATGTAAATATGAAATATTTATTAATTATTAAATGGATGTAAATATAATATATTTATTAATTATTAAACGGATGTAAATATGATATATTTATTAATTATTGAATGAATGTAAATATAATATATTTATTAATTATTAAACGGATGTAAATATGATATATTTATTAATTATTAAATGGATGTAAATATGAAATATTTATTAATTATTAAATGGATGTAAATATAATATATTTATTAATTATTGAATGAATGTAAATATGAAATATTTATTAATTATTAAACGGATGTAAATATGATATATTTATTAATTATTGAATGAATGTAAATATGAAATATTTATTGATTATTAAACGGATGTAAATATGATATATTTATTAATTATTGAATGAATGTAAATATGAAATATTTATTGATTATTAAACGGATGTAAATATGATATATTTATTAATTATTAAATGAATGTAAATATAAAATATTTATTGATTATTAAATGTATGTTAACATGATATATTTATTAATTATACAATGAATGTAAATATGAAATATTTATTAATTATTAAATGGATGTAAATATAATATATTTATTAATTATTAAACGGATGTAATATTTATTAATTATTAAATGGATGTAAATATGAAATATTTATTAATTATTAAATGGATGTAAATATAATATATTTATTAATTATTAAACGGATGTAAATATGATATATTTATTAATTATTAAACGGATGTAAATATAATATATTTATTAATTATTAAACGGATGTAAATATAATATATTTATTAATTATTAAACGGATGTAATATTTATTAATTATTAAATGGATGTAAATATGAAATATTTATTAATTATTAAATGGATGTAAATATAATATATTTATTAATTATTAAACGGATGTAAATATGATATATTTATTAATTATTAAATGAATGTAAATATGAAATATTTATTAATTATTAAATGAATGTAAATATGATATATTTATTGATTATTAAACGGATGTAAATATGAAATATTTATTGATTATTGAATGAATGTAAATATGAAATATTTATTAATTATTAAACGGATGTAAATATGATATATTTATTAATTATTGAATGAATGTAAATATGAAATATTTATTAATTATTAAACGGATGTAAATATGATATATTTATTAATTATTGAATGAATGTAAATATGAAATATTTATTAATTATTAAACGGATGTAAATATGATATATTTATTAATTATTGAATGAATGTAAATATGAAATATTTATTGATTATTAAACGGATGTAAATATGATATATTTATTAATTATTAAATGGATGTAAATATGATATATGTATTGATTATTAAATGGATGTAAATATGAAATATTTATTGATTATTAAATGGATGTAAATATGAAATATTTATTAATTATTAAATGAATGTAAATATGAAATATTTATTAATTATTAAATGGATGTAAATATGAAATATTTATTAACTAACAACTGGATTCTAATATGAAGTGTTTATTTTATTGATAAATGAACTTTAATATTAATAATTAATTAATAATAAATAATGTTTATATAAATTATTTATTTAATTGAAAGAAAACAAAATGTTTTCACTTTAAAGTCAATAATAATATTTGGTTAAAAACAAATTGCTTTAACTTTAATTAACAATCTCTAGTACCATTTTATTTAAAACGAGCTAGTCATTCATGTATTTATTGCGACCTATTATCATCATCTTTTTGTTGTTTAATGACGTTTCGGCCAACTATTCCTCTGGCTTTCGTCAGGTGGTAACTGTGACAGGATAGGAACTACGAATCTCCTAATTGCATTCTCAGCAATTACTGCCTTCCATGGTTGTTTTCGTCTTACCTAGAATGGTTTGGTTTGGTTGTTTTGTTTTACGGCATATCAACCCTTTTCAGGTTATTTAATGCCGAATCTGGTGATTTTGAAGAACGATTTTTTAATATAGTGTATTTGTTTTTTAAGTCGTATTCTATTTAACCCATAGTTGGGACCCTAACAGGTACTACCACTCCGGGTCAGAGTGGACCTGGAAGCAATGGCAATTAAAGGGTGGCTCCACACTCCCTAAGGCCTGCAAGCTGGGGCCTCACCATCGGATATAGTTTAAGGTCATATCCAGGACCTCACCTAGAATGATTGGATTTTTTGCGGACCATTTTTTTATGATACTGTATCAAATTATTCGGCCAAAATATAGATTCATAGGACAAAAATATCCAACCGTGGCGCAGTGGATAGAGACGTTGAATGTCTACAGTTCCAGGTAAGCATTGTCTGAAGATAAAGGTGTCAATCTTGGTTTAGTTGGCTAAAAAACGTAGTGAGATGAAAAACAACTATGGGAGGCAGTAATTATTAGAATGCAGTTAGGAGATTCGGAGTTCCTATCCTATCGCAGTTACCACCTGACAAAAGCCAGAGAAATAGTTGGCTGAAACGTCGTGGAACAACAACTAAGAAAGATGAGGATAATAGTCCGCAATAAATAAATTAATAAATAATACTCATCTCAATAATGAATTCCAATTAATTAATTAATATATAAGAATTGGATATTTTGAAATTCTAGGAGGTGAGGTCGAATCTTAATGATTCTGACTGCAACCCTACTATTAATATGCAGCATTATAAATAATCACCTAAAAATAAAAATCAGCAAAGAAAGAAAATCATTTTACACTGAAGAATATAATAAAGGTTGTCTACTTTTTAGTTTAAAAATGTACAAACATTTGAAATATTAAAAGAATCGTTTTTGGAATCAGAAATTAGACTCAATTCTTTCCAGATTTTGATTGTGATACTTTAAAAAGTTCTGATTTTTTTTCAGTTCCTCCTAATATCTCAACACTAATGCGTGTATATATATATATATATATATATATATATATATATATATATATATATATATATATATATATATTGTAGTATTCCGAATTATACTGGGTTAATATAATTCAGTAATTGTTCATATACCAATAAATTTAAGCCAAAAAAGAGAGATGACTTAAAAAGTAAGCTACAAATTTATCATATTTCATAATTAAGCATTCATATACTGTCTTAACAAAAAACAATACTTCAAGAAATGGGTTGATAACAACAAAAAGTGTATTTCATTGTTAGGTACAACTGCTTGAAGACCATTTTGATAAATTCAAACAATATGTCGTTTGAAAATTTTCGCAAGAACAGCCTTTCATCAGACTTATTAAATAAAAACCCCTTTAACAATGAAACATTAAGGAAAAGAAACATTTCCTTTATGAGGAAAAAAATACAAGCGGGAACACTTAACCTCAGTCGCATCCTTTTATATATATATATATATATATATATATATATATATATATATATATATATATATATATATATATATATATATATATATGTATATATATAAGGACTATCCACTTATCTAGTGTTTCCTTTTCAGATTAAATATGTTTTTAACTCATTTCAAAGTGTTTTTTAACATGTTTTATTAACTGTTTGCTCGTATATATATATATTCAATTCACCATAAACATTCCAATTGATGAGCTAGTCACTATCTAAATAAACATAACTTATTTGGCAACTTAAGATTTTCTACATTCGACCATTTATAAAAAGCTAAAACCTGCTAAAATTTAATGCTTGAATTTGGACTTTTATTAAGTCAAGCCTTTTCTTTGTCCGTTCAAAACCTGAATTGCTTGGAAATGTGAGCATAATTGGATGTTATTAAAATGTCGTTAAGCTTTTTATAAAAATATAAAAGTCATTCGTACGTCACTTCCGTTTTATGACTTGTATTGAAAAGAAGGACACTAGGAATGAATGACAGCTTTTATGACTGCTTTAGTAAAGACTTCCTAGTGAGATATGAGGAATTGTATTAATAGTTCCTATTTACTTGCCTTCCCACGAGGGTAGAGTTAGACACTAAGGTCGGTTTTTAATTGGTGGGGGGACAAAAATAAAAAATTTATCTCAGTCGTGGAGGATTACTCCTCCACTAACCGAGATCTGGAAGATATACAGCGCCGAGCAACCAAGCTGCTGGCATCACTGAAGGACAAGCCATATTCTGAAAGATTAAGAATCCTGAGACTGCCCACTCTTGAGCATCGGAGAAATTGTGGTGACATGATCGATCTCTACAAGTACATCCATGGGATCTACGATACAAGAAAAACGTCTTTTCAGATCGACAAAAACAGCGCAACCAGGGGGAACAGCCTCAAAATCGTAAAAAAACACTGTAGGCTAGATGTCCGCAAAGGGACCTTCTCACAGAGGGTTGTCAACACATGGAATGATCTCCCAGATGCAGTTGTACAAGCACAAACGGTAAACGCATTCAAAAGCAGACTTGACGCCCATTGGAGATTGCTACCGAGTTTATATTGTCCATCCTCCTAAATGGAAGTGCAAATTCCTGGGTTTCTGTGCCACACATGCCACAAAGTTGTCTAGGAAATTTTTCCTTTCCCTTGGAGCGATGAACAGGTCTAAAACCTGGACCTCAAACATCTATATGTCAAAGTCAGTCAATATATATATATATATATAGTTAAAGCCGAAATTATTGGCACACTTTCAATTTATTTACATTATTTATAGAAGGCTTTGGAACGTTCTAGAATATGATGCAATACCCAAATCATAATAAACAAGTATTATTTTGCATAAAATATCGTTAATTCTATGATAAAAATCATTGGTGCCAATAAATTTGAATTCGTCTGTTTTTGGTTATCATTAATAATATTTATTTCCAATATTTTATAATAAACTAAAGGTGTTTCAGGAGATCTATAGATGGTCGATATAAATGTTGATCAACACCTTGATAAAAATAATTAGTGAAAAATTATTTTTTTCTCCCAAAAACATAAAAATTGAAAGTGTGCAAATAATTTCGGTTTTAACTATATATATATATATATATATATATATATATATATATATATATATATATAATTTTTTATTTAATGGATTTTTTATTTTCCACCAGACTATCCATTCATGTGTAATCACCTTTTTCTTCACTATATTCCCTCTGCTTCACTTTTTTTGTTTTCAAGTAAGATCTTTGACTTACTTGTTGTTTCATCAAATACTTCTGCATGCAAAATCCGATCCCGCATTTTGCTAATTCCTACCCTCTGATGAGAAGGAAAGTATTTCTTCGAAACTCCGCGGATTAAGGACTATCCATTTATCTAGTGTTTCCTTTTCAGATTAAATATGTTTGTAACTCATTTCAAAGTGTTTTTTTAACATATTTTATTAACTATTTGCACATATTATAAGCTCTATTTCCTATTCGGTTTTATCGAGCTTTTACATCTGGCTGAGATAATTTTATAAATATTAATTTTTTAATATTTATAATATACTTTAATTTCACCATCTTGAATCATTTTGGTAAATTTAATTGTAATTTTTATTTTATATATATATATATATATATATATATATATATATATATATATATATATATATATATATATACATACATATATATATATATATATATATATATATATATATGTATATATATATATATATATATATATATGTGCAGTTAAAGTGGAAATTATATTGTATTGAGCTTTTTTATTTGGTTGGGATTAATATATTAATATATAAATATTGATTTTTATATCAGATTGAAGATTAATCTTGTTTGTGTTGCCTAGCCCCTTTAAGAAACTCGTTTCTTATCGTTGAGCACTTTCAGTTGAATTAAGTTGGTCAATTTAGCTCTTATGCATAGATCATCATTTAATGATTAGATCACTCTGACTGTCGTAAAAAAACATTAAAATGTTTAATTTCAACGTTATTGCATGTGGTTAACGCTAACCGAATGAATACGATCCTTGCTGATGAAGCCAGAGATGGTTTGTGTCGCCGGGTTCGAATCTATCGACTGGTGTTAATCTTGAAACCGTTTATTGAAGATTCCCTAAAGGATGAAACACTAGTGTCTGTATGAATTCAATAATGATTATAGTAAATAATTATATATATATATATATATATGTGTGTGTGTGTGTATTATTATAGAATTTATCCTCTATTAATTATTATATATTATGAGGAATAATGTACCCGTGGATTAATTCGCATAAAAAAATGAAAAAAAAAAAAAAAATTGATAACGTGGTTCATCAAACTCCGTCTGTGTTTGTTTACAATATCACGTCAGCTGATATTTGGGCTTGACGATGAATGCCTTGGAAAAGTCATTTCTAATTAATGTTTAGTTTTAAAATATGCAAATGAAGAAATGATTTGCTGTGATTTTAAATGGTATCTATTCTTTTATCGTAAATTGAACTCATTAATGAGAAAAAAATTAAAATAAAATGATGAGGTACACCCGGGGTTGAACAGGGGATCAATTGATCTGTAGTCGAATGCTTTACCACTAAGCTATATTTCCCGATTATAATAAGCCTGTTGTTTTTTTTTAAGAAATGATTTGCTACAATTTCCTTATCTCCCTTGACCGGTGTAACGTACAACATTCTCATGTAAAAATTATTCTTTTTATTTATAAAAAATAAGAAAAGTTATTTTTAAGATCGGATTCATTCGATTTTTGATACTTATTGGAAGAATTTTTGTGCAAACATACCTAAGAACATGTACGGCACAATCATGTTGACACACCGGTTCTCGCCAGATCACCAAAGTTAAGCAACGTTGAGCCTGGCCAGTACCATATGGGTTACTATTTGGGAAGGCTAGGCGCTATATGTACCTTCTGGAAAGGTTGGGCGTGAGGCCAGCACCCTCACTCTGTAAAAAAAACTCCTTGCTACAAAAACATCCACAAAAGTTGTAGATGGCCTATGCCCCATCCAGGGGGTCAAGGATGGATGGATGGATATCTAAAAACACTGACGGACATATAAATTAACTTTGTGCAACATTTGCAAACGATAAGCTCAGCCGTTTCGGCACCTATGAGGAATTAACACACACACACATATAATTTGGGCAGCATTTTTTCTCTTATACATATTGCATAGTATTCCGACGAAATAGAGAAAATAAAAAGGAACAAGCCGTATTATATGTTCATCAACGTTTCGTCTTTATTTCGAGACTTCCTCTGGATGAATGAGATTAAGAAACAAAAAATACCAGTACAAAATATTTGAAAATGTTTCACGTGCACAGTGTGACGCAGTTCTATTTCAGAGAAACGGAAAAAAAGACGTTGGAAATTCAAAAAGGAGGGGGAGGGTTGGCGCTGTTAAAGAGAAGGAAATTTTAGTGACGTCATATAGTCGTTAATGTAATTTTAAAACTATGAACGCAAGTTAATATTCTTATTGGGAAAAAGATATATCTGTTGAAATTCAAATATAAGTTTGTAACAGAAATGAAATGAGTGTTTTTTATGTAATTTATTGATTGAGATTATGTGTTAATTATTACAGGGGGTGTTTGAATAGTGTGAGAAAGTTAACCTGTGTCTACAGTTAAATAATGTTCTTTTAATAAAAGTTTACTTATTAATGGCGCTATGTTATAGAAACCTCCACGTTGTTTAATAGTGCTTGAAATTGCGATAAGCGCAGATTCAAGAAGTCTCCGGCGTGGTTTATTTGAAATAAATTTAACTACTTTTGCTTGTTTAAAGTCAAAGGTGTGATTATGTTGCAATGAATGAGAGAATAATGCACTTAGAGAATTGCTATTTTTTATATCTCCATTAAATTTTATGTCCCCATTAAAAATTCTTGAATTTACTTTTGGAATATTTTCTTTATTGATCTTTTATCTTCAATTTGTGACATATAAAACTTTGACACATAAATTAATTATTAAAATTTTAATAAACATTCAAAATGGGGGTGTGAATGTGAAAAAAAAAACGTTTGTCTAAAATATTATATTTGGTTTATTGGAAAGAGCATAAAAGTTCACATTGACCCTGAAAATATCGAACCAATAGAAAAATTTTCATAGATTTTTAAAGTTTAAAAATTGAAAAATATTTAACTCGTAAAATTCTATTGATGATGTCTCCCCTAGATTTGGATAGCAAGTGCGTGAAAAGAAAATGGCGTCTCCAATTTCGGCAATAAAGTGTAGAAGCACCCCAGATTTTTATGGGTTGCTATTTTTGCCATAAATTGTTAGGTGAAAGTTTGTTTTTTTTTCAGGAAAACTTGCACTTTTTTTAAAAAAGAAAGTTGGTAGTGAACGTTTCTTTTTGAAAACAGAATTTGGTACTCCTTGTGCGTTGAGTTCCATGGCGACCAGCATTAAAAAAACACGCATTGCTCCCTTTCTGACGCAAACGTACGTAACACCTTTTTTTATTTACTGACGATTATTTGTCACATTATTTATTTTGAAAAAAAGTTTTACTCTTTATGAATATTAAAAGAAAAATTACTAAACATTTAATAATAATGCCTCACTTTTACAGACATTTGTTTTTAAATTTCTTTTTAAATGACGACTTTTATCGACCTTTTTAATAGCATTTGCGGATGGGTATGCTGACATTTGTTTTTTTAATTTCTTTTAAAATGACTTTTTATCGACTTTTATTTTAATAGCATTTGCGGATGGGTAAAAAACGAAAAAAATAACTAAGCCATTTACTGATAATTTCTCAGTATCTTGACTTTGACAAAATTTATTTGTTAAAAATATTTGTAAAAGTGAGAATTATCAGTAAATGTTTTAGTCATTTTTTTTCGTTTTTCACCCATTCGCAAATGCTATTAAAAAAAGAAAGTCGATAAAAAGTCATTTAAAAAGAAATTCAAACAAATGTCAGCATACCCATCCGGAAATGCTATTAAAAAAAAGTCGATAAAAGTCGTCATTTAAGAAATTTAAAAACAAATGTCTGTAAAAGTGAGGCATTATTAATAAATGTTTAGTATTTTTTCTTTTAATATTCATAAAGAGTAAAACTTTTTTTAAAAATAATGTGACATATAATCGTTTAGTTACTACGACAACGTTAGTAAATAAAAAAGTGTTGCGTGCGCTTGCGTCAGGAAGGGAGCGACGTGTGTTTTTTATGCTGATCGCCATGGAACTCAACGCCCAAGGAGTACCCCGAATTTTTATTATAAAAAGAAAAGATGAATGCTTTATATGAACACTGTAAATAGTTAGGTGAAAGTAGAGAAAAGTTAGATTTTTTTTTTTCAAGAAACTGTACAAATTATTTTTTGGTCAACAGATGTTAAGAAAATAAACAGAAAAAATACTCCCATCATTAATTAATTCTGCAAAAAAATAAATAAAATGTTGGTGTTTAAATATTTAGACAACGCTCGGCTGAATCCGGTGATGATGGCCGGTCGAACCATAAACTAATTGGAATCCGGTGTGTGTGGGGTGGGGGGAATTCTGCATGAGTACCATTCTTTTTAATTTTATCTTTTGTTCAATTTTTGTGTGGGCTTTTAGCGATTGCAAACTAACAAATTTAACCAAAATGCAAAAAATGCAACAATTAAATAATTTTACTCAGCTTCTAATACAGATCCTAGTAAATCAATCCCTCTTATTAGAACACTCAAGGGAAGGACGGAACCAAATTATTGCCAGTATGTTAGGGAGAGGTTCTATTTTTTTTTTTTACAATATTTTAAGCAGATTTGACACTCAGTTACCAGATTTTTATGGGTTGCTCGTTAACTTACGATAAAACTTGCGAAGTACGCGCTGGATTGTTGTAAAAATGGAATGGAAATTTAAATTTCGCTTCGTTTTAATCTTTTTTTTTTTTAATTGTGCTTCTCCCAAACAAATATAATCAAGAGAATAACATTCAGCAATTGTACTTTATATATATAAAACACGAAATATTAAAAAAATATATATATATATTAACGAAAGAGAAATAATTCCATTTTTAAACGAAAAAAGTCAATTTGGTATATAAAAATTCCATTTAGTGATGTCACGTGATGGCACGTGGTGTGAAATAATTGTCCCCAAATAAAAAAAATGGCCCATCCGTACAAAGAAAACCACCTATTTATTATAGAAAAATTAAGTATAATGTTATAATTAAAAAGAGATATATAGAAACACGCATGGGTACAGTAAACATAGTATACCAAAATGTGGAAGCACTCCGTCCAGTGGTTATTTAGACTATTAATTACGAACGAACCAAGAGTTACATTTATATATATATATATATATATATATATATATATATATATATATATATATATATATATATATATATATAGGGGGGGGACCCCGGCATACTGCTAGATTATTAAGGAAATAATGATCTCAGAATATTTACTTATATATGAATAACAGAAAATTTGACAATTAGCAATAAATATAAAACTATTGAAATATCCCCACCCCTACAGGAATACCAATAAACGAAATAATTGAGATAAGTTGTATTCTTACACATAGCGAATATACATTTATAAAAAGAAAAGATAATAAACTATAAAATAAAGAAATTAAAACGCCAGGCAAGCATAATTGAAATAAAAAGTGACCTTGCCTCATTTACAAGTTATTCTTGTTGTCATAGCAATAGACAGAGACTTGAATCTGATGCAAACAGTGACATTTTTTCATCGTTATTTTTGTCATAGAAAATAAAATCTTGGTTGGAAGAAGACAAATTAATTTGTGTATCTTGTCATTTATTTATTGAGCATTTCGTTATTTACCAAACAAATGAAATACACGTCTGCTCTTCATTTAAACAAATTTATAAATATTACGTTTAGCTACGTGTTTATTACATTTTTTGTTCAACTAAGTGTTTCAAACATTAAATATTTAGTTATGTGTTTATCACATTTTATGTTTAGCTATGTGTTTGCCACATTAATGCTTAGTTATTTTTTTTTTTTTTTACACAGTGATCACCACTTATCAAGGCCCGGAAGCCACTCAGAGATAAGGGTTATTGCAAGTACATTACGTTAATGTGGAGATTTGATGAAGTGTTTAATTAAGGGGGCGGTTCATTAGGAATTTGTTAACATTGGACTTGAACACATCCAAGTTGTAGTTAGGTGGGAAGCAGGCAGACGGAACAGAGTTCCACAGGCGTGCAGTTCTAAGAAAGAAGCTTTGTTCATGGAATCCAAGTTTTGATTTAGGCACAGGTAAAGAGTGGGGGAAATTTTTCACAGTGGATTCAGCTAGACGAGTGTTTTTCGTGAAAGATTGGCGAGGGGGGACCAGAGATTGGAGTTCAGACGAGCACCTACCATGGAAATAACGATAAAACAAGGATAGGCTCGCAACGTCTCTTCTGTGGGAGAGAGGTTGCAGGGTAGAGAAAAGGGCATCCCCCACTAAGCCACGAAGTCTATTTTGTACTCTGTCAAGGCAGGATAGGCTGTTTTTTGCAGCTCCTGCCCAGATATGGCAACAGTATTCCATCCTTGGACGTACTTGGCTTTTATATAGATAGAGAATTGCATCAGTAGTGAGATATCTTCTGGAGCGGTAGAAGGATCCCACCATCCTCCCAGCGACCCTGGTAACAGACTTGATGAACGTGTTCCCTTTCAGATCAGGAGTAAAGGTCAAACCCAGAAGCTTGTCAAAACACGGGGCCTCACCCAGACGAGAGCCATCCATCACAATTGATGCCAGATGGGGATCAGAGCGTTGATGATGTAAGGATAGGAGTTTGGTTTTGGATGCATTAAAGGTAACCAGCCACATCTTCCCCCACTGAACCACGCGCTCGAGATCAGAGGGGAGTTATGCGTTTATCACTTTTAATGTTTTGCTATGTGTTTATCACACTTTAGGTTTAGTAATGTGTTTATCACAAATTTATATTTAGTTATGTGTTTATCACTTTTAATGTTTGGTTATGTGTTTATCACTTAATGTTTAGTTAAGTGTCTATTATATTTAATGTTTAGCTGTGGTTATCACATTTTGTTTAGTTATGTGTTTATCACTTTTAATGTTTAGTTATGTGTTTATCAAATTTATGTTTAATTATGTGTTTATCACATTTAATGTTTAATTATGTGTTTATCACATTTTATGTTTAGTCATGTGTTTATCACATTTAATGTTTAGTTAAGTGTTTATTTCATTTAATGTTTAGTTATGTGTTGATCATATTTTACGTGTAGTTATGTTTTTCACATTTTATATTTAGTTATGTGTTTATCAAATTTCATGTTTGATTATGTGTTTATCACATTTTATATTTAGTTATGTGTTTATCACATTTTCTGTTTAGTTATGTGTTTATCACATTAAATGTTTAGTTATGTGTTGATCATATTTTACGTGTAGTTATGTTTTTCACATTTTATATTTAGTTATGTGTTTATCAAATTTTATGTTTAGTTATGTGTTTATCACATTTTATATTTAGTTATGTGTTTATCACATTTTCTGTTTAGTTATGTGTTTATCACATTTAATGTTTAGTTATGTGTTGATCATATTTTACGTGTAGTTATGTTTTTCACATTTTATATTTAGTTATGTGTTTATCAAATTTTATGTTTAGTTATGTGTTTATCACATTTTATATTTAGTTATGTGTTTATCACATTTTCTGTTTAGTTATTTGTTTATCACATTTTCTGTTTAGTGATGTATTTATCACATTTTATGTTTAGTTATATGCTTTTCACATTTTACGTTTAGCTATGTTTATTATATTTCATGTTTAGCTATGTGTTTATCACATTACATGTTTAGTTATGTGTTTATCACATTTTATATTTAGTTATCTATTTATCACATGTTATCTTTATAGTTATGTATTTATCACATTTAACGTTTAGTTATGTGTTTATTACATTTAATGTTTAACTGTGTTTTAAACATTTAATATTTAGCTCTCTGTTTGTCATATTCAATATTTAGCTATTTGTTTGATACATTTTATGTTCATCTAAGTGTTTAACACGTTTAATATATAACTATTTGTTTTATGTTTAGCTATGTATTTATCGTATCTTATATTTAGGTTTTGTTTTTCATATGTTACATGTTGGACACGTTTAATATTTAGTTATGTGTTTATCATATTTAATGTTTAGTTGTGTTTATTATATAAAATGCTTAGCCATTTGTTTGGCACACTTTATGTTTAGCAGGATTTGTTGCATTTAGAGTTTAATCAGATTGGAAGCCATTGTTTTCCGCATTTAGTGTTTAGCTAAGGATACTTTTATGTTTGTGAAAATATATGCGGACATTACACAGGATTTTGTGGTAATTTGAAATGTGTAAAAAAAAAAACCCCCAATAAATTCTAATGCAATAAATTTTAAAGGAATTGGAATCGTTAATTGTGTTGTGTGTCAGGAATTCAGAAGAGAATCTGTAATTGTATAAGAATCGGGAATTTAGAAAAGAGTCTGTTATTATATTGGAATCGAAAATTTAGAACAGAATTTGTATTAGTATCGGAATTAGGAATTTAGAACAGAATTATTAATTGTATAGGAATCGGGAATTTAGAAAAGAATCATTAATTGTATGTCGAGGGGTAAGAAGTGCTGTGCATTCACCAGAGCACATTCCGTTAAAGTAATTGTAAAACAGGCACACTGGAGCAACATTGCAGCGATGGGACAGAGGTTGGAGCTTAGCTGATAATGTGAGACCCGTTAGATTGGAAGCCATTGCAGTAGTTTGAATGCAAGAAGTATAAGACAATGAAGACAGAGTTTGAAAACTCATATCTGGATGGCAAAATGGTTGTCCATGATTTCTGTTATCCTGCTGATACCGCTGGAGCACAGGGTGGAGCAGGTGCTAGTACGATTGCAAAACTTAGGAGTGGATGAAGGACGTTAAGATAACTTTTGTCATTACTAACCAGCAGAGTGTTACCACTGTCGATCAAAGGAAGGATCTATCAGGCATGTGTATGCAGTTGGATAATGTACAGAAATGAAATCTGGCTAATGAGAGTTGAAGGCATGCGTTGCATGGAGGGAAATGCTTTGAGAATGATACAATATATGCATAATGCATGTCTTAAATACGGGCTTAGATCTAATGAACTCAGAGGATGGTTAAATGTAAAAGAATAGCATGAGGGACTTTGTTTCTATTCGATGCATTGAAAAGAACGGATGAGAGTTTTTGAATCAGTAGAATGGCTGCGGTAGCAAGTTTAGTTGGCAGGGGAATGTCAAGGAAATCACCAGGGTAAGTAATAAGGATAAATTTGAGAGCAAGAGGGATGAAAAAATACTGCTTGTTTAGTTGGGAAGCTAAATTCTAAAAGTCGTCCAACATATGCTCATATGTAAAACGTGTGTTAAACTAATGATGATGATTGATTGATTGATGATGATGATTGCTGATAATGATGATTGAATTATTGATTGCTTGATGATGATTACGATTGAATGATTGATTGATGATGATGATTGATGATGATGAGTGATGATGAGTGATTGATTGATTGATTATGATGATGATGATGATGCTGCTACTGCTACTGATGATGATGATGATGATGATGATGATTGATGATGATGATGATTGATGATGATGAGTGATGATGAGTGATTGATTGATTGATTATGATGATGATGATGATGATGCTACTGCTACTGATGATGATGATGATGATGATGATGATGATGATGATGATGTAATGAAAGTGTAAAAATATCTACTTCTGCCTATCTTTTAAGTGTTCTCATTGCCCCATCTAATGCATACAAATGTAAGTCGAATTCCACAATTCCGTGTTACTTTGCATCTCTTCTTCCTTTCGGATTCATCTTCATCCTTGTTTTTTTTTTTTTTTTAATACTTTCCTTCACCAACCCATTTTCCTCCCTTTCTTTTTCTTCTTTCGAAGGAAGAGACTAGAGTGGAGAAGCGACTTACGTTGCATAAAAACATCCAAATTCCAATTGTCTCAACTATTTTCATTACTTGTTTTCTACGAGATTAACAAAAGCATTGATATTTACATTAGTTGTGTAGATTGGATCTTTTGCTTTTTTTTATAATCGAGGTCATCTCTCTCTCACACACACACACACACACACACACACACACACACACACACACACACACACACACACACACACACACACACACACAAATATATATATATATATATATATATATATATATATATATATATATATATATATATATACGTGGGGCGTGCAATTAGTAATGCCCCTGACCCACTTTCAGTGGTCTGATCTAGCTGAAATTTTGCATGTATAATGATTTATATCCCTAGGGGTTATGTGGCAAATTACAGCTCTGAACTAATTGTGGTTTCTGTTTTACAGGTGTTTGAACTGAGTAAGGTGTGAAATGGAGCCTGTTGAATGTAGAGCAGTGATCTGGTTTTTGTATTTGAAAGGACGCACACCACAGAAGACTTTTGATGAAATGAAAGAAAATTATAATGCACCATCATATGACCTTGTAAAACGCTGGCATCATGAATTCAAACATGGTCGGAAGTCTGTGGAAACAACTCCCAGACCTAGTCGCCCCCTTCTGCCATTGATGAGGCATCTGTCCGTCCAATTGAGACTGCCATTTTGGAAGACCAGCGCATTACTATTCGCCAAATAGCCCAAGATGTCAAAATTAGTACAGGGTCTGTAGAAACTATCATTCATAACCATTTACATATGCATAAGATGTCTGCCAGATGGATTCCCAGGTTGTTCACACCATTCCAGAAGCGAGAACGTGTCGAGTGCTCGAGGATGAATTTGAAGATGTGCCAAGAAGATGAGTCAAAGTTTTTCAAAAGACTAATTACACAGGATAAAACCTGGGTCCATCACTATGATCCAGAGACCAAACCCCAGTCAATGCAGTGGAAGCACTTGGACTCACCACCTCGAAAGAAGGCAAGGGTGCAACCCTCCGCTGGTAAGGTCATGCTCACAGTCTTCTGGGACTAGGACGGAGTAGTGATGATGTTACATAAGGGAGGGAGAAGAAACGGATTTGGTCTTGGACACTTTACTTGAGGGATACTGGTACCCTGGTGATGACGTGTCCATTTTACTAATGAAGAGAAAAAGTTTACGACGATGAGAGAGATATTACAAGTGTTAAGAGACGAGAGAACGGGACCCAAGATCCCTTAAACCGTTTGTCTGGTGGTTAGGACACTTGTGGATGTATGTGTTTATATATAGAAGTTCATACCTGGTTTTGCTGCTCTGGGAGAGTCTTCATCTGGGTGGAGCTCTCTTGCTGTTTTCGCCGGAATACACAAGATGAAGACAGATGTTGGGTTTTCAACCTTTTATGCTCCCAGGCATGATCTGCAGATGTCGCCATCGATGGTCTCCACTGTGGGTACCTACCACGTCCCACGTCTGGGGCGCGCATCTCCCCCCCTTACTTAGGAGAGAACCATTTTAGACTTCTGCTCGGCTTGGCATTTTCTGAGAGACTCAACGTTTCACCAACCTTGCCACGTAGCATCACATGACATCCGGTTAGATGAAACGTCACTTCCTACAACGTGGATTTACTACAAAAATATCTCTCTGACCTCCTCCCACCCTCTCCCTCTCTCTCTCGATCTACTATCTAATAGAGACACAGAGAGAGAAAATAGAGAGAGTATGAAAGAGCCAGAGAGAGAGAGAGGAGAGATGCTCTTTAATAATGACAGGTTTCTTGGCAAAAGGTACCACAATTACAGGAGCCTATTATGCTTCACTTTTGAGGAAATTAAGGGGAGCTATCAAAATCAATGGGAAGTGGGTCAGGGGAATTACTTATTGCACGCCCCTCGTATATAAGTATTATATTATATATTAAGGTACATAGCCACTCGAGGATAAGAGTTAGTGAAACATGCATGAATGTCAACCGAAAGATGAGCAACCCTATACTATGAATACTAACATTGATGAATGGTATTAATTGCATTTGATTGCTTATGATATGGTCGTTAACAGAAATTTATGGACATTGGATTTGAAGACAAACACGTTTTAATCAGCAGAGAAGCAGTACTGTAGCAATGTGTCCAAAAAAGTCTGCCTGATCTACATGTCTGCACAGGTATATGTTAGGAATATGGCGAGATGGGTGGAGAAGTAGGTTAAAAACTAGTTTGTCTAAAGATTAAAATAATTTGAGATTCTGATTCCGAAACGTATATCTTTTCTTTTTTTTAAGAAATTGGGGGATGTGTTCGTTTGTAAGCATCATTGATGTACAGAAGTTCCAATTGTTGAAAAATAATGAAACCATTAGAAAACTAAATTAACGCACTGGTTTTGTCTTATTTTGTTTTTAGCGATGTATGCTCTTCTCAGAGCCAAAAGAAATCGAAGTGTATGTCTTTCAAATTTCTATATGCCCACAATTCTTATAAACAAGAATATTCTTCGATTTCTACTTCATTTCATATTGCCGCCAGCTACCGTTTTTGACAGAGAATTTTCGTCCTGATTCTGTTTTAACATCACACAAATTAACCTAAACCAAAAAAATGCCGCCCCCCCCCCAAAAAAAACTTATAAAACAATGTCTTATGGCTCTGAAGATAAAACATTCAAGAACAAGATTAAAAAGTATGCGTTTGCAACGATTTAATTCATCCGTTCATTCAAGTGGTGTCCTGCCTGGTTCAGACATTTACGGCTATGAATCTCTATCTATCTATCTACCTCCATTGAGGCATTTATGAATTCATTGTTCACAGCCCATTCACACTGTTTTCTCGGAAGTGTTTTTGATATATTGCCACAGCGCCCTTTGTAGTTGTACAGACAGTAGGGTGCAGTTTCTTTCTGTCCGAGCAGTGCCCACACTGGGCGATTGCCTTGACTATTGTACCCAAAGGAATCTTCTACACAACACAGCGAGATACGAAACCATGAATAGAATCATTCCTGATTGCTTCTGTATTGCTCTCCATAAATTCACGTTACTCTGATCGTGTGTGTGTGTGGGGGGGGGCTGAAGTTGGTTCTCGACCTTGCCTAGCAGTTTCCCACAGATTAGTGGAGGGAAGAAGACAGGTAACTTTCTCTTTTGACAGTAGTGCTGTCCCGCCACCCTATACCCTCCATCTATCTCTCTCCCTTAAGGTATTCGTGAATTCATTGTTGCTCATCATGTTCCATAAGAAGGGCTGTCTCCTTCTCATGTAAGAAGGCAGACTAGATAAGTGAAAGTGATATTAGGAAAGGGCTAGAATCGAACCCTGTAGGCAAGTATTAAAAGATAACGGATAATTGAAATCCTAGGAATGCAGTCGATTGTTAATTCTTTTAGAAATAACTAAATATTAAATATGTCAGTTAAAAGAATGGACAATGCGAGTTTATAGATAATAATTAAAAATAGGTTAAATATTGAACAATTAAAATTGGGAATTCTTTGTTTGCCAAAATTGTGTTTGGACAGACATACGTAAAATCCACGTGAAAATTTAGTCACGTTGGTTAACAACACACTTCTGACGTCATAAACAAAGGGGATTCTCGATATATGGAGATGAGGTTCGAAGTTAATGAGAAGATCACAATTACAGTCACAGTGATAGAGTCAGTTAGAGAATGGGAGCTGATGCCCTTGGAGGCGAAGGGTGGAAGAGAGATCATGTAGCTATATAAGTTTGAATTCCTGACATTATCAATCGGCAGGCTGAGGAATAAAGCAATCATCAAATATTTTGTAACTGTGTTGTCTTCATGTCATCATTACAACCGAAAAGGTAAATGTGTATCATCATCTTTATCATCATCTTTATATGATGTCATCATCTTTATCACTCCCCGCCCGCTCAAGTAATGTGTCCCCCTCCCCTGTGTAAGCAAGAACTGTTGCATAAATGTCTCAACTCCATATTAATAATATGAAGTTCTCCCCAAGAATCGTCGTTGTGAGTGTAATCTATATAAATGTCATTATCATCTTTGTTATGAGTCCCCGAAATATAATGTCTCGATATGAACTCCCCCCGCCCCGACAACACAACCATCATTCAGAACCCCATTCTCAAAAGTTTTTGATGTATTGCCATAGCTTTCAGTGCAGTTATACACACAGTAGGTTGCAGTTTACTTTTACAGTGCCCATAATACTGGCCAATTGCCCTGACCATTGTACCCAAACGAATCTTCTGTTCGGAACAATGAGACACGAAACCATGATTAAGTATTACATCAGTCACCTGCTTTCTGTGACCTCATGTTACCCAAAGGTCTCTCACAGTGGAAGGAAGGAAGCACCTTTCTCTTCCTTTAATAGTAGTGCTATGCCACCACCTTATATAGCGCCTAGTATTCTCAAATAGCCACCCATCTGGTACTGGCCAGGTTCATCATTGCTTAACGTCGATGATATAGCTGAAAATGGTGTTTTCTTTTGTTTTGTTTTTTAATTATTTATCATTATGTTTTCTTTTGTTTTGTTTTTTAATTATTTATCATTATGTTTTCTTTTGTTTTGTTTTTTTAATTATTTATCATTATGTTTTCTTTTGTTTTGTTTTTTTAATTATTTATCATTATGTTTTCTTTTCTTTTGTTTTTTTTAATTATTTATCATTATGTTTTCTTTTGTTTTGTTTTTTAATTATTTATCATTATGTTTTCTTTTGTTTTTTTTTTAATTATTTATCATTATGTTTTTTTTGTTTTGTTTTTTAATTATTTATCATTATGTTTTCTTTTGTTTTGTTTTTTTAATTATTTATCATTATGTTTTCTTTTGTTTTGTTTTTTTTAATTATTTATCATTATGTTTTGTTTTGTTTTGTTTTTTAATTGTTTATCATTATGTTTTTTTTTGTTTTGTTTTTTAATTATTTATCATTATGTTTTCTTTTGTTTTGGTTTTTTAATTATTTATCATTATGTTTTCTTTTGTTTTGGTTTTTTAATTATTTATCATTATGTTTTGTTTTGTTTTGTTTTTTAATTGTTTATCATTATGTTTTTTTTGTTTTGTTTTTTAATTATTTATCATTATGTTTTGTTTTGTTTTGTTTTTTAATTATTTATCATTATGTTTTGTTTTGTTTTGTTTTTTAATTATTTATCATTATGTTTTCTTTTGTTTTGTTTTTTTAATTATTTATCATTATGTTTTCTTTTGTTTTGTTTTTTTTAATTATTTATCATTATGTTTTCTTTTGTTTTGTTTTTTTAATTATTTATCATTAATTCAGATTTCTATAATTTATGGTTTGCTTTTAGTTTTATTCATGGGGGTTATTCTATTCAGGAGTTTAATGGAGTCTTGTTATTTTTCTCTTCATAGACAAGTTGGAGAGTCAAAGAAAGAAGGTCTTTGAGTTGGTCTCTAATGCAACGTTTATTACCAAGTCCATCGCATCCGTATTGTCATCTCTGCTGCGTTGTTGTGAGTTTGCCACATTCAATTGGCTCACACATGGTATGCGACTCTGGGGACAAACTAATAATATGAAACAGGATCCCGGAATTGAAATGTTTATGTCTTTATTAAGTCGTGACCCTTGGACATGGATTGAAGGTGTGCCTTCCCAAACTAGCCCTTGTCCCGTAGCTAAGTTGTAAGTGTCTCTGACTATCAATTAGATCATCATATATTCGATTACAGCTTGAGTCAATGCTAACCTAGCCACACTAAAGAGCCGCAATACAGTCTCTTTGTAGATGACCACACACACACACACACACACACACACACACACACACACACACACACACACACACACACACATTTCTGTGGAAATATTCTTTATTCACTTATATTTCTTTTTTATATACACCTATCCTTATTTAAGAAGCTCAATGTAATTACAAAGCATATAATGAGTGATGTTAACCATCTTACAATTTATTCCTTTAATAAAATGCGTTTGGGAATTTTATTAAAAAATGCAGCTTCTCTTCCAATTTTCGGATTTTTTTAATCATGTCCAAAAGCATTTTATTTCCTTCTGGTGGATTGATTGTTGCTATTTCTTCTGATGAATTAAGGGCAAAATAGATTCGCTGATTTATGTGATAATTAAGTGAATGATTTTGTGCTACGAAACAGAACAGATACTGTCAAGAATTGTAAATGTCAACTGAATTGAAGGAATACATTGTAAGATGGTCAATATCATCAAATTTGGAACATGATCTTTTGTCACTTATTAATTATATATATATATATATATATATATATATATATATATACAGAGAGAGAAAGAGAGAGAGAGAGAGAGAAAGAGAGAGAGAGATGACTATATATGTGTGTGTGTATACCTATAACACTTTTTAGAAATCAACTTCCAATCTAACCTTTAAAAAATGAGCAGAAATAGACATTCTACACATGCTGTCATTCAACCTGTCATCATCATCATCATCATCATCATCATCATCATCATCATCATCATCGTCATCGTCGTCATTGTCATCATCATGTGTTGGATGGTTTTTAGAAAGTGACTTCTAAACTAACCTATCTCTAACCTGTATTTTTTTTTTATCCCTCTTGCTTTCAGTTTCATCTTTAGCATTTACTTGTATGTTTTCCTTTGTCTCCTCCTGCCAACTAATGTTGCTACTTCAACTGGTTCACATCTACTCAAGCGCTCTCATCCATTCCTTCAATCTGGTCACATCAACGAAGTCTACTTTTCTGCACACACTTACCTACACTGTTCAGATTTAACCTTCCTCTGAGGTCATCAGATCTAAGCCTTTCTTCAAACGATTCACATAACACATCCCTCGTATCAGACTGAAAAATAAATTTAACAGAATAATATCTGAGAATGGCTCATTGTTTGAATGCAAATAAATTTTATTATTAGTTAAACATGTTGTAAAATGATTTTTATTTTTAGGCTTGATTGATCCGTTTGAAAAATCTGACATCTTCATCATTTTTTTCATGGCACAGGTACTCACGTTTCAAATAAAATCCGCTCGATGAAAATGAATATCAGACTTTGGCAGAACTCGAGGAGAAGAAGTCACGTGCTCCTACATCCTCCTTCTGACAATAAATGATCGGCACACATTTCCATCTGTCTCTTGGAATCGTATTTACCCTAAGTGGGTTTAGTCGACTTCCTTTTTATAGGAGGTAATTTTTTTTAGAAAATATTAAGGTACTTTTACTACTGCATTGAAATAATAACGTTATTATTTAGAAAGCCATTCTTAACATGAGGTGGGGAGGTTGTTTTTATTTTGTCCTTTCACCTAACAATTTAATAAAAACAATAATATCGTAAAACTTTAATTTAACTTGAAAACGCTATTTTTTTTTAAATAGCACGGTAACATAAGTGCATAAGACCTAATATTAAATTCTCAACCAATCATCTCCAGTCACATGTATATCACCGTCTGGGAAGGTAATTTTAAGGTTTTTAGAATATTTTAGATAATTTTAAGGTTTTTTCTTATTTATTTTATTTTATTTTTTTTTTTTAGCAGGGATCTCTCATCATTCT
The DNA here is from genome assembly GCF_053919585.1 of Euprymna scolopes. Taxonomy (NCBI): domain Eukaryota; kingdom Metazoa; phylum Mollusca; class Cephalopoda; order Sepiida; family Sepiolidae; genus Euprymna; species Euprymna scolopes. The sequence continues at coordinate 122,591,231 of NC_136489.1, read as the reverse complement.
CCCACATACAGCGCCTGGTATTCTCAAATGGTCACTAATCTGGTACTGACCAGGCTCAACGTTGTTCATCTTTGAAGATTTAATGGTAACCAGTATGTCATCATAATTATGCTGTTAGTGATTAATTCATTCACCAATTGCGCATATCATTTTCAGGACATTAATTTTTAAATAGCAGAGTCGTCGTCCTCCCAACATACATTCTTAAATGGTCACCTATCCGATATTGGCCAGATTCCATGTTGCTTAACTTCGGTGATCTGGCTGCAATGCAGTGGGTGGAGAAAATTGCTCACTGTAAATACGCATATGAGATCTTGCATCGCACCTCGCTATCTTGATTGGCATGACTGTAACAGAGCGAGGATACGCATGTATGGCAGCAAATGACTGAGCCATATGCGAAGTGACGTCACAGCAAGGAAAAAGAAAAAGACTTTTCAAAAAACAAAGAATGTGTGCACATTCCAATGATCAGGATCACATTCAGGAGGACAAGGGCAACGGTTTTGAACAAGAGACAAGGCCGTATTCGGGAAAGTATCCGGAAATAAATGTCGTTGGTTAAATAGGAAAAAGTGAGTCAAGTTTTCCTATATCGTTGTTTCTTGTGACGGTATCTACAATGTGTTGGGTTCTTACATGTTAATATGTGTGTAAACGTGTGCAAGGTTACATGGCCACATCACTCACAATTAGCAACCTGAAATGCTGCAATTATCTTGCATTTATTTTTTACTGCTTTTCATATTTTATTAATTTCAATACTTGGCCTACTCAGGAGGGGTCCTGGATATGATTTTAGGAGGCTGTTGTGAATGTGGTGCTGCCTATTACTTACCATTGCTCTCAGGTTCACTTTGGTCCAGAGTGTTAATACCTGTTAGGGCATCTGATGCTACTAGATCAGGCTGTCTGAAGATACTGGTTTCATGAACGAAAAAAAAAAAATGTATCAAACATTATAGTTTTTTACTTTCCCTTTGCAAAACTCAATCATGTTGTGCAAAGTACAAAAACAAAAATCTTCTTCTAAATGTCAATCTAGCCGAGCACCATGCATAAATATTTGAAGATATAAGAAATTTGAAAATTCTAAAATTACTGGAGTCAGGATTAAATAACCCGAAAGGAGTTGATATGCCGTAAACCAAACAAGCTAATCAAGTTAGTTAAAAAGTAATTAAAAAGAAAAACGCTCAAAGAGTTGGGAGACGCAAATAGCAAGGAAAAACTCATGCAATCCAAAAGGGGGCAGCCAAAAGTAGCAGTCTGTGAGTTAAAATGTTAAGCGATCGTATTTCAGTTTTCAGATGTAGCTATTTATTACTATATATATATATATATATATATATATATATATATATATATATATATATATATATATATATATATATATATTTTTTTTTTTTTTTGTTCTGCTTGTCTTTTTAAATTGTACTCATATTCAAATCATTATTGAATAGATTTAAACATTAGAATTGAGGCAGCTGATCTGTTGAATTTCTTTCAAAAGATGGCGGCAACGAACTAGATGTTCTGAAACTAAAGTCCCCTTTAGGATTGCCAGCAACCACTGCAAAAGAGTAATAAAAAAAACATAAGAGAGTTGTCTGCTCAGTTCGTCAAGTCTAAAATAACTGAGCTGCAGCTTGGTTCCCATGAGTTTTGGCGAATAACAAACAAGGTCCTGAACAGAGGCAAACAAACCATTATCAATGGACCTGAAGTAATTTCCTCAGCATCTGACGAAGCCAAATTCTTTGCTAAGAACTTTGCAGTAAATTATACCCTTTATGATCAGAACTGCATACCTCTCGTATTTCCTCCTCTGGCTGAAAATATACTATGCAACATACAAATATCGGTGTGTGATGTTGCCAAGCTTATCAAAAATCTTGATTCCAATAAAGCAACTGACTCTGATGGCATTCCAACCATAGTGCTCAAAAAGCTTCAACACGAACTAACTCCCATACTTACAAACCTGTTTAAATGTTGCCTTAAGGAAAAATGCTTCCCAACACCTTAGAAAACTTCATCAATCCATTCTCTATTTCAAAATTTTGGAGATCGGTCATCTGCCTGTTAGCAAGCAGTCTCCTGGGCATCATGAGTAAATTACTGGAATCTGTGATAAATAGAGAAGTGGTCAACTATCTTAGCAGAAATAACCTGCTCAGTAACATGCAATATGGTTTCCATTCTGCTAGATCTACAGCTGATGTGCTAACTGTAATATCTCACAGGATTAGTGAATCTCTTGGCGGCAGCTTTGTTTCTAGAGCAATTACTCTTGACATATCAGAGGCTTTTGATATGATAAGGCATAAAGGTCTATTTGTCAAGATTTTTCGGCTACAAAATAGCTGGAAACGTCCTTTCAATTATTAGATCATTTCTCTTTGATGGATTCATAAGAGGAGTAGTTAATGGGTAGAAATCAGAAATTCATAGTATCCTGGCATCCCACAGAGTTCCATCCTGGGCCTAACTATATGATCTCCCAAATAACATTCTTATTCTCACTTTTCTGATCTTGAGAAAGTGGTGTAATGGGGAAAAAGGTGGCTAGCTAATTTTAATGCAGCTAAAACTAAGCTTCTCTTTTTTCATCATAATCGTTTTGACCCCTATCAGGTTTCAGTTGAAATGAAAGGCTCTCATCTTGACAAACTTCTGGGACTGACCTTCACTCCTGACATCAAATCTGTTGGCAGGATCGCTGGAAAAATGGTTGGATCATTCTACCGCTCCAGTAGATATCTTACTGCCGATGCAATGCTCTATCTGTATAAAATCCAAGTACGTCTTAGGATGGAGTACTGTTGCTACATTTGGAAAGATGCCCAGAAAATCTTTTCGTGCTTGAACAGAGTATAAAACTGACTTTGATATCTGGTGAATGATGTTCTTTTCTCCTCTCTGCAGCCTCTGTCTCTCTCTGCTTTACCATTATTTTCATAGCAGGTGCTCGACTGAGCTTCGCTCCGTGGTTCTCCCCAGTAAGTCTTTCGTGGCAAACACCCGACTAGCTAAAACAACTATCAGCAATTACTCTCTATCTATACCTAAATCTAAGCGAAAATCCCATGAGCAGAGTTTTGTACCTAGCGCGGGTCGTCTGGGAGACACAAATGCTACAGAGTTGCTTCCCGACTGAAAATGACATGGTCGTTTTCGAGTCCAACGTGAATACGTTCTTGAAGAGCCATCCTCTAAAATAATCAAACTTTCATTACAGTACCCATTAACACTTGTCCTTGAGTGGCCTCTGGGCCTTGATGAGTGCTGATTACATGAAGTAAAACAAAACAAAAAGTACCACATCAATGAAAATGACAACAACAAAAATATGTCACCGTGATTATGTCGATCTATTCTTCCTACAGCGTCAAGAAGGAAGACGCCAAACTAAACGCACGCATAGAACTTTAATCTCAATAAAGCAAGTATTATCCCAGAAAAAGATGCTTTCTCACAAGGAAGCGAACGGAAGTTTCTGCAACAATAAACGCAGGTAATATCAGTTGTGGCCAACACGTTGATCGTGATAAACCAATCTGTTGTGATAAAGCAGTTGAACGTAGAGGAAGTGTGAGCCGCTTGCGTGACATTCAAATTTGCTTTTATCCTTTAGAAAATCGTCCTCCCTGCGACATTTGACGTATAGAATGGCCAGTCTGAGATTTCTGTTCTTCTACAGATCGCCATGCACGCGTGCGCGGCTTAATGTGCTTATGTTCATTTAAATGAAATAATGTCGAGTAGAGACAGCGACGTCACATTCTTAGGCTCGATGGAAGTTTTATTTACTTTAATAAAAATTGACCAAATAAAAGTGGGAACATTCCAGAATTCAATCTAAGTAAAAAATAAGAATACAGAAAAATATTTACGACGTACATACCAGTTAAAGAATGAAAATGTCATCTTCCAAACATCACGTAAATTGATCAAGAAGTTTTTTTTCTTAACTAAGAAAGTCAAACTTTATGACGGATCCATACGTTGTGTTTTGACCCGCCATGTTTAATAAATAAAACCGAGACAACTCAATTAAAAATACCGAGATGAAAATCAGCATTGTAATGCCTACAGTTTCCTATTAAAATCGCTAAAATTCGTAAAAAATATTTTCTTTTGCATAAAAGAAAACTACGAGATCAATGTACGTTATTTTTGGAATATGACATTTTCATTTCGTGATAGCTACATGCATCATAAAGATTTAGTTGTTTTTTTTTTGTAACATGAGCTGGAACTGTGGAAAAAAAGCCAATAAAAGTCACGTTTTATGATTTGATTTCTACCTCTTTTTGTTTTTTCGAATTATAAATTTTTAATTTGATCACGTGATACAGTATACATAATCCAATTAAATAAGTCACGTACTCAATCGCTATCTTTTTTTTTCTTTTTTACACATGAGTCACCACTTATTAAGGCCCGGAGGCCATTCGAGGATAAGGGTTAATGGGCATACATTAGTCAATGTGATTATAGTGTAGTAAACATAAGTAGTGGAATTTTTGTAAATTGGATTACTCGGGGGGGGGTCATCAAGAACTTGTTTACGTTGGACTTGAAGACAATCAGATTGTAGTCAGCTAGAAAGCAGGTAAACGGAAGAGAGTTCCACAAGCATGCAGTTCTAAGAAAGAAGCTTTGTTCATAGAATCTACATTTAGGTTGAGGCACAGATAAAGAGTGTGGGGAATTATTGATAGTGGTTCTGGCTAGATGAGTGTTTTTCATGAAAGTTTGGTGAGGAGGGACCATAGATTGAAAATAATGATAACGCAGAGACAGGCTCGCAACGTCTCTTCTGTAGGAAAGAAGTTGCAGGGAAGAGAAAAAGGCATCCCCATTAAGCTACAAAGTCTATTTTGAACTCTGTCAAAACAGGATAAGCTCCTTCTAGCAGTTCCTGTCCAGATGTGGCAACAGTATTCCATTGTTAGCCGTACCTGGCTTTTATATAGGTAGAGAATTGCATCAGGAGTGAGATATCTACTGGAGCGGTAGAAAGATCCTCCCATTTTTCCAGCGACCTTAGCAATGGATTTGATATATGTGTTCCATTTCAGGTCAGGAGTAAAGGTCAAGCCGAGAAGCTTTATAAAGTTAAGTATGTTTGTATGTTTCTATACTTATTTGCACACATTTCGTTCCTAAGCTAATTAATCGATCATTGCGAATTTCTGAACAAAACTACTAGGTGTAAAGATGAGTAGAGTAGGTTATATTTAGTTTAATATATATTTTTATGCTGCAGAGGGAAGCAGTGAGTAAAAAAATATTCTAAAGATCTGATGGCAATCAGAGTAATTGGAATCAGAAAAGTCTGACGAATCGCACAACGATGTTCACTCTACATAGTTCGGAACGCTTCTTTCTTAGAATTGCCCACCTATGGGACTGACTAAAATATCATTGCCTTCAAGTCCAATGTAAACAACTTCGGAAAAGTCTGACGAGTCACATGACGATGTTCTCTCTACACAGGTCTGAACGCTTCTGCTCACTGTCCCCTCCCCCCAGCAACCTGCTTTTATGGTGCCCGGGCATACCTCAAAATCACGAGTGAGATGGGATTTTTTTAGAACTGTGTCAGACAGACCACGGTCGCCATCTTGGATCTTTTCGTTTTTCCTTCTCAGCCTGCAGGACAGACAGACACAATCACGTTTTTTTGCGGTAAGCCTTCTCTATTTTCTCCATAGACCACCATCAAGGTAGCATGCTCCAAATTCAGCTCCCACTTGGAGGCTGTGATGGAAGCTGAAGCCAGTTAGTTTGAGTGAGATGTATTCGGCAAAAGATCTAAGAAATCCACTTTGAATTTTTAGAATGCAACAATTATTAGCCAAGATATGACGCTTTGTCTTTCCTTTCCAAAAAGTGTAAAATTTGTCCCGACTACTCTGTAAATGATTTTTTTTATAATTATTTTTTTATTTTGTTTTACTATTCTAAATTTTTGCTCTTCCTTCTGCTAGATCTACAGCTGATGTGCTGATTGTAATATCATACAGGATTAGTGAATCTTTTGATGGAGGTTTCATTTCTAGGGCAACTGATTTTGATATATCAAAGGCTTTTGATAGAGTAAGGCATAAAAGTCTTCTTCACAAGATTTACAGCTACGAAATGGGGATGAAAACTCAAATAGCTCTTTCTAGGAGCATATTTTGAAGTCAATTCTGAGTATTGCTTTTAAGGTTGTTTTGCATAATCTTTTTCATATATATATATATATATATATATATATATATAGGGCTCCTTCAGTCTTTGACAGACTATGGATACCTACTGTAAGGGTGCCTGTGCGTGAAATTTTTGTGGCAGGAGGTGCGCAATCTCCAAGCACACCTCTCCTGAGTTGACATTGTTAATATCAATGGCAAGTGAAGTGTATGTACAGGACGACTGGAAAAATGCTGAAAAAAGCGGAGAGCTCATACAGCACCCAGAATTCCCAAATGGTCACCCATCTGGTACTAACCAGGCTCAATGTTGCTTAAATTTGATAATCTGATGAGAACCGGTGTGTCAACGCAATTATGCCAATTATATATATATATATATATATATATATATATATATATGTGGTATGGCATAAAGGTTGACCATTACTCCTGATCTTAAATGGAACACGTACATCAAATCTGTTGCCAAGGCCGCTGGAAAAATGGTGGGATCTTTCTATCGATCCGGTAGATATCTCACTGCTGATGCTATTCTCTATCTATATAAGAGCCAGGTACGTCCAAGGATGGAATACTGTTGCCACATCTGGGCAGGAGCTGCTAGAAAGGACTTGGCCTGCCTTGATAGAGTTCAAAATAGACTTCGTAGCCTCATAGGAGATGTCCTTTTCTCTTCCTTGCAACCTCTATCTCACAGAAGAGATGTTGCGAGTTTGTCTCTGATGTATCGTTATTTTCATGGAAAGTGTTCGACTGAGCTTCAATCTATGGTCCCCCCTCGCCAAACTTTCACAAGAAACACTCGTCTAGTTGTAAACACTATCAATAATTCCCTCCACTCTTTATCTGTGCCTAAACCTAAACGTAGATTCCATGAACAAAGCTTCTTTCTGAGAACTGCACGCCTGTGGAATTGTCTTCCGTTTTCCTGCTTTCCGGCTGACTACAATATGGTTGTCTTCAAGTCTAACGTAAATAAGTTCTTGATGAGCCGTTCCATATAAGTTATCAAATTTACCAAATTTTCATTACTAATGATTACTATATTGTCCAATTTCTACTGTACACTCTTTAACCCTTATCCTTGAGTGGCCTCTTGGCCTTGATAATGTGGTGATGCCTATGTAAAATATATATATATATATATATATATATATATATATATATATATATATATTTATAAGAACACAAATTTAAGACTATAAATTATATTTTACTAGCAGGACCTGTTAACTGGCATTGCCTGGTGGTAGCAGGTATCCCCCTCCTACGTAAAAATCTAAAGTATGGCTGTTGTTGATTTTGTTGTTGGTCAACCCCCAACCTCCTCATGTTAAGAACGGCTTTCAGAATAGACACCCCCAAGAATGGCTTTCGGAATTGACATGCCATTTTGTGAGTGGGGGTGGTGTTGTCACAAAATTTCTTTTTCGAAATGTTTTTATTTTCCTTCCATCTTCTTCCACTTTGTTAACTGCAGTTTCTTCTTAGGAACAACGCGATTGCTTCTTTACTCCTGTGTGTGTGTTTTTATAGACGCCTTGCAAAGGCTTCACTGATGTTAGACAACAACAACAACAACAACAACAACAACGACAGCAACAACAACAACAACAGTCTTAAAAGAAAAAAAAAAACGCAAACGAAATTTATAATAAGGTACAAAATAAAATGAAGATGCACATAAAAAAGAAGATGGTGTAATTCCCCTCTATATACACACACTTCAAAAAAAAAGATAAATCAAAGGAAAATTAAAAAAACAAAAAAAAAAAAACAAAAAAAAAACAAAACAAAACAATCACACTTGTAAAAAAAAAAGCGAAGGCCCAAAACAATTTATTATGTTATTTTCATGTTAATAAAATTATGGTAAATTAGAAAAAAAAAAAAAATTATTTTTGATTACTGTAAAAGCATGTAAATGTTGAATGTGCATGCATTTTCTCAAACGTAAAAACACCTTTATTGGAGGGGTTGATCTATCGATTTTAGCTTTACCGGTATTTTAAAATCAATAAATATTTATTATTTTATCAATACTACCAACAGTGGCCCATTTTGCTTTAAACAAAATCAAATAAAAAAGGCAATTAAAAGAATCGTTCTTGGCATCAGAAAAGTAAACATAAATTTTTCCGATTCCGATACTGATTCCCATATCTCCAAAAAGTTCAGATTTTTACGATTTTTGATTCTGATTCCGATTAATCACCCCAGCACTAGCTTAGAGCTGATGACATTAGAGGAATATTAAATCTGGACAGTATAGAATAATGTATGCAGAACAGGAGACTTTGTTGGTTTGGTTACATTGAACGAATGGATGAGAGTTCTTGGGCTAGTAGATGCAGACTTAAAACTTTAAGCTGACATATCAAACTTTGATTCTGACCAGCCAATTTTTATTTGTTATTGTTGTACCATGTTATTAGCACTTTAATAACATATATTTCTATGTAAATAATATTACGGCCTCTTTCAAAACAGACATCATTAGACATTTTTTCTACTTACAGATAATAGAGATTAAACCCGAATGCTTATTGGCTGTCTATTAATATTAGATTAAAAACGAACCGGATATATGTTTCTATCCAAGCCTCGATTTTCAATGAGATTGTAGTGTAATGTTGTACAGACGGACACACAGACACACAGTAAAGTGAGGTGACGGTGGTTATGTGGTTAATGACACCGGCTGACAACATGGGTTTGTCAAGTTAGAATTCAATCCATTCCACAGAAACACTTTTACTTATTGACGCTGGCAACTTAAAAAACAGATTATCTACAGTCTTATATACATATATATAAAACATACCATTACAAAAAAGACTATCTACAGTCTTATATACATCCATATAAAACATACCATTACAAAACGGATTAATCTACAGACTTATATGCATCTAGATAAAACATACCATTACAAAACGGATTAATCTTCAGTCTTATATACATATAGATAAAACATACCATTACAAAACGGATTATCTACAGTCTTATATACAGCCTTTGAGACTTTACACGACCGGTCGCCACATTCGATTGAAAATTTCTTGGGCGACTAAAAGTCGTAAATCACTCGCCCGCCAGTCGATAAAATTTCTTTAAATAAAGAAACGGGGAAAACTAATTTATTTTACGGCCCTCAAATAGGCGGTGACTTAGAATGACCTATGACTCATCATTTGTAAATTCTTTCATCTCTAGCTGTGAGACCGCTGGAATATCGTATTGAAAAAAGAGTGGTCACGCTAAAGGTCAACAAGAGGTCAAATTTTCACATTCGGCGTGCAGTCAAAATGTCGCCTTCATTTAGCTCTCTGATTTTAAAATTCATTTGGATAAAAAATTCTTCGACGCTACAACTACATACACTTCATGCTTACAAAAGTAAAGACGAACATTCGAAAGAGGAAAAAAACGCATTGTTTCGTCAAGCATGCACCGAAAATTAAATTATACAACGAGTAATCATATTTTTCTCAATTATATAAATTCAGATATTTGCATGCTCTTTTTTGTGCAACTTTCAAAAAATCATCGATACCCAATTTTAAAAATAATATTCGAAATTTTAGAATGTTGTTCCGAGGTGAATTCTTTGTTTTAATAGAAACAAAAGAGACCAATTTCTGTTCTATATCAAAGTTTTTTTTCCATAAATTACAAAGAAATTTAAATTTTAAAAAGATATTAAACCATGCCGATTTTCGAAGAAATTTAGTTCATTTCAGCTAAATAGTATTTTCTTTTTTCTTTTTTTTTTTTTTTTGAATATCGGAGATTTCGGGCTACGGTGATCTCGAACCAGGAAATTTCAGTCCACAATCGTGAATACCCGGAGATTTCGTAACACTTTTTTTTCAACACCCACGGTTTAGGCTAGATATTTTAATTTTTGTATAGAAATTTTACGACATAATTTGGGTATCGGAAGTTTGTTGATATTTTTATTAAGAATAAAGAAGAAAAAAAACTTTAATTGAATGATTTTTCGGCCAACACATTTTTTCAACACCTACGGTTTAGGTCTTTTTCAACATCCATGGGTGTTGAAAAAACGTGTTGGCCGAAAACTCGTTCAATTAAAGTTTTTTGTCCTCTATATTCTCCTGGTACGAGATCTCCGTGGCCTGAAATCTCAGCCTACCATTTTTTTTTTATACACGTGTGGATTTTTAAAGAAAGAGGGTTTTTGTAATTCTGGCTATCTGTAATGTACATTTTCAACCAAATTAAAAAAAATATCGATGCGTTCATTTTGTTTTCTTTCTTTCACTTTTTGTCTCTTTATGTATTTTTTTTAAATTGACAAAACGTGTGCTTATAATGATTTAAACTCTTCGAAATTATATCAAAGATGATTATAATAATTTCTTGATTTGTTGTAAAATTATTTACTATTATTGACTGAAACAAAGATATGAATTCGGGCGAGTAAAAATATTTTGGGGCGAGTAAATTTTCCCTCACACTCGACCGGCGGTCGAGTGATTTTTTTTTTTCAAATCTCAAAAGCTGCTTATATATATCTAGATAAAAAATACCATTACAAAACAGATTATCTACAGATAAAACATACCATTACAAAACAGATTAACTACAGTCTTATCTACATCCAGATAAAACAGATTAATCTACAGTTTACATACATTTAGATAAAACATATCATTATAAAATAAATTAATCTAGTCTTATATATATCTAGATAAAAAATACCATTACAAAACAGATTATCTACAGTTTTATATACATCTAGATAAAACATACCATTACAAAACAGATTAACTACTGTCTTATATACATCCAGATAAAAATACCATTGCAAAATAGATTAATCTATAGTCTTACATACATCTAGATAAAACATACCATTATAAAACGGATTTACCTACAGTCTTATATACATCTAGATAAAACATACCATTATAAAACAGATTAACCTACAGTCTTATCTACATCCAGATAAAACAGATTAATCTACAGTTTACATACATTTAGATAAAACATACCATTATAAAATAGATTAATCTAGTCTTATATACATCTAGATAAAACATACCATTACAAAACAGATTAACTACTGTCTTATATACATCCAGATAAAAATACCATTGCAAAATAGATTAATCTATAGTCTTATATACATATAGATAAAACATACCATTATAAAACGGATTTACCTACAGTCTTATATACATATAGATAAAACATACCATTATAAAACGGATTTACCTACAGCCCTATATATACATTTATATAAACCCAATAAAAAAATATTTGAAGCCAACTTTTCTTTTTCTAAAATGACTGGATTGAAAATTAAAATCACTCGAAAAAAAGGTTGATATGGCGTAAACGGAAACAACAAAACTACCAAATTGTCACACGCTAAAACATTTTATCACTTAGAAGTGCTGATTAAAGAAACACCTGCCATAAATTTTAGTGGTTGTGTTAAGCTGATATTTGCTAAACCAAATTCAATTATGAGTTGATTGATACTTTCTCACAGGTTTTCAACGATTTCTGCCAACTACAAGAAAAGCAATGAGACGATCATTATTATTATTTACTCACTAGGAGTAGTCACATAGGTCATCATTTCTTTTTGAGAACAACTTGTGTTGTTCTCTGGAATCTGAGTGACAACAACTCTTTCTGTGTTTCTAATACTCTCCATCTCTTTCGATAATCTTTGCAAATGAATTTGCGTTATCACAACAGCTGCTTACCATTGATTTCTTATTGGCAGCCACCATTTATCTTCACTGTAATTTGGATGACAATAAACCTTCCCAAAGTCCCAGTTGTTATTATCTGTATATTATTACGCTTGTCGTTTCTACCGTTATCATCGTATACTTAAAAATAAAAATGGAATATTCCAAATCGCACCAACCGTTATTATACTAATTTCTATTATGAAAATGGAATATTGCCAACCAGCTGGTGGATACAGATCAGAATACCTATAATTTATTCATCGCCAGCCAGTGTCCAGTGGGTGCAGATCACTATACTCATAAGCTATTTATCGCCAGCCAGTGTCTATTACGTGCAGATCACAATACTAATAAATTATTTATCGGCATCCAGTATATGTTGGGTGTTCATCACAATACTAATAAATTCTTTATCTCCAGCTAGTGTCTGGAGGGTGTAGATAGCACTACTCAGTTATTAATTGCCAGTCAGTGTATGGTGGGTAAAGACCACAATTCTCATAAGTTATTTATCGCCTGCCAGTGTCTGATGGGTCCAGATCACAATACTCAAAATTTTTTTTTATCGCCAGCCAGTTTTTGGTGGGTACAGATCAAAATACTAAGTTATTGCCAGCCAGTGTCTGGTTGGTACATATCACAATACTCATTTATCACCAGCGATTGTATGGTGGGTGCAGGTCACAATACTAATAATTTATTTATCGCCAGCCATATTTGGTGGGTGGAGATCACAATACTAATAAGTTATTTATCGCCAGCCATATTTGGTGGGTGGAGATCACAATACTAATAAGTTATTTATCATCAGCCAGTGCATGGTGGGTGCAGATTACAATCCTAATAAGTTATTCATCGCCAGCCAGTGTCTGGTGGGTTCAGACCATTATACTAATAAGTTAGATATCGCCAGCAAGTGCCTGATGAGTGCAGATCTCAATACAAAGTTACTTATTGGAAGCCAGTCTATGGTTTGTAAAGATCTCAATATTAAGTTATTTACTGCCAGCCAGTATCTAATGGGTGCAGATCACAATACTAATTAGTAATTTATAGCCAACCAGTGTTCTGTTGGTGTAGGTTACAATAATAAGTTATTTTTTGCCAGCCAGTGTCTTACTTCTATTTTTTGTAATAATATATCTCAAGCGGTTATCCATATTTGTCTACAAAAATATTTATTTTTTAATTCATGGTCTGGTCGATTTAATATTACACTGATTATTCCATTGAAGGACATTCTATTGCTTGCTTATGTGAGGATGTTTTCAATTATCGTGGAATTTCCACAGGTTCTGCTAGTTATTATTATCATTATTATTATTATTATTATTATTATTATTATTATTATTATTATTATTATTATCTTTGTTGTTGTTGTTTTTGTCGTTGTTGTTGCTGTTGTTATTATTATTAAATAAATTTTGAAATTATTATTGCTAATATTATTATAATCATTATTATTATTATTATTATTATTATCATTATTATTATTATTATTATTGTTGTTATAATTATTATTATTATTTACTGGGAATTCTCACACACAGATTGCTCACTGATGACAACCTATGGTGTTCCATGAAGTCTGCAAGACAACTGCCTTGGGTTTTCAGTTCTTATCCTGTTTTTTAAAACCTTTGCAAATAAATTTACAATATCGGAATAGCTGCTTGCCATTGTATTCTTGCTGCCAATGACTATTGGTCTTCATTGAAATTTGAGTAGCAATAAGCCTCCCCAATGTCCCAATTCTCTTCATACTCATCCAGCGGAGGTCTGATTTGTGCTTTCTCCTCTCGGTCTTTCAATCCCAATCCTCCTTGACCCATCTCGACTTCCTTGTTTGGTGCCAGTTAATACCAACACTACAATTGTTTCCCGGGGGGGGGGGTTAGTTAACTTACAGTTTCGCGCATGTGGCTCATGTCTATTAATCTCAACATTCAAAGTTTTTCCTTAATATTTCATTATTGTTTATCCATTGTATCTTCTCAACCATTCTCCTGATTCAAATTTCTCCCATTCTTTTTTCAAAGTTTTCCAGAATTGTTCCTGGTTCTCCTATTATTATTGGTCTTATCTTGACTTTCTTCATCTTCCATATGCCTTTCAGTTCTCTTGCCAGTTCTGTGAATTTGCTTTGTTTCCCCATCTCCTTGACGTTCACCCCGTAGTTTGCTGGGACGGCAAAATCTACAATCTGGCAGGATTTTTCCTTCTTGTAAACTAATATGAGATCCAGTCTCCTTTCCGTGCTTGGCTGGGTTTATCTGTTTGTACCTCCATGTCACACAGGATTTAATGATTTTCATTTTCGAGTACTGCTACCCTTTTGTGTTTGTATCATTTGTCTGGGTGTTCAACATGCAGTTGTTTGCCTAGTTTCCAGTGTATTGCCTTTCTCACTAGGTTGTGTATATTTTTATATTCTTTTGGGGCTAGTTTGCTGCATTCACTTATTATGTGGTTTATTGTTTCGTCTCTTTGTTATTGTTATTGTTATCTATTATTATAATTTAGTAAGTAGGAGTCATCATCAGCGATTGCTCACAAAACAAAACATATGGTGTTCCCTGGTTTGTCTCTCCTCCTTCTCAATTATTTGGTGTGGTGCCAGTCAATGCTGACAATATAATTTTTTTTTGTTGGGGAGGGGTAATCAATTTACAATTTTGCAGTTTCTGTTTTCTTGGTTGCGTCTTTTTGTTTTACTTTTGTTCGTGTTTGTCACTCATGCGGATTAGTTTCCGCATTCAAGGGTTTTCCTTAAAATTTCATTCGTTGTCAGCATTACCGTCCATTGTATAGTCTCAGTCTTCCCCTTGGTTCCGATTTCTCTTAGCCTTTTTTTCAAAACTGTTTGGGATTGTTCCTGGTGCTCCTATAATTCCTACCAGATCAGGCTGTTTGAAGATAATTGCTACCAGATCAGGCCGTCTAAAGATATTGGCTTCCTGGGACGAAATGCACCTGACATTGATGCTTTTTTTTTTTTGTTTTTCTGCTTTCTTTTGCAAAACTTTTTGTTCTGCAAAAACAAAAACAAAAAACAACAGCCCACCTTTTACCCTTTTTTCTTCTTCCCATTTCCCTCTTTCTCTTTCCATCTCCTCTACTTCATGACTGGTTTTCTAACTTAAAATGTACCAAACATTAACACTGTAACCCCTTTCCCTCTCCCATTGCAAAAGTCAATCATGTTCTGCAGGGCAGGGAACAAAAACGATAAAATCCACTATAAAACAATCAAACCAAACACTACAAACTAGCGATTGAAGATACAAAGAGCTCGAAGAATAAAAACCTTCAACAAAATGACTGGATGCAACATGAATACTATTTCCAAAATAACTGGATTCGGCATTAAATAATTTGAAAAGGGTTGATATGCCGTAAAACAAAACAACCAAACCAAACGAACAATTATTGGTAATATATTGATGTTCTTTATGTTTCGTATGCCTTTCAGTTCTCTAAGTAATTCCCCATATTTGTTACATTTTTTTTGTCTCTGATATGCACCCTGTGAAAAGCTGGGACGGCAAAATTTACAATTTAGCAGTTTCTTTTATTCTTGTTAATTATTATGACATCTGGTGTTCTTGCTCGGATTAGTTTATCTGTCTGTACCGCCATGTCCCAAAGGATTTTGTGGTTTTCGTTTTCCAGTACTGTCTCCAGTTTGTGTTTTAACCATTTGTCCGAGGTGTAGTCGTCTACAGAGCTCCCAGTGGATTACTTTCTTATGCAGTCGTTTCTGTCCTTATATTCCTTTTGGGCTAATTTGCTGCATTCATGTATTATGTGGTTTATCGTTTTGTCTCTTTGTCCACAAAGTTTACATTCACTGTTTTCCTGTGTTTTATCTATTTTAGCTTCAATGTGATTAGTTCTTACCGCATTGTTCCATACAGCTGTCAGTAGAGATTCTGTTTCTTTGTTCATGTGCCCTTTTCACATCCACATCCAGGTGTTTTCATGATTCTCTTCTTTTGTCTACTTTATGAATCATCCATGTAGCCCTATTTCTTCCCACTTTTCTTTTCTTGTCTTTTGGTTTCTGGTTTCATCCTTTATTATTCTTCTTGATGGTGTCTCTCGCTGTGGTGACCAGTCTTTTTGTGTTCTGTACTTTTCCAAGTCCATTTTTTGCCCTTTCTACACAGTCTTCTGCATTTATCAGTCCTCTTTTTCCTTCGCTTTTGTTTACTTTTCAATATCATCTTTCAGAGGTAATGTATTGTGCATTGTCATTAGTTTCCTCGTCTTCTGATCAAAATACATAAGTTCTACTTTGGTTCAGCCTATGAATGGTCCAGAGTACCTTATACGTGATACTGCCCAGTTCTTTAATCCTTATAATTAGATTCCTACTGTATAGTTTATTATTATTATTATTATTATTATTATTATTATTATTATTATTATTATTATTCACTAGGAGTTGTCACTCAGTCCATCAAAGATTTCTCTTTGAGAACAACCCGTGGTGTTCCCTGGAATCTGAGTGACAACAAGTCTCTCCAGATTTCCAGTATTCTCCTCCTTCTTAAATAATCTTTGCAAATAAATTTGTATTATCGCAACAGCCGTTTATCATTGATTTTTCATTACTAGTGACCATTGGTTTCACTGAAATTTGGATGGCACTAAGCCTCCTCAAGGTCCTGGTCCTCTTCACATTCATCCAATAGAGGTCTGCTTAGTACTTTCTCTCCTCGGTCTTTAAATCTTCATTGGCCCATTTTGACTACTTCGTTTGGTGCCACTTTTTTAGGGATAATTTACAATCATACAGTTTCAGTTTTCTCGATATCATATGGTGTTTCTTTGTGTTTTACTTCTATTGTAGTTTCTATATGTCTTGCTAACGTCTGTAGCTTATGTGCCCTAGTTTCTGCATTCAACCGTTTTCCTTAATATTTCAGCAGTTTTCATTATTTTTATTAGTTGTACCTCCTCGGTCTTTCTATTATTATGGGCTCACAAGACGTTTTCACACAAGTTATCAAGGATCTCTCCTTGAAAACAGCCTGTGGTGTTCCCTGGAAGCTGAGTGGCAACAAGTCTCCTCAGATTTCCAGTACTCTCCTCATCTTTCTGTAGTACTTGCAAATAAATTTGCATTATCGCAACGGCTGCTTGCCATTGATTTCTCATTGGCAATGGCTATTGGTCTTCATTGGAATTTGAGTAGCAATAAGCCACCCCCAAGGTCTCAGTCCTTTTTGCACTTGTCTGGCGGAGATCTGGTCAGTGCTCTCTCCTTGGTCTTTCCTTCCTCCTTGACTCTACTTCGCTGTTTGGTCTCACTTTTTTTTTTCTTTTAAGAGGTGGGGGTCACTGATGTGGTAATCAGTGGGTGTGTGTGGGGTGGGGGGGGTAGATAACTTATAGATATGCAGCTTCCATGTTCTTGGTTCCATTTGGCGTTTCATGTTTTTGCCTCTGCAGCAGTTTGTCTGGTCCGCACTTGCTGCTCATGTGTGTTAGTTTCACCACTCAAGGGTTTTCCTTAATATTTCAACCGTTTTCATCATTTTTATTCATTGTATTTTTTCCAGTCATTCCTCTGATTCCAATTTCTCCCATTCTTTTTTCAAAGTTTTTTGGGATTGTTCCTAGTGTTTCTACTATTTATTATTATTATTATTATTATTATTATTATTATTATTATTATTATTATTACGGCATAATCACGTTGACACACCGGTTCTTGTCAGATCAACAAAGTTAAGCAACGTTGAGCCTGGTTAGTACCAGATGGGTGACTATTTGGGAATTCTAGGCACTGTATGAGCTCTCCGCTTATCTCAGCATTTGTTTCCAATCGTCCTGTACTTGCCACTGGTATTTAAGAATGTCGATTCAGGAGAGGTGTGGTTGGAGATTGCGCACCTCCTGCCACAAAAATTTAATGCGCAGGCACCCCTTCGTAGGTATCCATCGTCTGTTAAAGACTGAAAGAGGCCCTTTATTATTATTATTGTTTTCATTACTATTATTATTGTTTTTCTTCTTCTTCTTCTTCTTCTTCTTCTTCTTCTTCTTATTATTATTATTATTATTATTAAATAAATAAATTTCAAAAGGTTGAAACGCTGATTTAATCAATTCTTGCAAATCAACTCAAATAAAAACATTCAAGTTCGTGTTTTTCTGCCAAAATTGAAGATGGCAGAAAAATCCTGAATCATCTGAAGTAGATTTTCTTTTTAGACAGAAAACGAATTTGAATACATTACTGCACTAACCTTACCTCAGTGTGATTTCATGTTTACTGAACTAGCACTTATTTTATTTACGCCCCCCCCTCTCCCGCTATAGGAGGTGAGACACAAGGTCATGTATGGGTTTGATGAAAGTGTTCATTTTAAAAAAAAATTTTACATAAGAGTCACCACTGATCAAGGCTCAGAGGCCACTCGAGAACAAGGGTTAATAAGCGTACAGTAGTCAATGGGAAAAATGTAGTAATTGTTAGTAGTGGAAATTTGGTAAATTGGATTACTTAAGGAGCACGGCTTATCAAGAACTTGTTTACATTGGACTTGAAGACGACCATATTGTAGTTAGCTGGAAAGCAGGCAAGCAGAAAAGAGTTCCACAGGTGCGCAGTTCTAAGAAAGCAGCTTTGTTAATGGAATCTACGCTTAGGTTTAGACACTGATAAAGAGTGGGGGAAATTATTAATAGTGTTTTCAACTAGATGAGTGTTTCTCGTGAAAATTTGGCTAGGGGTGAGACCATAGATTGGAGCTCAGACGAGTACTTGCCATGAACGAACTGGATTTGAACATGCAACACCCCGGTTTTTAGTCCGTGTTGTTAACTACTTAATATGGAACTAACTGTTATATATCAGGCCACCAGAATCATACAGTGCCAAGCACTATATATAAAGCAAACGAGTTATGTAAACCCCAAACTCTCCCCTATGCGGAGCACGAGTCAAGGATACAGAATATATCTGACAATACGGTCAAAGTGCAATGTTTATTAAAATATCCAAAACGACTGAAAAAAAAAGATAAACTGGCTGATGTTGAGGCTCTGTCCCTCTTTGTACCCCTTGAACATGCGTCTTATCTCCATTCTAGATGGAGATAAAGCTCTTCGTGAAGAAATGGAAGAAAACCACAACTTCATTGGCAACTGTGGCTGTTAGTGAAGAATCTGATGACGCTGATTATCTGGATGATCTCAACGCATTTGTGGATTATGTTGATACCAACGTCAGTGCAGAATGCTTAAGAAGCGCGGTAAGTGTAGTAGAACTTTGTCTTTGACTTAATTAAACTTTATTACTATGTTTACAGGGCAATAATAACGCATTTCATTGTCACTGTTCTTACAATAATCATAATTACATCACAACTATCATTATTGTTGCAATTAACATGGGATGATGAGATAGTTAAGGTGTTAGAGATCATTTTAAAACAAACCGCAAACGAATATCTCTATTAGTTTTTTTTTTTTTTTTTTTTTTTTTACATAGGCATCACCACATTATCAAGGCCAAGAGGCCACTCAAGGATAAGGGTTAAAGATTGTACATTAGAAATTGGACAATATAGTAATCATTAGTAATGAAAATTTGGAAAATTTGATAACTTATATGGAACGGCTCATCAAGAACTTATTTGCGTTAGACTTGAAGACAACCATATTGTAGTCAGCCGGAAAGCAGGAAAACGGAAGACAATTCCACAGGCGTGCAGTTCTAAGAAAGAAGCTTTGTTCATGGAATCTACGTTTAGGTTTAGGCACAGATAAAGAGTGGGGGGAATTATTGATAGTGTTTACAGCTAGACGAGTGTTTCTTGTGAAAGTTTGGCGAGGGGGAACCATAGATTGAAGCTCAGTCGAACACTTTCCATGAAAATAACGATACATCAGAGACAAACTCGCAACATCTCTTCTGTGAGATAGAGGTTGCAAGGAAGAGAAAAGGACATCTCCTACGAGGCAACGAAGTCTATTTTGCTGAGCGACACAGGTTAGAATGTCGCAAGATTTTGAACCCGTTTTCAGACATTTTCATAAGAGGTGCTTAGTATCGTATGATTCTGTGAGCATCATGCATATTACCTAAATAAGGAGAATCGATCGAGTGTTTTTCCAATAAATTTCAATGCTGCATAATTATATTTAACTAGCTAGTCGTAAAAGTGTTTCCAAACTGCTAAGTCTCGAGTCATTATATTGAACAAAGATGGCGGTAGTAAATTAAATCGGTGAAGAATCAATGCAGTCACGGTTTAGAGTGTTGAGTAATTCTTAAGAACAAAGATGGCGGCAAAGAATCAATGTACCCCGGATCAGTAGTTGTTCAATCGTTTCAAGACGGAGACTGGCAGCGAATTGACTTGCATCCAAAATTTGATATTTTTATAATGAGCTTGGAAGCTTCTCATAACCGGAGAATGAGGTTGGAAGCTTCTCATAACTGGAGTTATAAATAAGATCCTCCAAATGTTGGTAGCCATGACCTCCATTATAATCTTGGGGATGAGTCTTCTTGTGGCTTCGGCAGCTTGGAGACTGGATAGAAAGTACTCATCAAGAATCCGTTCTTGACACTCAGCCCGATAGGTGCGGGCCCGGGAACTTTTTTGTCGGGGGGGGGGGGGAGTGCACCTCCTTCAGGGGAGCTTGCATGTATCCCACTTTCTGACCTTGTGTCACATATTGCTGTGGTGGGCAATTAAATATCTACCCTCCAATATGATTAAAAAACATTTTAACAGAAACTTACTAGGAGTAATCTATCATGTGGAAGAAAACCGATTAAACATTTTTCCACATGTCTGAACACCTTATATTCCAAATTTCAAGTGTAAATCAAAAATTCGTTGAGTATATAGGTCGAGAAGTGTCATTACACATATTCTCATTTTTATAGATATATAGATTATTGATTACCCATCTGTTTGGCACTATTATCTTCTGAAAACTCAATTATATTTACATAAATGTTTTATATGGTTCATATATAGATTAAAAAAAAACATTGATACAAAAATATGTGTTTAATTAATAATTTAATGACCAAATAATATCGTCACCATTAAATTTAATGTTGAAAATTCGTGTTCAATTAATAATTTAATGACCAAATGATATCGTCACCATTAAATTTAATGTTGAAAATTCGGGCTCAATTAATAATTTAATGACCAAATGATATCGTCACCATGAAATTTAATGGTGAAAATTCGGGTTCAATTAATAATTTAATGACCAAATGATATCGTCACCATTAAATTTAATGTTGAAAATTCGGGCTCAATTAATAATTTAATGACCAAATGATATCGTCACCATGAAATTTAATGGTGAAAATTCGGGTTCAATTAATAATTTAATGACCAAATGATATCGTCAACATTAAATTTAATGTTGAAAATTCGGGTTCAATTAATAATTTAATGACCAATTGATGTCGTCACCATTAAATTTAATGTTGAAATCCTATTTAAAAGTAAAACGTAATTTGGTAAGGCAAAAAAAAGGCTCTTTCTGAATTTTTTGAGATGAGAATTGAAAATTTGTATTTTCCGACTACTGTTTTCTAATCTTGAGTGTTATTCGCACAACGTTTCGACCGACGTAACCGCCAACCTTCTTCGGGTATATCTTAGCTGACGGAACGAGAGCATGCTACTCCCGTGGATTAAATAAAGAATTCTGTTCAAAATTTCGTGCAGATTCCGGAGTTCGACAGAAAGATTCCCGAGTTTGATAAGATACTCCTGAAGAAAGTCGGAGGTTACATGGTGGGGAGGGGGGTCATAGCGGAGACAAATATAATGGGGAGATAATATTGTTGTGTTGACATATTGAAACCGTATCTCATTGTGTGGGTGTGAGTGTGCATATATCAAAAGTGTATATATCGTCAAGTGTGGAGATTCTTCTGTTGATAGATAACGGGATACATTTGATAAGGTTTTATATTATAGGTTGAGAGATATGACGTACAGTTCTTTTTACATCAGAGGGGAGATACTTCACTTATGATGATGGTGGAGGAGACACATAATACTTGAAGGGGGTTGTACAAAGTTCTTTTACAAGACAGATAGATAATGCACATTTACCTTTCCGTTGTAATGACGACACAAAGACAGTTTACAAAATATAGATGATGATTCTTTAATCACCCAGCTGGCTGATTGATGACTCAGGAATTCAAGCTTGTATGGCTACATGGTCTTTCTCCTCTCCTCCCTTCTCCTCTAAGTGGCATCAGCTCCCAGTCTGACCTACTCTGTCTGAGTCTTTTCTTTTTTTAATTTTCTTCCTTTGAAGATTGTAACGTTGGGTATGGGGCAGCCAAACCAGCTGCCAACATTTTCCTGCTTTTTATTGAAACCAGCCGAGAGCTCTTTTTAGTATCCTCGTTGTTCCGTTCAGTGCAATTGTCTGGATCTCTTTTGCACTTAGTTCACCAGGAATATTAGTTAGGTAGGACTTCAAGTTCTTCTTAAGCCCTGTGGCACCTATAATAACTGGTATGATTGATATCTCCCTAAGATTTCAGTTTCTGTTCATATCATACATGAGACCTTGATATTTGGTCTGTTTTTCCATTTCAGCTTTGTTCAGACCTCCATCATTAGGAACATTCACTTCAACCAAGGTTGCAACTCTCTCTCTCTGACTTATTCCATATAACTCTGTCAGGTTTGACAGGTGTACTGTGCCTGTCTAACTAACTTCGAACCCTGTCTCCATATATTGATAATCTCCTTTCTTGGTGACGTTAGAGGCCTGCTTCGCCACATGAAATCTATTCATGTGGATTTTATCTATGTATGTTCACACACACTTTTGGCAAACAAAGAATTGTCCAATATCTAATCTATTTGTTAATCATTATTTCTAAACTTGTATTGTCCATTCTTTTAACTGACATATTTAATATCCAATTATTTCTAAAAAAAAAATGAACAATCGACTGCATTCCTAAATTAAATATCTAGCTCTGACATAAATAATATTTAGTTACTTGCTAGAACAATGACAATCGTTCTGCGTTCATAGGATTTTTTTAGCTTTTCTTACTGGGGTCGATTCTAATCTTTTCCAAATCTCATTTTCAAACTTATCTAGTTTGCCTTCTTACTTACTGGGGTCTGTCCCTTTTCATAATGGTCAGAGGTTACAGCGACCAAAATATTGTGCGAATAACACTCAAGATAGGAACAGTAGTTTGCGCTGGTTCTTATTTCATTTTTCTAAGACACACACACACATTAAAAATTCATAAATTCATTTGAACGGGAATTATAGCATTTACTCACACCAAACCTCTTGGGTCAAAAAGCAGGACGCTTGAAAAATATCCGACGTAGCTAAAAGCGCTTTTTTTTTTGTAAAAAAATATGAATTTTTGACCAATCAGGGATCGATTTAAAAAAACTTATTTTTGCAAGCCTCTGAGAGCCGCTAAAGAAATAAAAAACTGAAAGGCACCAACAGAAACACTCGTCGAGTGAAATTCAGTGGCTGAAATGACAGCTTTTTTTCGCAGTCAAAGAACATTGCTTGACTCTCTCTTTCTCTCACTTCTCCACAACACATAATCGGACTTTTTCTCTCACTCTCTCAAGTCTTTACCTTCTTCCTCCCTACTTTCATACAGACTGCAACATTTGCGCACACTAAAAAGTAATTTCTTTTCTTTTAACGAAAATAAACAAAAGTTTATTTTACACTATTTGGTAGTGTATTTCTTTTTATTTATTTATTTCGGGGGATTTATGCAAGTCCCCAACAATTGACAAGTCTACAAGTTCGAATAATTCAAATAATGCAAATTATCAGTCCTCATCCAAAAAAAAAAAAAAAAAAATCAGCAACAGTCGAATAATTCAAATGGTACGATAAACGACATAGCTTAAAAAAACAAAAAACAAAAAATAAAAAAAAAATGAAAAAATGGCTCCGGACAACACCGGATTAGTGCGACTAGTTTAATGTAATTAGCCTCATCTTTTATTCGAATTTCTATAAAAGTCAATTTATTTGCTAATTTTATTGGACGGCGATTACATCATCTGGACATTCATTAATACTGTTATTATCGTTCAATATGGTATAATCATATCTAATTTTCTGTTGAGCGTTTGTCTTGCGATATTGTCTACTATAAAAACAAATTCATTTTTTTTATTATAATTTACTTTGTGAGAAATTTAATTCTCACAAACCATTTTACTCTCTTGCAGTGGCAAAAGAAAACCACAAATTACCTTCAACTCCAAATTTATTCAATAACAACAGTAAAGAAAAGTCATTGGTCATGGTACAGTCCAATTGCAAAATAGAGGACCAGTTTTGCCTCCATATCATGGAGCCGGTAGTGTAAACTCCTATTGTTGGAGTAGTAGTTCTCTTTTCCTCGAAAGGATCCATGTATATTCATGGTGTTCTCAGCGGAAATGTTGGCGCCTATAATTAGACATAATGCGAGTCGCTTGGGACTCTAGTTGAATTGAGATAAGTTCCAATATTTGGTAAACAAAACATGAAATGTTCATGAATGTCATCCTGTAATTAGGATAATTTCAGCAATATAAAAGTGTCTCTGCTTGTAGAGATGTGATCCTTTATTCACCAACAGTTTGGTGATATAACATGAAGAAATTGACGTAGCTCCAGTCTCATCTGGGAGCTGCTAAAAAGGAGTCCTTCCTTTGCCGAGTTTTGCACATGGACTAAAAAATAAAAGCATGATACAAAAAAGGGCGCCAAGCAATTCACTTGAGTCATTCAAAATTAACCAATCACGGACCGGCTGCTAGAACTGTGTAGGCGGCCTAAACAAGAAAGATGGCGGCTGTAATGGAATTTCTCACAACTTTAATGCTTTTATTTTATGGTGTTTTCCTCCGTTATATGCATATAGAAAGACAAAAACATAAAATAATATCAATTTGTCGATTTTCTTTCTTTAAGATGTAGCAGAGAGCAGATGTGATACAGTACTTTAAGGAATTTCTGTTTTTCCTCAAAAAAAAAAAAAAAGAAAACGAGAAAATTTATTAGTTCCTTTCCTCAATCGCTTCTTTTCACATTGAGTCGGTCAGTATCATCTAATGTGAGATAATGTATTGTGCGTTGTCATGAGTTTACTCTTTTTCTGGTCAAGATTCATAAGTTCTACTTTGGTTCAGCCTATGAATGGTCCAGAGTACCTTATTCGCGATACTGACCAGTTCTTTAATCCTTTTAATTAAATTCCTACTGTGTAGTTTATTATTATTGGCTCACAAGGAGCTTTCACACAGGTCATCAAAGATCTCATTGAATACAGCCTGTGCTGTTCCCTGGAAGCTGAGTGACAACAAGTCTCCCCAGATTTTCCAGTACTCTCCACCTCTTTTGATAACATTTGCAAATAAATTTGCATTATCGCAACAGCTGCTTGCTATTGATTTCTCGTTAGCAGCGGCCATTGGTCTTTACTGGAATTTGAGTGGCAATAAGGCTTCCCAAGGTCCCAGCTTTATTTGCACTTTCTTTGCACTTATCCAGTGGAGGTCTGGTTAGTGCTCACTCCTCGGTCTTTCCTTCGTCCTTGACTACTTGGCAATTCAGTCTCACTCTTTTTTGGAGAGATGGGGGCAGTGATATAGTAATGGGGGATGGGGTTGTGTTAGAGAACTTACAGGTATAGAGCTTGCATGTTCTTGGTTCCATGTAGCACTTCATGTTTTGTCTCTGCAGCAGTTTGTCTGGTCTCGTGGTTCGTATGTGATTACTACTACTACTACTACTACTACTACTACTACTATTATTATTATCATTATTATTATTATTATTATTATTATTATTATTATTATTATTATTATTATTCCATTAACTTTACAATGTTGTGATGTTTTACACCGGTTTTTCCCCTCAAAAGCGGGCTCTCACACCAAAGCTAGTGAGGATAGTCAAAGAATCAATTACATGGAAAGCACCTGGCGTAGGATGTTTGCTGAGCCAAGCAGAACTGACTTCTGGAGTACGGTGATGTTGTATCTGATTCCCAAAGAGTTCAGCTGCTTTATAAGATCATCAGGAATTGAGCCAAGCGCACCTATGATTATTGGAACAATTATTATTGGATTTTCTTTAAAAAAAAACAAAAAAACACTTCCTCTCCTGGTAGTAATGCTAAAATATGAAATACTTATTGATTTAAACTTACAGTAAAACTAAAATCTATAGTTTACTCCACCCCACAAGTGTGTTTTACGTTTGAGAAAACATGACTTTGACTTTGACATATAGATGTTTGAGGTCCAGGTTTTGGACCTGTTCATCGTTCCAAGGGAAAAATTTCCTAGACAACTTTGTGGCATGAATGGCACAGAAACCCAGGAATTTGCACTTCCATTTAGGAGGATGGACAATATAAACTCGGCAACAATCTCCAGTGAGTGTCAAGTCTGCTTTTGAATGCGTTTACCGTTTGTGCTTGTACAACTGCATCTGGGAGATCATTCCATGTGTTGACAACCCTCTGTGAGAAGGTCCCTTTGCGGACATCTTGCCTACAGTGTTTTTTTACGATTTTGAGGCTGTTCCCCCTGGTTGCGCTGTTTTTATAGATCTCATGGATGTACTTGCAGAGATCGATCATGTCACCACGATTTCTCCGATGCTCAAGAGTGGGCAGTCTCAGGATTCTCAATCTTTCAGAATATGGCTTGTCCTTCAGTGATGCCAGCAGCTTGGTTGCTCGGCGCTGTACGTCTTCCAGATCACTGCATAAGATCTTATGGTGCGGCTGCCAGACAGAGTGACAATACTCCAAGATAGGACACACAAGGCTCTTGTGGAGTTGCACAAAGACTGTATTCGAGAGGAAGTCAAAAGTGTAGCGAATGATCCCGACAACTTTATTTGCTTTTGCGATGGATTTAGCTACATGTTCCTTGGAACTCAGTTTGTTGTCGATGTAGACGCCTAGGTCTTTCTCATGATCATGCTCTTCCAGTGTTATCACTCCAAGCGAGTTGTCTTTCAATGTGTATTTAGCCTCTGATCTCCTGCTCCCTAGTTTCAGGATACTGCATTTCTGTGGGTGAAAACGGAGCAACCAGTCGTGTGACCAGTTCTGCAAGTTATCTAGGTCAGCCTGTAGGCTGTCTGTGGCTCCTGGGATGTCACTAAGTGTGAACAACTTTGTGTCATCTGCAAACAGCTTCATTTCATTTTGGCAGAGTTTGGGTAGGTCGTTTATGTAGATGATGAATAACATTGGGCCAATGACACTTCCCTGTGGTATTCTGCTCGTTACTGGTGCTCGTCTTGATTTTGTTCCGTTTACTACTACACATTGTTGCCTAGCATTTAAGAACGCCTGAATCCAGTTGACGACTTTTCCCTGGATGCCATATGACTCAATCTTTGTCAGGAGGCGATGGTGAGGCACGGAATCGAAGGCCTTCATGAAGTCCATGTAGACGATGTCGATACTTCCTCCTGCATTGAGAGTTTCTGTCCAGGTATCCATAACATCCAGAAGCTGAGTAGTACAGGACCTTCCCTGTACAAAGCCATGTAGCTCTGTGCTAATAAGATAGTTTTTCCTTAAATGCCTTATAACTTCTTCCCCGACGAGTTTTTCCATCACCTTACAGAGTATGCATGTGAGACTAATTGGTCTGTAGTTACTCGCTTGTAGTCGGCTTCCCTTCTTGATGACGGGGGAGGCTGTTGCCTTTCTCCAGTCCTGTGGTACTTGTCACTCTAGCCGAGATTTATGGAAAAGCAGTGATACTGGGTGTGCCAAGGTATCAGCAGCCTTTGAAAGCACAAGAGGGTTGATGCCGTCTGGTCCTGCAGCCTTGTTGGTCTGTAAGTTCTTGAGTAGCTTCCGTACTTTTTCCTCAGAGATTTCGAATGTTTCTAAAGGTACGTTATACTCAGTAGGTGGTGGGTCGGGTAGCGGACCATCGTCTTCTCGGGTGAAAATGCTCTGGAAGAAATCGTTTAGTATATCTGCTTTTTCTTTGTCTGATGTTGTTTTGCTTCCATCTTTCATTTTTAGGTTTCCTATTCCCGATTTCGTTGTCGTCTTGCTTTTAACGTATGACCAAAATGCTTTGGGATTATTCTTAGCCTCAGCTGCTACCTTAGCTTCTAGACCTCTTTTTGCTTTCCTGCATATGCACTTTTAAAACGTGTTTTTATGGTTATCGGGACAAAATAACCATTTTATAGTCAAATATGTAGAGATTTATAAAGAATCGGAATGGGAATCAGTAAGTGCTCGTAATCGGGAATTTAGTACGGAATCGGTAATTGTATCAGAATTAGGAAAAATATTCGATTCATCCCATCACTAATACACACACACACGCGCGGGTGTGTGTGTATGTGTAAACTAATTAATATTTAAGTATAAAAATATAATTATAAGATCCCTTCAATTAAAATTCGTCTCTTTAACAGAATTACGACAAGTAGTCGGTTTTAGCGTAAAACGATGTTTTGGCGTCTACTGTAGAACACTATCTGACGAATTTTATATACGTGCCCGTGTGCCTAAACATTATGTATAGAAAATTCTCTCTCTGTTTTCATAATAATTCTTAAGGCCTGGAATTTGATTACTTGAATGCAGAGTCAAAGGCTACTTTCTGACTGGGTTTGAATCTCTCGACCAGCAATAATTATCACTTCCTATGTTGATGATTGCATAAACATGTAACATTAGTGTCTGTAGCTAAAAAGTATTAATAATATATATATATTAATAAGCCAGTTGTAAATTACGCTTAAATATGATATTTTAATTCATGCAGATTTCGTATTTATTATTATATTATATTGGACCCAATATATAGTAATGATTTAAAAAATTAATAAAAAAATGACTTGTGCTCCACCACCAAGAATCGAAAAGCTTACGATTTACTTTTTTCCTCTGCCGTTAATTACTGAGCTATGTATGTTTGCTGCAAGACTAAAAATTAAAACGTTAAGCAATAGCTACTACGTTATGCATGCATATTCGAAAATGCTAGCATTCGACCTTCACCTGGGAAATTTTATGTCTTTTTAATTTTCACACTTTTGCATCGATTTTCCCCGGCTAAAACCCAAATATAAAGTTTTCCATAGGTTCAAATACCTTATATATGAAGTTTTATGTCTGTAAACCAAAAACTGACAGAGGAGTTTGGTAGGCAAAATTTTTTAATAAAAATATGTGCGTATACATAAATATATATAAAAAGAGTTATGTGTTTACTATAAACTATTTAGACAAATACTACGCAAGTATAAATCATGTAGAATATCTGCATGAATATAATTACACGTAATAGTTGACTAAATATGATCATTCCATAATAAAACCAAAAACACTAATAAGAAATTAATAAAAATTAATGTTTAAAAGAATATGCAAATTATCTAGATCTTTTGCAGATGAATGCAATTCTACGATCCATATATAAGAAAGTTGTATTTTCTTTTTAAATAAACGGAAAAAGGTTCACTTTTTTTCTTCTTGGCCTTCAGGCCAAGCTCTTTTTTCTGTTATCAAAATGTAGTATCTGTTCCGGCAGATATTGCAATCAAAGACCATATGTGGAGGCAACACCACATATCAGACCATTGCTCCTAAGCAATCAGTTTTGGTCAATGTAGGGGAAACCCTTCATACCAATTGTCACTATCCAGTTTCCTCTCTGGGGAGCTGATCCCCCTCCCCTCACTCTCCACATTAAAAAAAAAACGGCCTTGTGTCTAATTTGCTCAGTGGGGAAGCAAATAAATAACTAAATAGAAAAAAGTTTTTTTAATATGAATATCAACACACAAAAAAAAACAAACAAATTTATAGTATAGATATATATAAGTGATGGGACGATTCCAATATTTTTCCCATTGCGTATGAAATTGCCGATTCCGATATAATTACTGATTTCGATTCTTTATAAATCCCTAAATATTTAACTATAAAATTGTTGTTTTTCCCGCTTACCGTAAAAAAAAAAAAAAACACATCTTAAAAGTACATATATTTTCTCAAGCGTAAAAAAACACACTTGTGGGGGTTGATCATTAGATTTCAGCTTTACTGGTAGTTTAAAATCAATAAACATTATTATATCAGTAATACCAGCAATGGAATATTTTGTTTTAAGAAAAATCAGCGCTTCTACATTATTGGGATGAGATTTTGTAGTCAATAAATAGAATTTTCAGATGAAAAATAATGGTTTCAAGTGTTTTTTTTGGGGGGGGGGTCAATTCTAATAAGTTACAATGGTAGCTCCCAAATTATACAGTCGAAATTACCTGAATATTATTGAATTATAAAAAAAAAAAAAAAACAAACTTTAATCGTGTTAGCAGGTAAAAAATTGCCGCCATCTTGTTTGAATCTAAACGGAAAATTACCTCCCTTTTGTACTCTCCTGTATTTTACGATGGTTTGCATCAAATTCTATTTTTCATTTTCTTTAATAAATAATTTTCTACCTTATCGATTTTCGTAATTTTTTTTTATATAATCATCTTAAAAATACGAGGAATACATAGATATTATTATTTTCATGTGAAATTCAGTATTACGATTTCTGAAGTCTCGTCCCAAAGAAAAATCCAATAATTAAAGATAATTAACGGAATCGTTTTTGGCATCAGAAAATAGGCACAAATGTTTCCAATTCCGATACCCTCCAAAGTTCCGATGTTTCCGATTCCCGCTACTGATTCTGATTAATTATCCCAGCACTAGTATGCATATGTAAACACAGAATGTTACCTTATGTATAGGGAGAAGAGATATATGTATTCGCTTTTGCGTCATGCATATTTTGATTTATAAGAATGAGAAATGGTAAGTGTTATTACTTACCTATAGGGCAGTCTCATCCAACAATCAAATATTTATTTGAATCAAATAGAATACATGTTTATATCCATTCGTCACCCATTTTTCTTCTATCAATTGCGAGTAACAAGAGTATCGCCATTAATCCGAGAGGGCGGCCATTTTTTCCCTGGTCGAAACGTTCTTATTGCAATACCATTTCTTAAAGGTTACTTTCGCATACCGTTCGAGGGGCCTTAAGAATTCTTGGACAGTTCAACCGACACGAGAAATGGATGGCGTGTGAAGAGCGTAAGGTTGCAGGGAAAAGGGGAGGGCAAAGCTTAGGAGGAAGCTGATACCTGGTCATAGTGGCTGACTGGCTGGCTTGAAAGAAGTCATCAAAGGAGATGTGGCCTCGCTATTTATCAAAGCCATCGCAACATTTCCATGTTTATATTCTCACTATGTCTTGTACCAAAGAAGAACGAGAGAGGGAGAGAGGGGGGAGGGAGAAAGAGCAAGAGAAAGGGGGGAGAGAGAGAGAGAGAGAGAGAGAGAGACATTCAGCTTCAGTAGTTTCGTGCCTTTTGATTGTTGATGTGACAAAGTGACAGCCCGCGAGCTCTCCATATAATTCCAATGACCATCTACATAGTTTCCCTTAGCATCACTCTTTTGAAGAATTCTGCAAGTTTTTCATTTATTATGCTTTCTGCGTCCCTTTTAAACCGACAACAAAATTGCCGAAGCATTTTTCAATAATGCTTCTTACTATTGCCTTATAGGCAATCATTTCTATTTCTTTCTGCTGCCTTATAGGCAATTATTTCTTTTATTCTGCTGCCTATTAAGTAATCGCAACTGATAATTTAACCAACATCAAACAAAAGGAAGACACTATTATTATTATTTTTACTCACCAGGTTGGTTGGTTGGTTGGTTGATTGTTTTTGTTTTACGGCATATCAACCTTTTCAGGTTATTTAATGCCGAATCCAGTGATTTTGAAGAAAACTTTTTTAATAGAATATATTGTTTTTTTTAAGTCGGTTTCTATTTAACCCATAGTTGGGACCCTAACAGATACTACCACTCCGGGTCAGAGTGGACCTGAGAGCAATGGCAATTAAAAGGTGGCTCCACACTCCCCAAAGCCCACAAGCTGTGGCCTCACCATCGGATATAGTTTAAAGTTATATCCAGGACCTACTCACCAGGAGTTTTCACATAAGCTATTATCAAAGAATTATCTTTGAGAACAACTTGTAGCGTTCCCTGGAGTCTGAGTGACAAGTCTCCACAGATTTCCAGCATCTACCATCTCCCTTAATAAACTTTGCAAATTAGTTTGCATTTCTACAATAGCCGTTTACCATTGATTTCTCCTTGGTAGCAGCCATTGGTATTCACTGGAATTTAGGTGGCAATAAGCCTCTCCAAGGTCTCAGTCCTTTTCGAACCATCCAGTGGAGGTCTGATTAGTGCTTTCCCTCCTCCGTGATTATTTGGTGTGGCACCAGTGTATGCCGACACTACATTTTTTTGAGGGGGGGGAGATTGTAACTTACAATTATATAATTTCAGTTTTCTATGGTTCGTATGGGGGGGTTATGTTTTACATCTATGTCAATTTCTATATGTCTGGCTCATGTTCATTAAGCTTCACATTGAAGAGTTTTCCTGAATATTTCAGCCGTTTTCATTATTTAGAAATATTTAGCTGATATTGTCCCGGGCACGACGTTACACTGCGACCATTTTTATCTAACTAAGCAAATTAACCAACTAATACCTAACAGAATGTTTCCAGTTTTTGTTAAAAAAAAAGAAGAAAATGTATATTTGTATATATATATTTGAATAGGATTATATTTATATGTATGTATATGTATTTGAATAGCATAAATATCTCTATGTATTTGTTTGTATGTATATATATATTTGAAAAGTGTGTATTTTTATATGTATTAAACAAAAATAAACAAAAACAAAAAACTCAATGTGATTAAAAAAAAATGGCTTCTTTTTGCACACATTATACCAATATATTAACAATTTATTTTTTGACCAATGAGAAAAAGACACCCCTCTCCACCAAAAAAAAAAACGAAACAAAAAAAACAAATATTATTTTATTTGTTCATTTATTTATTTATTTATTTATTTTTATTTTATTTTTATTTATTTATTTATTTATTTATTCTTTTATCAATTCAAACCAAACTGAATCCGAAAGGACTTTTCCATTATATCAAAAATGGGGGCGTGTTAAAATGTTTTTGACTCCTAATGGGGTAGATATTTGTCTGGTGTCCACCGCAGCTAAGTGTGACACAAGGTCAGGAAAGTGGAAAGTATGCAAGCTCCCCTAAAAGCGGGACACTCTTGCCTTAACAAAAATTGCCTGGGAACCCCCATCGGTATTCCCCAGTAGGGATGCCTCAGATGACAAGCAATAAACTTGCTCCACCCAGAAGCCGGGTGGCAAAGTCTGGGAGGGTGGACCTCCTGGGTGATACCCAAGTGGTGTACCTCAGTTCAACAGATACTGGGCTAGTTCCCAGCCCCACACCTGTCAGGCTGAGTGTCAAGAACGGATCCTCGACGAGTACTCTACCCTGTCTCCCTGCAGCCGAAGCTGCTAGGAGACACATCCCATCATGAGTAATGGTTTTGACAATCGTTTTTATAGTGACAAGTTATAATAACCAACCAATCAGAAGCTTCCAAAGTTACTATAAAAATTTTTGAATTTTGGATTCAATCAGTTCGCCGTCGTCTCTGCCACAAACCTGCATTTGATTCTTTGCCGCCATCTTTATTGCTAGGAATTACTTAACACTCGAGATCGGAACCTGCATTTGATTCTTCGCTGTCATCTTTGTTCAACATAATATCTTAACACTTAACAGTTATCCATTGTATCTTTTCAGCCATCTCTCTGATTCAAATCTCTCTCATTCTTTTCTCCAAGTTTTTCAGTATTGTTCCTAGCACTCCTCTTATTAGCGGTGTTATCTTGACTTTCTTAATTTTCCAGACCCCTTTGAGCTCTCTGGCCAGTTCCGTGTATTTGCTCCGCTTGTCTGTCTCTCTGATCTTCACTCTATGCTCTGCTGGAAATCTACAATCTTGCTAACTATTATGACATCCAGTTTTCTTGCTTCGATGGGTTTATCTGTTTGTATATCCATGTCCCATAGGATCATGTGACTTCATTTTCCAGTACCGCTGCAGGTTTGTGCCTGTACCATTTCTCTGAGTGTTCAAGATGCAATTGTCAACATAATTGCCAGTGTACTGCCTCCCCTACTTGATCGTGCCTATTTTTATATTCTTTTTGGACTAGTTTGCTACATTCACTTATTATATGGTTTATTCTTTTGTCTCTTTGTCTGCAGAGTCTACATTTGCTATTTTCTTGTGTCTTGTGGATCCTTGCTTTGATGTGGTTGGTTCTAATCACGTTATCTTGTGCGGCTGTGATTAGGGATTCAGTTTCTCTGTTCAGCTTTCCTTTTTGTAGCCATTTCCAAGTGTTTTCACTCACTAGGAATTCACATACAAGTTACCATCAGAGATAAATTACTAACAGCAACCAGTGATGCTCCTTGTCTAGGAGACAGCAAGTTTCCCCAGATTCCAGTACTCTCCACCTCTTTTTTATAATTTTTACGAATGGCTCTGCATTATCACAACTGCTGTTTGCCATTAACTTCATGCTGCCACTGACAATTGGTTTTCACTGGAATTTGAGTGGCAATAAAAGGTCTCTGCACTTATCCAGTTGAGGTCTGGTTAGTGATTTCCCTCCTTGGTTCTTCCATTCTTCTTGACCCATCACATCTATTTTGTGTAGTATCAGTCAAGGCTGATTTTTTGGAGCGCGGGGATAACAGTTTATAAGATTTCTTGCAATTTCAGTTTCTTTGGATTCACGTGGGGTTCCTCCTTTCTTTTTATTTCACTTCTGCTGTAGTTTCCATGTGATTAGTCAGTCTTTGTAGTTTATGTGGATTGGTTTCCGCATTCGACGGTTTTCCCTAAGATTTCAGCTGTTTATTTCCATTTTTTGTCCTATTGTTTCATGCTGAAGTAAGACGTTTCGTGAATGCCTTCCAACGTTTCCTCTTTGTTGCCATTTCGTTTCTGCAGTCTTTCAGAATCAGATCCTCATCAACTAATACCCGTATCATATAAAGTGACTAATGACGTGGTTCTGAGCCATTAACAGCAATGCAGGGTCACAATTTTGGACGTTTTGGATGATTAATGATTGATGACGTGACCATTCCAGTTAAGACGTCATATTTTCTCATGGATGCTTGTAGAGTGAGACCGGACATTTTCGCCATATTTATAATAATACGCTAACGTAATTTCATGTGCGTATGTGTGTTATCACCTTTCATGTGGTCATGGATGATTGATCTGTTTGTATATCCAGTTTAAAATTTGAACTTTACAAATTTTAAAATGGATTCTTTCAAAATGTCATTGTTATGTACAACCTAAAAATAATAGTTATCTCCCTTAGATTAAAGAATAGAAAGTTGTCGTCCTTGGAAAAAAAAATGAAAATCAGCTATGAAAGTTTGGGAGTTAAATAAATTTGTCTTGCCTCAAAGACTTTAAACATCACGAATTCATCTGCTTCTACCTTAGCATTTTGCTCTGTAAGTTGTGCAATAACCCTGTTGAAGGTTATATTTCGTCATCTGTTCATTTTTGTAGTTGGTATTAACCCATGCATCATTAGTAGGGCTGTGACAACAGCATATTCTTTTCATTGTTTTGACTCTCCAGTGTGTATTATCCGTTAATCTCTTATATATAGAGTGATGTGGTTCTTGGTTGATTAACTGTGTCTGTGTTGGATATATACTCGAGAGTCAAAACAATGAAAAGAATATGCTGTTGTCATAGCCCTAATCATTAGGTGTAATAGTCATAACGTCAACTAAAACTACAATTCCAAATAAATACATTTTTAAAAAGTGGCATCCGTTTTATTGATATGGAGAATAATGAAGTAACAATTTTTCTAATGGTAAAAATATTTATCTTACTAGATGGGTCTGGGTGGTTTGAGATCGAAGTCTCAAAAATGGCACTTATACGAGTAATGTGTATATAGTGTCATCTGGGTGATTTTTTTTTTAAATTTAGGCTTGGCGGCGTTTATGAGTATATTTTGTAGCTTGTATGATATACCCGATATCGGCAATCCGTTATTAAGGTATTTAGTAATATCGTCCATTAGTTCCTGAATGACATCCCAATTCTGTTGTGCAAGTTCAGTTATTTTTGGTATTTTTATGTTTTACAAGGAAACTAAAATGTAAGAAGCTGGTATAGTCGAACTATATTTGCCAATCCTACTTTCAGCTCAGGTGGTTTTCATGTTTTCCTTAACGTTTGAGCCATTTTTGTTTGCGTTTAAGCAAAACTTTTTTATGCAACTCTGTTTGTGACACTTTTATTTTCGCTGGACATATTCCCATTTTCAGATTTAGATTTAGGCCCCATTCCGCTATGTTTTTATAATCACTTCACACGCTTATAACCCTTTGGCAATCCCCCGTAAGTTTCTGTACAGTGAGATTGAATTAGATTTCAAGTTTCGTTAACACTCTCTGTTTAATCTCAGCATATTTTTGCCGACACTTAAGCAAAAATGAGACATTTAAAATCATCTGACGATAATTCTGCTAGTCTAAAGTCGTTATAGAGCTTTTTTACAACCGACGTGGACATTAAATAATCTTCATCATCCCGCATTGCCAAATTAAAACATATCCATCTTTTATGAAACAGTGACGTATTGAGACTGACACGCTCTAATAGAATAGTATCTGAACGGTTTCCGCGCACTCCAAATTTTTAGGTATAATATAGTCTATGAACCTACTGTGCTCAGCAGTTCCTAGCTTTCGTAAAAGCAGACAAACTTTATTTTCATTAGACCAATCTTCGCAATAGACGTTGAAAAAAAATCTTCATACCTCCTAAAGAACACATCGAATGTTTGGTCTTGCGTCTCCATAGTGTTCCATATCATGTTTTGTGAAAATGTTGTGTTACTGTCTGTGTTGGATTGGGACTGTTGCTGAATCAGTTTTTCTTCTATTTTCTGTTGTCCTTCTTCAACTCTGTTGTGGTATCTGTTGTTACTGTAGTTCTTATTGCTACAGCATCTGTTGCTTTTTGTAGGTCTTGTTGTTGCTGTTATGGTGCTGTTTTTGGAGCATTATTAGGACAATTTCTTTAAAGTTTTTTTTATCATATAACTTTTCTTTCAAGAGTGAATTTTACTTAACCAAGAAAAAAAAAACGCCGTAATATTACTAATTACATTAATATTAATAATATTACTAATTACATTAATATTAGTAATATTGCTAATTACATTAATATTAATAATATTACTAATTACATTAATATTAATAATATTACTAATTATATTAATATTAATAATATTGCTAATTATATTAATATTAATAATATTACTAATTATATTAATATTAATAATATTACTAATTACATTAATATTAATAATATTACTAATTACATTAATATTAATAATATTACTAATTACATTGATATTAATAATATTACTAATTACATTTATATTAATAATATTACTAAATATTAATAACATTGCTAATTACATTAATATTAATATTATTGCTAATTACATTAATATTAATAATATTACTAATTATATTAATATTAATAATATTGCTAATTACATTAATATTAATAATATTGCTAATTACATTAATATTAATAATATTACTAATTACATTAATATTAATAACATTGCTAATTACATTAATATTAATAATATTGCTAATTATATTAATATTAATAATATTACTAATTGCATTTATATTAATAATATTACTAAATATTAATAACATTGCTAATTACATTAATATTAATATTATTGCTAATTATATTAATATTAATAATATTGCTAATTACATTAATATTAATAATATTGCTAATTATATTAATATTAATAATATTGCTAATTACCTTAATATTAATAATATTACTAATTACTTAATATTAATAATAATTACTAATTACATTAATATTAATAATATTGCTAATTGCATTAATATTAATAATATTACTAATTACATTTATAATAATAATATTACTAAATATTAATAACATTGCTAATTACATTAATATTAATATTATTGCTAATTACATTAATATTAATAATATTACTAATTATATTAATATTAATAATATTGCTAATTACATTAATATTAATAATATTGCTAATTACATTAATATTAATAATATTGCTAATTACATTAATATTAATAATATTACTAATTACATTAATGTTAATAAAATTGCTAATTACATTAATATTAATATTAATGCTAATTACATTAATATTAATAATATTACTAATTACATTAATATTAATAATATTGCTAATTATATTAATATTAATTATATTGCTAATTACCTTAATATTAATAATATTACTAATTACTTAATATTAATAATAATTACTAATTACATTAATATTAATAATATTGCTAATTGCATTAATATTAATAATATTACTAATTACATTTATATTAATAATATTACTAAATATTAATAACATTGCTAATTACATTAATATTAATATTATTGCTAATTACATTAATATTAATAATATTACTAATTATATTAATATTAATAATATTGCTAATTACATTAATATTAATAATATTGCTAATTACATTAATATTAATAATATTGCTAATAACATTAATATTAATAATATTACTAATTACATTAATGTTAATAAAATTGCTAATTACATTAATATTAATATTAATGCTAATTACATTAATATTAATAATATTACTAATTACATTAATATTAATAATATTGCTAATTATATTAATATTAATAATATTGCTAATTACCTTAATATTAATAATATTACTAATTACTTAATATTAATAATAATTACTAATTACATTAATATTAATAATATTGCTAATTGCATTAATATTAATAATATTACTAATTACATTTATATTAATAATATTACTAAATATTAATAACATTGCTAATTACATTAATATTAATATTATTGCTAATTACATTAATATTAATAATATTACTAATTATATTAATATTAATAATATTACTAATTATATTAATATTAATAATATTGCTAATTACATTAATATTAATAATATTGCTAATTACATTAATATTAATAATATTGCTAATTACATTAATATTAATAATATTACTAATTACATTAATATTAATAATATTGCTAATTACATTAATATTAATAATATTGCTAATTACATTAATATTAATAATATTGCTAATCACATTGATATTAATAATATTACTAATTATATTAATATTAATAATATTGCTAATTATATAAATATTAATAATATTACTAATTACATTAATATTAATAATATTACTAATTACATTAATATTAATAATATTACTAATTACAGTTTATTACTGTATGTTGAAAGAGTTTACATTTACATTTATTTACAAGAGAAAAAAAAATTTGAACATAGAAAACGTTTTATTCTCTTTAGTTTTAAATAGAAAATATCTTCAACTGCAGTTTTGAGAACATTTTTCCAGTGTCCATTTTTTTTTTTTTTTTTTTCTTTCCAAAACGAATAATTGTATTTGTGGTCCATTGTAGATTGGACTTATTTATTTATTTATTTATTTATTACCAAAATATTGTGAGTATTCCCTATACAAATTCGAGTGCCTC
The DNA here is from genome assembly GCF_053919585.1 of Euprymna scolopes. Taxonomy (NCBI): domain Eukaryota; kingdom Metazoa; phylum Mollusca; class Cephalopoda; order Sepiida; family Sepiolidae; genus Euprymna; species Euprymna scolopes. The sequence continues at coordinate 122,551,661 of NC_136489.1, read as the reverse complement.
GTCGCCAGGTAGTTGTGGCCCGGAAAGGTCACTAAAGAAAGACACGGACATGGATATGGGTTATGTGTTGCTGTTTTGTTTTGATCGTCTCCTACTTCTTACTGGTGCTACAAGATTAGGCTGTCTGGAGATATTGGACTCCTGAGATGAAATGCACCTAACATTGATGCTTTTTGGCTTTTCTACTTAATTGGCAAAACTTAATTATGTTCAGTAAAACCAAAACCCAATACAACAATCCACGTTTTCCCCCGTTTCCTTCTTCCCATTCTTTCTTTCTCTTTCTATCTCCCCTCACTTCCTGAATGGTTTCCTAACTTGAAATGTACCAAACATTAATACTATAACTCTTTTTCCTCTCCCATAGCAAAACTCATGTTCTGCTGAGCATGGAAGAAAAACGATAAAATCCACTACAAAACAACAAAGCCAAACACTACAAACTAACGATTGAACAAAAATTTTGAAGAATAAAAACCTTCTACAAAATAACTGGATGCAACATGAATACTATTTCTAAAATAACTGGATACGGCACTAAATAAGCCAAAATGGGTTGATATGCCGTAAAACAAAACAGCCAAACTTTTTAACCGAAACACGTGCCAGCGTGAATTCACGCTTGAAATAGACATTAATACATTCTCTATTTAACAACAACAGTACTCGAGTTCGTTTGTTCGTTTGTCGTTGTTATCTGCTGTTAATAATTGACGATGAGAAAAAGGAAAAAAAAAATGGCTTACATTCACTGAAGATGGCCGGAAACCGACTGAAATATTGAGCTATGTTATATTTATCGGAAATAATCTTTGGTACAGAACAACAACAACAACAACAACAACAACAACAACAACAACAACAACAACAACCCACCTTTTCCCCCCATTTCCTTCTTTCCATTTCCCCTTTCTCTTTCTATCTCCCCCACTTCCTGAATGGTTTCCTTACTTGAAATGTACCTAACATTAATATTGTAACCCTTTTTCCTCTCCCATAGCAAAACTCGTATTCTGTTGAACATGGAAAAAAAACGATAAAATCCACTATAAAACAATCAAACCAAACACTACAAACTATCGACTGAAAGTACAAAAAGCTTGAAGAATAAAAACCTTCTACAAAATAACTGGATGCAACATGAATACTATTTCCAAAATAATTATTCGGCATTAAATGACCCAAAAAGGATTGATATGCCGTAAAACAAAACATTCAACCGAACCTACTTCTTAGCCCTCTTCTTTTTTTTTTTTTTTGAAACGAACGACGCATGGGTATCTGTTTAACTCTGGAACAAATACCACGCATGCTAGAAAATTCACCGTCTTTTATGGCCTCTGAGGCGTACATGTATGCAAATGAATACAAGCCTTGACTTCAATCAAGTTATACAAACGTTGTACCATTTCTAGGTCAGCCAGCATTACGTTCACCTCATCCCGCACCGTCTACACTCCCACCTGATCCCTGAGCAAAACATAGGCTGGAAATCTCCGGCGTGTACTTCCTCACACCATCTGTTCAAGGCTTTCTCCATTTCGTGTTGTCTGTCGGCCAGACAGTGTTATATGCCCAGTGTTATCTGTAGTTTAACCATCTGCTCCGCCAGATAAGATGGCATTTGTCTAGGGTCATGAGGTTTGTCCATTTTGTGTTGTCTGTCGGCCAGGCAGTGTTATATGCCAAGTGTTATCTGTAGTTTAACTATCTGCTCTGCCAGATAAGATGGCATTCGTCTAGGGTCATGAGGTTTCACCATTTTGTGTTGTCTGTCGGCCAGGCAGTGTTATATGCCAAGTGTTATCTGTAGTTTAACCATCTGCTCCGCCAGATAAGATGGCATTTGTCTAGGCTCATGAGGTTTCTCCATTTTGTGTTGTCTGTCGGCCAGGCAGTGTTATATGCCAAGTGTTATCTGTAGTTTAACCATCTGCTATGCCAGATAAGATGGCATTTGTCTTGGGTCATGAGGTTTCTCCATTTCGTGTTGTCTGTTGGCCAGGCAATGTTATATGCCCAGTGTAATCTTAAGTTTAACAATCTGCTCCGCCAGATAAGATGGCATTCGTCTAGGTTCATGAGGCTTCTCCATTTCGTGTTGTTTGTCAGTCAGGAAATGTGATATACCCAGTGTCATATTAAGCTACATCATCTGCTCTAACAGACTGGATGGTATTATGCCTGGTGATATCCTTAGCATGAGTTTTGCGGCGTACCTTAGGACTTCTCTCTCAAGTGACTCTACCAGTCGGTATTTATGACTTAACTAGCCAATAATTCTTTTATGGAAGAACCCGGATGTACACATATTCATTCATCATCATCACTTTCATTCAGTCTCGAATGATAATGGATACCTTCTGTAAGGATAGCTGCACGTTTAATTATGAAGCAACGATTATGCAATCCCAACCATTCATCTCCTGGATTGGCACTGTTTGAGTCCAGTTGTAAGAAGTTGTACAGGACAACTGGAAATAATGTCGAGATAAGTGGAGAGTACCTACAGCAACTGGAATTCACAAATGGTTACCCATTTTAGTACTGACCAGGCTCAACGTTGCTGAACTTCAGTGATCTAAGGGGAACCGGTTTGTCAACATGATTATGCTAATATGAGAACGATACACAAAAGGATGTCTGATTCCACCTTAGTTTAGATGAAACGATAATACTACTGATAAACGGCCACACAAGTTGCCTGTAACAAGCCTTTAAGCTCAAAATGCGTGTCAACGTGATTATGCCGTATACATATTCATTACACCAATTGTAAATGTTGATAATTTACTTTTTTTTTCTTTTTAACAAGGCAGTCACCACTTATCAAAGCCCGGAAGCCACTCAGGAATAAGTGTTATTGCGTGAACGGTATATTAGTATTGAAGATTTGATAAAGTGTCTTACTTAAAGGGGCAGTTCATCAGGAATTTATTTATGTTGGACTTGAAGACATCCAGGTTGTAGTGAGGTGGAAAACACGAAAACGGAACAGTGTTTCACAGGCATGCACTGCTAAAAAAGAAGCTTTGTTCATGGGATCTACGTTTTGGTTTTGGCACAGATAAAGAGTTGGGGAAAACTTTTTGACAGTGGTTTCAGCTAGACGGGTGTTTATCGTGAAAGATTGGCGAAGGGGGACCAGAGATTGGAGCTCAGACGAGCGCTTGCCATGGAAGTAACGATAAAACAAATTTTAACTCAGATGGTGGTAACAGCTATGAATATGCTTAAGATTTTATTTTTTTGTAAGTCTTATTGAAGCCCAAATATCTTGATTTTTCCAAATGTGATTTGAACCGAAAAAGTGTAAATCAATCTTCCGTTTTCAAAATTTGCAACCATGGTAATAATGATGGACAAGAAAAAAAAAGAATGCCATTGATAATTTTGGATTATGAAACAACAACGGATTGCAAGAAGATTAAAGTGATAATGATTATCAAAGTGACAAATACATGGATCATTATGATTGGTGTCAAATCTTGACAAGGAGTATTAGTTCTGTTTGAAATGATTTGAGATGTCAGATCTTTGATGCATACGAGAGTTTGAATTATTATTGTAGATTTGAGTTATTTTGTTGCCAAAATATTGTGATTATCCCCTTTGCAAATTCGAGTGCCTCGTCGCCAAGTTGTTGTGGCCCGGAAGGTTCACTAAGGGAAAACATTATTATGTGGGTTATGTGTTGATGTTTTGTTGTGATCGTCTCCTACTTCTTAACCCCCTTCTTCTTTGGAAACGAACGACGCATGAATATCCGTCTGACTCTGGAACAAATATCACCCATGCTAGAAAATTCACTGTCTTTTATGGCCTCTGAGGCGTACATGTATGCAAATGAGTACAAGATCAGGACAACCTGATATGACGATATTTCATGTTACAAGTAAACCCTCACTAAACATTGTAACTTAAATAGTATTCGAAGCCTAAATAAAATAGGGTTATAGATTGACTTATATAAGGAATAGTGCACCTTCTCCTAGTAATGTTACTTTAATTGATAGCACTTAGTTATATATGCAATCAGACCAGAGTAATTCTACTCCCGGAATTCAGCAAAATTTATAAAAGACCACAATAAAGGGGAATGATGACGTAATTAGTAATTGGAGGAGAGGAAAATTAATGTCTCTTTACTTCCTTAACGTCTGAGAGATGAAGGAGACTCTTCATTGAACACTCGGATACTTAGGTATCTTATATAGAAATCGTGTTAGCTCCAGAAAAGGGTCCCATTGACTTCTGAGAACTAATTGAAGTAAAATGAAAAAAAAAGGGTAACGGTTATTCATGATGCTCTGCTGATGCCCGAGACAAACTACGTGATTGTATGCCCCAACAATCTAAAAACTACATGCATAGAGTGAAAGATTGCAAGAGAGGGGACAGGAGAGAGAGAAAGAGAGAGAGAAACAGACAGACAGGGAGAGGAAAAACAAAAGAGACACAGAGACAGAAGGACAGAGAGGACAGCACAGAGATAGAGCAAGAGATAGATAGATAGATACATAGATAGATAGAAAGAGAGAGAGAGAGAGAGAGAGAGAGAGAGAGAGAGAGAGAGATTGAGAGAGAGAGAGAGAGAGAGAGTGAGAGAGTAATAAATGTATGGATCCATTTAATAGTAATAGCATTAATATCATTTGGCATTACGAGAGACGGGACAGAAGAGAGAAAGAGAGAGAGGCGAGGACAAGAGAAAGAGACAGAGAGATAGAGGGACAGAGAGGGCAACAGACAGATAGATAGATAGATAGATAGATAGAGAGAGAGATAGATAGAGCGAGAGAGAGAGAGAAAGAAAGAGAGAGAAAGAGAAAGGGGTAGGAAAAGAGAAAGAAGCAAAAAGATAGAGGGACAGAGAGGGCAACAGAGAGATAAAGACAGAGAGAGTAATAAATATTTTGATCAATTTAATAGTAATAACATTAATACCATTTGGCATTATGAGAGAGGAGGCAGAAGAGAGAGGGAGAGAGAGAGAGAGAGAGAGAGGAGGGAGAGAAAAAGAGAAAGCGACAAAGAGATAAAAAATAAGAAATGGATGTACATAACAATTAAACGACCTGGATGTAAGCGTGACGTAGAAAATAACACACACACACACACGCTATCGTATTAATATCTAGATACTATTTGGCATTACGAGAGAGGGGCCAGAAAAGGGAGAGAAAGAGAAGAGGGAGAGGAAAAGAGAAAAGAACAGAGAGGGACAGAGAGGGCAGCAAAGAGAGAGAGAGAGAGAGAGAGAGAGAGAGAGAGAGAGAGAGAGTAATAAATGTATGGATCCATTTAATAGTAATAGCGTTAATACCATTTGGCATTATGTCTGCTGAATGCCAGAAGGTAATTGTTGGTAGTAACGGCGAACGAATAGCAATATAATGGATACCGTTAAAATCACATCAGCACGGCAGTTTTCTTATCTAAATGCATAGCAGCCTTCATTAGTTTTATATAGTCTCTGCCTTTTGTAAAGAAAATGAACCAAATTAGTTCTCAATATTCTTATTGGGCAGATAGATTTAGAGTCACGGGTTAAAGGGTTTAATTGGAACCAATTTCGTTTAGAGAACTATCAATTCTAATAGAATATGTATTATTTAGAGCATTCATCTTGGACGTCATTCTCACAATATTTTGGTAATGTAACTTTATTACGTACTGCAGGTAAGTCTCGCCGAACTCGGGGATCTGAATGGAATTTCCAATGAAGCACTTTATTTAATCCGCAGGGATAGTTTGCTCTTGTGTGACATAGCGCAGAAGCGCATATGCAAATGCCTGCGAAATGATGTCACCAGTAGAGAAGCATAAAGACTTTAAAAAGGAGATCATGCTAGAGAAGAAATAATGTCCGAGATCACGTTAGAGGTATGGATACATAACAGGAGAATGATGAAATATATATCGTTGTACAAAAAAAAAAAGAAAAAAAGCGAGTTAAAGTTCTTTTCTATTCTGCTTTTCCTTTGCGACTGAGACTACAACGTGCTGCGTGTAAAAGTGTGCAACGTTACACTCGTTTGGTTGGCTATGACCGGATAGAACTCTTAATTTGAAATTGCATTGTTAGTATCGCCCGTGCTAAAGATTAACCCTTAAATTTACAAAAGACTATCAATTGGAATTGATTATTTCTTAGCATTTATATCCGTTGTGCCACGGGTCTTTCCAAACAGAATATGTCAGATTTTCAACGTTGGATTTTTTAAAAACTTATACTAATCTTATTTATGCATTTATTTATTACGGAATATTATCCTCATCTTCTAGTTGTCATTTCACGACGTTTTGGCCAACTATTCCTGTGGCCTTCGTCAGGTCGTTAATCACTATGGGATAGGGTTATGGTTAGGATTAGGATCTCCCAACTGCATCCTCAATAATTACTGCCTCTCATAGTTGTTGTCATCTCATCACGTTTTGGTCAACTAAGTCGCTGGCCACCTTTGAGTGGGATTGAAACCATTGTTTTCAGATTTGGCCTTCGGGGCCCGTGGCATAGTGGATAGAGATGTTGAATCTATAAAGTTCCAGGTGAGCAATGTCTGAATATAGTGGTTTCAATCCAATTCATTCCTTTGATCTTTTTTTTTTTTTTTTTTTACACAGGTATCACCACATTATCACGGCCAAGAGGCCACTCAAGGATAAGGGTTAAAGAGTGTACAGTAGAAATTGGACAATATAGTAATCATTAGTAATGAAAATTCGGTAAATTTGATAACTTATATGGAACGGCTCATCAAGAACTTATTTACATTAAACTTGATCACAACCATATTGTAGTCAGCCGGAAAGCAGGAAAACGGAAGACAATTCCACAGGCGTGCAGTTCTATGAAAGAAGCTTTGTTCATGGAATCTACGTTTAGGTTTTGGCACAGATAAAGAGTGGGGGGAATTATTGATAGTGCTTTCAGCTAGACGAGTGTTTCTTGTGAAAGTTTGGCGAGAGGGGACCATAGACTGAAGCTCAGTCAGGTCGTTTACCGCTACGGGATAGAAACTCTGAATCTTCCAACTGCATCCTCAGTAATTACTGCCTTCCATAGTTGTTGTCGTATCACCCTGTTTTGGTCAAATAAGCCGCTCGCCAGCTTTGAGTAGGATTGAAACCACTATTTCAGATTTGGCCTTCAGGGCTTGTGGTGCAGTGGATAGAGACAGTGAATCCCAACGGTTCCAGATGAGCATTGTCAATTCTACCCAAAGCCGGCAAGAGGCTTAGATGGCCAAAACGTGGTGAGACGACAACAACTATGGAAGGCAGTAATTGCTAAGGATGCAGTCGGGAGATTCAGCATTCCTATTCTGTCACGGTTAACCATCTGATGAAGGCCAGAGGGATAGTTGGCCGAAACGTTGTGAAACAAAAACTAAGAAAGATGAGAATAACTTATATATATATATATATAAAATATATATAAAATATATATAAAATATATTACTCTATTGTCCTTTCGACTACTCTACACTCTTTAACCCTTATCCTTGAGTGGCCTTTCGGCCTTGGTAAGTGGTGACACCTATGTAAAAAAAAATAAAAAAAATAAAAAAATAATAGTCTGCAATAAAATAAATGGATAAATAGTACAAATTACTCATCTCAATAATGAATCCCGATTAAATATTATCTCTTCAGTATTCTAGGAAGCAGAGACATTAAATCTTGTGAAAATATTTATTCTATATACTCTCCCAAATATATTCGAGAATACATATGTCAGCTTATACAGAGATAATGGATTGGCTATAATAAGAAATTCCAACAAGGTCTAGTCCAATGTCTTCCTTTAAATCATAAAATATATTCCTAGTTCTATCGAGCATAGGCTTAACAATGACTAGAAATAAACATGTATGTAAGAAGCCAAGCAATATTTATGACACGTTTATAAAAAAATAGTGGGTTTAATACTATCAAGATTCAATATAAGCAACAGAACGCCAATAACTATAATGAAAATAAAAATGGAAGACAAATATCATCTGGTTATGGTCAATGTCTTAATTCTAATTTTGACTCCTTGGCAGCTATTTTACCGGCTAAAAACCAAAATCGAAATTGTTCCACGGGTCCAAATACCTTATATATCAAGTTTCAAGTCTGGAGGCCAAAAATTCAGAGAGGATTTTGGTAGATAATTTCTGCACATGCGAGGTCATCTATATATATATATATATATATATATATATATATATATATATATATATATACATGTGAGCTTGTTAGACCCGTTTTATTCTAAATGCTACACAATTATACACAATGTAGAAAATATGCATAAATAGAACTGAGCATAATTTCAAAAGTAAGGAAAAATATTTGAGTGCCATCAGCTAGATTGAAACCGAAAGCAAAACTGTAGCACTGTAGCAACGAGACATGAGTATGAACTGATTAAAAATTACAAGTTAAATATAAGCTAAGATGAATGCACAAAAATGTATAACGATTTTTAAAAAATTTTCACCCACGTTTGAGCCTTTAAAAATATTTTAACGAGTTTAAGACCCATAAAAAGTTTTGAAAGAAATAGAGTTCAAAAATATAGAGACCAACAGACAGACATATGGCCCTTTATATATGTATACTAGCAGTTCAGCCTGCCTTTGACCGGGTCCCATGTACTGTTCATAACTTGCTCTACGTTTGAATACACTTTATGTAAGATTTCAAATGTTTAGACCAAAATTTGTCTGAGTAATTTCGTAGAGACCGCAGAGGTCAATTTTTTATAACTTTGACCCCAATTTTGACCCCTTAACATCATTTTAGTCTCAAATCAAAATACAAAGTTTTACCCTTGTCCAAGTTACCTACATCTAAAATTTTAAGTGTTTAGACCCAAAATTGGCGGAGGAATTTGGTAGAATCTGCAAAGGTCAACTCTTTCAACTTTTGACAGACAAATTTTCGCCTCAAAACTGATTAAAATGATTGTCTGAATACCCGTTATGTATAAATTTCAAATGTTTAGACCCTAAATTCGGTGAGTAGTTACGAGGGGTGTGCAATAAGTAATGCCCCTGACCCAATTCTCCATAGCAGTAGAGCAACGAAACTTGCCACAGTTATTAGTCTTTCTCTACATACGAACTATTCAGAGTTATGCATTTCTCCCATCGTCTGATTCAGCTCTGGAGACCGTTTTTGTAGAACACACCAGGTTGGTCCTCCAACCACGACGTGACTTCAGAAATCAAGGCTGCATCATCTGGGAAACGCTTTCCTTTCAAAAATGAAATGGCTGGGAAGAGGTGAAAGTCAGAGGGTGCAATGTCAGAAGAGTAGGGAGGATGGGGAAGGATTTCATAACCACACGCTCGTGCTTCTGATCTGGGGACATGCAAGTTGTGGACTGGAGCGTTGTCCTGCAGGAGAAGGGTACCTTGCTGACCTTACCTCGCCTCTTGATTTTGATAGCTTGCCTTAATTTCCTCAAAAGTGAAGCATAATAGGCCCCTGCAATTGTGGTACCCTTTGCCAGGAAATTTGTCATCACTACTTCGCCCTGGTCCCAGAAGACTGTGAGCATGATCTTGCCAGCAGAGGGTTGCACCTTTTCCTTCTTTGGAGGTGGTGAGGCCAAGTGCTTCCATTGCATTGACTGGGCTTTGGTCTCTGGATCATAGTGATGGACCCAGGTTTCATCCTGTGTAATCAGTCTTTTGAAAAACTTTGACTCATCTTCTTGGCACATCTCCAAATTCATCCTCGAGCACTCGACGTGTTCTCGCTTCTGGAATGGTGTGAGCAACCTGGGAATCCATCTGGCAGACACCTTATGCATATGCAAATGGTCATGAATGATAGTTTCCACAGACCCTGTACTAATCTTGACATCTTGGGCTATTTGGCAAATACTAATGCGCCGATCTTCCAAAATGGCAGCCTCAACTTGATGGACAGATGCCTCATCAATGGCAGAAGGGGGCGACAAGGTCTGGGAGCTGTTTCCACAGACTTCCGGCCATGTTTGAATTCACGATGCCAGCGTTTTACAAGGTCATATGATGGGGCATTATCACTATAAGTTTCTTTCATTTCATCAAAAGTCTCCTGCGGTGTGCGTCCTTTCAAATACAAAAACCGGATCACTGCTCGACATTTAACAGGCTCCATTTCACATCTGACTCAGTTCAAACACCTTTAAAACAGAAACCACAATCAGATCTGTAATTTGTCACATAACAGTTAGAGATATAAAGCATTGCATATGAAAAATTTCAGCTAGATCAGACAATTGGAAGTGGGTCAGGGGCATTACTTATTGCATGCGCCTCGTATCTAGACACCGCAAAGGTCAAATCTTTTGTACTTTGACCCCTTGGTAGCTCAAATTTACGACCCAAACCAATTAAAAAGCTTGCCCTATCTCTAAATACCCTTTATGTAAAATTTCAAATGTTTAAACCAGAAATTGGCTGAGTAATTTGGTAAAGACCGCAGAGGTCAATTTTTGATAAACTTTGACCCCAATTTTGACTCCTTAACATTTAGTTTTTTGGACTCAAAGCAAATTACAAAGTTTGATCCATGTCTAAGTAACCTACATTTAAAATTTCAAGTGTTTAGACCCAAAATTGTCAGAGGAGTTTTGTAGAGTTCTCAAAGCTCAAATCGTTAAACTTGTACACCTTGACAGCCGAATTTTTGGCCGAAAACCGATTAAAAAGATTTTCCCAAATCTCAATACCCCTTATGCCAAATCTCGAGTCTGTAGACCGAAAATTGACAGAGTTATTTGGTAGGGAAATGTACACAGACACGCTCAGGCGTTTTAACTTTTACAGATATATAGATGATAAAAAGTTCCCTTTTTATCTCTAAATGCAATACATTTTCCAAACGGAAAATATCACATAGCAACTGTCACTGATACATTTATGATGAATTGATACGGTTCTTTTCGAATCACTCTGTTTGTAAGGGATGCCTGCATGTTGATTAGACAGGTTCAATGGCACACAGCCATTGTTAAGTCAATATCTATTATCGTTGCATCAGAGTTTGCACTGAATACACGTGCTTGATCTGCCAGATTTGGGAAGGGTTAAGCGAATTTCGACTCCAAAGCCAACAATCGAACGCTTTTTGTAGTAATGCTTTCCAACTATCATCACTTTGATGTGAAGCTACCTCTATTGAACAACGAGTTAATATCCCATTGATTTAAAAAAAAAAACGAATACAGCATATTTATATACGGCATAGTGCTTATATACGGCATAATCACGTTGCCACTGGATCACCGAAGTTAAGCAACGTTGAACCTGGTCAGTACTAAATGGGTGACCATTTGGGACTTCTAGGTGCTGTATATGCTTTGTGCTTATTTAGGCATTGTCTCCAGTCGTTCTGGACTTCTCCTTGTCACTGGACCCAAGCAGTGCTGATTCAGGAGAGGTGTGGTTAGGGATTGCGCAACCCTTGCCTCATAATTACATGCATAGCTGCCCCTACAGGGGGTATCCTTTATATTTCAAGACAGGACGGAGGCATCCATCGACTGTATGTTTCATGATGATGATGATGATGATGATGATGATCATCATCATCATCATCATCATCATCATCATCATCATCGTGTTAACACTCGTTTTAAATGTTGACCTTCGTTAGGTCAACTTTAGCATTAGGTTTACTCTTACACTAACTTATCCCATTGCCAGGTCTTTATTTATCACCTTTTCTTACAAAACTATCTTTATCTCTTCCTCTCACGGTTTTCTTGCTCTTCCAATACCAATAAACCTTGTGTATCATTTTAGTGCAGGTCAATATTTTTTTTAATTTTGAAATTGCTATGAAACACAAAGAAATGAAATTTGTTACACTGGAATAACATAACAAGGTGCTTTATTTCCTTGATTTTTGTGAAATTTGAACGAATATTTTGAAAATTATCCTAATTTTTATATTTTCTGGTCATTTTTAAGTGTGTATCGTTTTATTGCAAGTCTCCCAAAATGTCTAGAAAAGGTCGATTGAGAGCTAGTGAAAAAGAACGTGTTGTTGCAGGCCTTGCAGGAGGTTTATTTCTCATAGATCTATCCAAGGAACTTGGAAGAGATCGAAGAACATTGTCTTCATTCGTTGAAAATCCAAACATCAAACCAAGGAAGGACAAAAACACAAGAAGGTCAGTTTCTGCTCGTGATGTTAGAAAAATTCGCCGTAAACTTCTCAAGCAGCCGGGCAGTAAAATTACTAGAAAATAGAAAAATTATCATAACTTTCAAAATATTTGTTAAAATTCCACAAAAATGAGGGAAATAAGTCACCTTGTTATGCTCTTCCAGTGTACCAAATTTCACTTTTCTACATTTCATAGGAATTTAAAAATTAAAAAAAAATATTGATCTGCAATAAAGCGATACACAAACCAACAATGACTTTTGTCCATATTGCTAAATATATATTTTTTTTATTTTGTAAACAATGAATAGAAAGTGAGTTTATTGTGCTAGCACGATATATAAAGACTTGTCACCCAGGATTCTGCAAGCATCCTGGTTCTCAAACCGCCCTCCTCCATCCCAGTGTGTAGCCAACCCATTTCATATGGGAGTCAAATCCACGATCCAGGTGTTTGTACAATTCGCCCCTTCTTCTTCTTACTAGAAGAAGGTATATCTTGTTTTACTAAACACTGTTAAGAAAGTGGCCAATCCGTCTCCAACGTTTTTTTTTTTTTTTTTAAAGATTTCTTCTTCTATCGCTGTCTTATTCCCCAGTCCCCAACCGCACCTATCCCCCCCACCACCACTGTCGATCGTAATTGGCTAGTAAATGTTATGGATTTTCCATTGGCAGATGTCACACTTTTACATGTTAGGAAATGTCATTCATTTCGACATATTCGAAAATCCTTATTCATATAATCAGAATTGGTACCAGTACTTTGAAACCTATCCGGGGGGGGGGCGAAGGTATGTTCCAACAAAGCTCTGTTTAGTTGGTTGGTTGGTTGGTTGGTTGTTTTTGTTTTATGGCATATCAACCCTTTTCAGGTTATTTAATGCCGAATCCAGTGATTTTGAAGAAATTTTTTTAATAGAATATATTTGGGGTTTTTTCCAAGTCGATTTCTATTTAACCCATAGATGGGGCCTTAACAGGTACTACCACACCGGGTCAGAGTGGACCTGGGAGCAATGGTAATTAAAGGGTACCCCCCAAGCCCGCAACCTGAGGCCTCACCATCGGATACAGTTTAAGGTCATATCCAGGACCACAGAGCTCTGGAGGCTTCCTTAAAAACTTTTCACCCAAGAAATTATGAAGAATCGAAAATAGACCTTGTGTTTATTTTTGGCAGTCTCGTAACTCTTGCTTCCCTTATTTAGTCCTTTTAATCCTCGCATTCCTTGAGTGATATTTATGACAAAGGGGGAAGAATTACTGTTTTCTGCATTGTAATCTATTTATATTAAAATTTATCATTGGTGATTTTTTTTACCTTTTTTATTTAGCTGTTTACATCAATTGTCTTCGTGCCTTGTCTGGAGTGATTTCCATAAAAAAAAGAGTCATATCCTCTTACTGAATGTATTCAAAAATATTTTTCTTCTAAAAGTAACAACCTATTAAAAACGAAATATTACTAAGTATAAGTTTGGCATAAAGGGCTGCTAATGAAAATTAAATCGTACAGTATAACTGGACGTATACTAAATATAATTAGATCCTTCTTAGACAATAGAAGCATACAGGTTGTCATTGCCGGATGTACATCCAAACAGCATAACATTAATGTGGGAGTGCCTCAGGGATCGATCCTTGGACCATTATTATTCTTGATATTCATAAACGATCTCTCTAATAATATTGTGCCCGAGATGGGTATATTTGCTGATGAACTAGAACAAATACATAGAGGACATTGCAAAGGCTGCTGCAAAGAAGGTGGGTTCCCTCTATCGAGCTAGAAGACTACTCACGCCCCTGAGAGTATCCTGTACTTTTACAAGGCCACCATTTGCCCATGCATGGAGTATTGTTGCCACGTCTGGCCTGGTGCATCTACTTCTAGTCTCTCTCTCTCTTAGATAAAGTCCCCCCAAAAAGTTGTCAATCTAATCGGTCCCACTTTATCAACAAAGCTCCAGCCCCTGTCTCATCGCTGCAATGTTGCATCACTGTGCCTGTTTTACAAATATTTTAATGGAATGTGTTCTGATGAAGTCGTTTCACTTGTACCCCCCTGACGTACATATCCTGACACTTCAAAAGCATGTGGACCTGATCTCATCCCAGCTGTGCTATTAAAAAAGTGCTCAGCCACAGTAGCTCCAGTTCTCTCTAAACTCTACAACAAATGCCTTAATGAATCCTGCTTTCCGGGCTGTTGGAAAACCGCTTCTGTGGTACCAATATTCAAGAATTCTGGCGAAAGAACTGACCCATCAAATTATCGCCCCATTAGCCTACTCCCACTTTTCGCCAAAATATTTGAGACCATAATTAACCATGCTCTAGTCCATCACCGTACAGATGCTAAACTTCTGACTGACCAACAATATGGATTTAGACAAGCCCGTTCCACAGCAGATATTCCTCACTGTAATCTCTGAATGTATATACCTTTCACTGGACAAAGCGAGGGAGGGCAGAGCGGTAGCTCTAGATATATCTAAGGCTTTTGACAGGGTATGGCATGAGGGTCTCCTCAGGAAAATTAAATCATATGGTATCACTGGTAAAATACTTAACATAATTAAATCCTTGTTAGATAAGAGAAAAATCCAGGTTGTCCTCGACGGCCATACATCTAAACAATATACAGTCCGGAAAGCAAGATTCATTAATGGATTTGTTGTAGGGTTTGGAGAGAACTGGAGCTACTTCGGCTGAGCACTTTTTTAATAGCACAGCTGGGATGAGATCAGGTCCACATGCTTTTGAATTGTGAAGGTTTTTTATGATAGCATGCACCTGAGCAGGGGTGATTTTCAGATCGTCTAGCATGGCGTCTGTCCACAAAGGAAAGGCACGTAGGGAATTGTTGGAAGGGTCCAGTATGGAGTTTGAGTCAAACCGACTGGCAAGCATGTTAGCCTTCTCGGTTGCTGAGCAAACAAATTCGTGATTGTTGGTTAGTAGAGGAATTGTTGATAGCCCATTATTTACTACACTGTTGTAGATTTTCCAGAAGTTTCGAGTTCCTAATTTTTGTGCTTCGATGTGTTTTTTAGTGGTTTCAGTAAATTCTCTCTTAGCTGTCGCTATTTCTTTCTTAACGTTACTTCTAGCTTCTATGTAATTCTGTCTGTTTGAACTAGACTTATGTCGGTTAAATTTGCGGTATGCATGCTGCCTTTGAGCAATGGCAGTTGCGCAAGTAGAAGTAAACCATTGGGGAGAGTGGGGCATGCTACAGTTGTGATTGAAAAACTAAAAAATACATCCATATGACTAGGGCGCATCAACTTGAATTGAAACTGAAACCAAAACTTATGATATATATATTTATATATATATATATATATATATATATATATATATATATATATATATATATATATATATACACACACACCTTGAGTTCCTTATATATATATATATATATAGATATATATACACACACCTTGAGTTCCTTCAGCTATAATCGAAACCGAATCCAAATTATTTATTAAAAATAAAAGAGATTACATGAGTGCCATCAGCTATAATCGAAACTGAAACAAAAACCTATGAAGAATTCTTGGTACAATTATTTATAAAAAAAATAGATGACTTAAGGGCCATCAGTTATAATCGAAACCGAAACCCAAAACTTGTGAAGAATTCTTGGTAAAATTATTTATTACAAGAAATGGAAATCCATGATGATTAAACGAAAGTCACTCGGATGTAAGCATGACACAAAATAAATAATACACACGCTATCCTATTAATATATAAATAAATATGAGTTATCCCCCTTGCATTAATTAAGTTATTGTTAGGAATGAAGACAGCGTTAACAAATTCTTTATCCTGTGAATTTTTTCAAGATGGAAATTTCAATGCCTTCAAATATTAACCATTTCTTTCCAACACTAAACAGAAATATTAATTTTTAAACATTTATTTACTATTTTTAAGCGAAACAATGTATCAGTATTAGCGAAGGATAATTCATGTAATTATTACGTCAATTTTTGTAATCTATACTACTTTTATTTATTAGAAGAAGACATATTCATCAACTTTAAAAGAAAATGATAAAGGTAAATGTAGTAGCAACTGCGTTTTGTTTTGGTTAAACCATTTTAGTTATTAATGTAGTCACCAACGTATTAATACAATGTAGTCATAGTTTTAATCAGCGCTAAAATATATTATACAATACTCCATTAATTTGTTATTTATAAATATTTTATATTTATTTTTTTAGATAGTATTTACCATGGCTAAATCTAGAATCAATGCATATAGGTTTTATTTTATGCGAAACTAATTCTTAAATTTATTGAACTTGTATAAGTTATTTTAGTTGAAGAGACTTGTATAAGTTATTTTAGTTGAAGAGACTTGTATAAGTTATTTTAGCTGAAGAGACTTGTATACGGTATTTTAGTTGGCTGCTGATAGAAAAATGGCTTTTTGTAACTAACATTTGCCCCAGGAAAGGAAAATGTCATCCTAACGCAATAATATACGAGCACGTATAATTGTTTTTGCAAAGAAATTAAAGTGAATTCAAATTTATTCTTAACAACATGAACTAACGCTAAACGAAAAGAAATGGCTATTCAGAATAAAATATTGATATTCTGCGAAAAATTAACATGATAACTTTATATATTAGATATTGAATGAATATTGTATTTTTCATTCAACTTTGATAATTCTTTTACTTTGGTTTCATGTGGTGAAAAAAAATGTAATTTATTTACGGGACACATCCCTTTTAAATATATTACATTCATTTTTACATTTATTGCTCTATGATAACGCCTAGTAGAACAACACACAATGATATTCTTTCGTTCCCTCACCTGCATTCACATTAATATAAAAAGAAATTATGTTGATAACGAAAATAGTCCAAAGAGATTTAGATATCTATAAAGAAAAAAGAAAGAAAGAAAATTTCGCAAGCTAGGAAATATAAAAGAAAGAAAGAAAAGATGTATAAGAAATAGGATAGTATAAAAGACTACAAATAAAAGTATGGAATAGTATTTAAAAAGTAAAAGTATTTCTAGTTTACTCATCATCATCAGCTTATATACCAAATAATTCAATTACTATAATATGCACTGTGTAAAAATTAACGAAAAAAGATTATGTTTCGTCAGTGTTTGCACTAATCTATCTGTATAATTATAAAACTCAAATGACCTTATAACGATATATGTAACCCACTTTCCGGTTTACAACATCGTGTTGCGCATATGCGCATGACATACGCGCTGAAATATTAACGTTATTATTTCGAAATTATCATTTAACATGGGAAGAGTAGGGTTTAAAATAACTTAAACGTAATACAGAAATGAACGATGTAAAAAAACCAGCAGATATATCAAAATTTGAATTTAATTATAATAAGTATTATGGTAGCTGTTCAGTGCACATTACCTATAAGTATGGCCAACCACTTATAATTTAGTAATTGTAAATTTTTTTTTCAAAAAAAATCAATTATAATAGAACGACTCATAGAAATCTATCTATATTCTTTTTTCATTTTAATATACTTTCATAGAAATGTTTCTGTATGTCAAAAAAAAAACGAACTATTTTCTTTACGTCACAAGTGTCACGCTCATACATAGCTAATATAACATACTGACCCAACGGGTCACGGGTAATCTAGTATAATTATAAAACTCAGATCAGCTTGTTTGCATGAGCGTTTAAACCGTCCATCCGGTTTGAAAAATTCTGCGGGAAAACAAAGCTATGAAAGCATTTTTTTTATCGACAATTTTTTTCGCGTTTCAAATATACAAATAACTGATTTTTTTTATCCGCATTTTACAGATTTTATTTGTATTTTTGATTGCAAGTTGGAATCATTATCAAACAATTAACAGAAAAAAAAAGCAAAGTTTATAACATTAGGTAAACGTGCTGCAGAGGACCAACTGAAGACTCGTCTTTTAAAACTTGATTTTTAGATGGTATTTCATTTTTACCCAATGTTATAAACTTTCATTGCAAGTTGAAATCGTTTTCAAACAATTAGTTTTTGTTTAAAAGAAACAATAATTCGAATCCAATTCGAGATTCATCAGGAAATGCCACAAAAATTTTTAGTATGATTTTTTTTATTAAAAAAAAATTCGAACTTTCTTTTCGTTTTCATTTTTTTTAACAGTTTAAAACTTTTTAAATTCATTTTTTCATGCAACAATTTGAGACGCCAAAACAAACGCAAAACATTTAACAACAACAACAACAAACAAACAAAAAAAAACGTTGACTTGTGATAATGCTTTCGTTAAGAGTCGCACTTCTTTGTTTGTAAAGCCATTCGGCGGAAGTGACGTCAGACAAATTTTAAGGTTCCGATGACCAAGACTATATATAATGTAACTGTATTTTAAGCAAATATAAAAATAGAAGTTTTGGTAAAAATTTATTTTATTTTGTTTCCACCTTAACATTTTCCCTTTAAGATGACGACTTCTAAAGGTTTTTTGGGTATGTTGAAAACGACTATCGCATTTAAATTTTCTGCAAATAAGTAGGTTTTCGGATATTAAGCAATGTGATTCTTTATGTTTAAAGCGGTAGTCATCGATGTACTCGCATATTTCTGTCACACTTAATATACTCACTATTATATAGCTAGCCTTAACATATACTGACGCAATGGGTCACGCGTAGTCTAGTATTCATATAACATGACGGGTTTGTTTTTGATATAAATCATTATTATCATTTCTGATGATCTTAAAAAAATCATCTGCGGTTGAAGGCTTATTTAGAATGAGAGATTGCTTTTTTTAAATTTATTTCAGACGGCAATTTGCTTTCCAAAATAAATCTTTCTAATACTTTATTTCTTTTATATATAATTACGGTTGAACTAAACTAGGTGCTGTAAAATAATTAACAATGTAGGGGAATAAATAAGAGCACCGGATTACCGGTGTAGGGTAAGGAGTGAGGTCCCTTGAGAAAAGAAGAGGAGAGTCCGTACACATGAGGCACGGACGCAAAAAGTTCTTCTCCTAAAAGACAATGTTGGACAGGCAGAGTACAACTCTAGAATACAGTCCTCACTCCTCCCGTAAACCCCACTATTGAAGTGAGTAATCTTTTTACCTTAATGTTCTGAATTGTAGTGTTGTCATGTTTTCATAGTTGTTAATAAATTCTTGTCGTTTATACTTGTTGTACGTTTAGTAATTATTAAAGCTGGTCGGTAGTTTTGGGACTTGGAAGAACCTAAACCCGTACCAACAACAATAAAAAAATATATATAAATCGATGAATAAAAGGGACATCAAATATAAATAGACGAATCTATATATCTATAAAATTGATATTGTCTGTAGGTGTGTCTGTCTGTGTGTATACATTTCCCTACCAAATTACTCTGTCAATTTTCAGTCTATAGACTCGAGATTTGAAATAAGGGGTACTGATATTTGGGAAAATCTTATTAATTAGTTTTCGGTCAGGAATTTAGCTGTCAAGAGGTCAATGTTCGACGATTTGACCTTTGAAAACTCTACCAAACTCCTACGCCAATTTTGCGTCTAAACATTTGAAATTTTAAATGTAGATTATGTGGACATGGGGCGAGCTTTTTAATTTGATTTAAGCACAAAACAATAAAGGTTAAGGGGTCAAAATTGGAGTAAAAGTCTATAAAAATTTTACCTCTCAGTCAATTTTTGGTCGAAACATTTGAAATTTTACATAAACTGTATTCAGACAAAGAGCAAGCTTTTTAATCGGATTTTTGGCCGAAAATTTGGATTTCAACGGGTCAAAATACAAAAGATTTAACTTTTGCGGTCTCTAGCAAACTATTCAGCCAATTTTGTGTCTAAACATTTGAAATTTTACATAAAATGTATTTAGACATGCAGCAAGCTTTTTAATCAGTTTTTGGGCGAAAATTTGCCTGCCAAAGGATCAAAGTTGAAAGCGTTTACCTTTATAGACTCTGCCAAACTCCTCCGCTAAGTTTGGGTCTAAATACTTGAAAGTTTAGATGGAGGTTACCTGGACATGAGTCAAACTTTCTAATATATATATATATATACATATGCGCATAAAGTTATAAACAGTACATAGGGCCCGAGCACAGCCGGGCTAAACTGCTAGTAAATATAAAAATGAAAATATCTATAGTAATAGCAAGGATAATAAGTAAGGAAACCTTATGTGTAGACCCTATTTTTGCTTTAAAGATGACCAATTTCAATCTCCGGTCCCGCATTACGATATTTTCAATGTTTATTTTTTTTTTAAGGACATTCTTTGGTCTCTTCCCTTTTGAAAAAGAGATTATATTCTCGAAATATTAAGACAACTACCATCCCGGTTTTATCAAACAGTAATTTAATGTTTACTGATTTGTACTGTGATTATCTTTAAAAATAAATGGATATACGAAGATAAAAATAGCAAATGAGACCTTTCGTTTGTTCATTTTTTGTTCATACGTTATACAAATACAAAGGCCGGTACTCTGCATTGCTATATCTTTCTTATACTCCTCCATATATATATATATATATATATATATATATATATATATATATATATATATATATATATTGAATAAAATAATTAAAAATAAAAAAAAAAACGCTGCCAAATACATTTAAAAATAATAAATTAGAAGACTACGTTCAATTTCATTTTCAATCTCCGGATCGGTATTTTGATGTCTGGAATCGTTGGGCTGAACCACACCTACAGTAGAAAATTAATCAAGATTACCCGATTCTGTGCGAGATTTAATTAAACTGATAAACTAGATTTGAAGAAATATGAAAAGGAGGCTGAAAAATAGTCATCTTCTATAATATAAATCTCACCTGTCTGTTTAAATGTATGTATGTATGTATGTATGTATGTATGTATGTATGTATGTATGTATGTATGTCTAAAACTCCCGACAGAGGCGACGGATTAAAATAAAAGTCCAGGTGTTTTAGTACTGATCGGTTGGATTCTGTTTTTGTCTGATTCCTACGTCCATTTATTTGTAAAAGAATGTGTGAAATTTGTCATCATCATCAGTATCTACAGCAGAAGTGTGAGTCTTATAAACAAATATTTTATGTATAAAAAAAGAAAAAAGTCCAGGCGTTTTAGTACTGATCTGTTCGATTTTGTTTTCGTCTGATTCCTACATCCATTTATTTGTGAAGTTGCGCAAACACTTCAACGAGTTACTGTCTCTTCTACAAATTGTTTGTTTCGGATTGTTTTTCTTTTTGTATTCATGTCAAACTCATTGAATTGTACCCATCACTTTCATCGTGATTATTGAGGATTTATGACTTTTGGAACGTTCCTTCATGTGTATTTTACATGTATATGTGTGGCTCTATGTGTGTATGTTTGCATATGTATGTACATGCGTATGTATGTTTGCATGCATTCTGTATGTATGCGTGTATGTGTGCATGCACGTGTTTATTTCCATGTGTACGTGGGGTGGAGAGGGCTTCCATAAGCCGTGGTGAGATCACCCCCTCTAGGAGAAGCAAATCTTTGATTTAAAAACCATAAAGCGGGAGATCAGTACGCACATTAAGCTGGTCTGTAGTTTAACTTGTTGCTGGCTATCTTGCTCTTGCTTGTTGCTCGATGTCAACATTTTGAACCGAGATAGACTTAGCTCTCATACAAAGCTAAGACCTTGTAACATCATCTGTGTATAGATACTCCCTCAGGAATTTGTCTATAAAAATGATCCTGTGGCGATTGAAAAATTGTGACGTGTGGAGGCTTGAAATGCTGGAAGCATGTAATAATAGATCTGTCATCATTATATGTATGTATGTATATATATGTACATGTGTTTGTATATATATGTATATATATATGTGTATATGTATGTATATATGTATGTGTGCATATATATATTTATATGTGTTTGTATGTATATATGTATATATATGTTTGTGTGTGTATGTATGCATGTGTATATATGCATATATATATATATATGTTTGTGTATAAATGCATATATACGTATGTGTATGCATATGTAGGTAAATGTATGTGTCTGTATATGTGCATATGAGTACGTATTTGTATGTGTATATGTATGTATATGTGTGTTTGTATTTGTATATGTGTGTATATATGTGTATGCATATGTATGTATATGTGTATGTATGCATGTGTGTATTTATATGTATGTGTATGTATTATGTATTGTGTACGTATGTATGTATATAAGTGTGTATGTTTATAAATATGTATGTGTATGTGTATATATGTATGCGTGCATGTATATATATATACATGTATACCAATGACCGTCTTCAGTGTCATGTCTGCTTGAGCGTGTGAATTAGCTGGTAGAACTAAATAAGTCATTTTCGGGATCATAGACTTTCAGTGTCTGAAACGTTGCAATCATCAAGCCTAAAACTTTCGACAGAGGCGATGGATTTTCACGAGATCGATACCGTTTTGAAGCTCGACTCTTCGGACGACAAATATCGAAAACTGGCTAACAACATCGATTCCTTCACCCTCAACTGGACACTTTTCTACAGGGAAGGTGTCGCTTTTTCCGCCGATATTTTCGAAAGTCATCCCCTCTTTTCGATTCACTAGACTTAATTTAAATTTTCGTCACTTCCGGTTTGGCGATGGATGTAACGTTAAAGACATCGTTTTTTTTCACGTTATTTTCCTCCTTTGCGGTACGGGTTCGAGCCTGCCTGCCTACTATCACTTTTCTTTTGCTCAACACACACCTCCCAACACCCGGGCAACGCCGGGCACCCAGGCTAGTCTATAATATAAATGGCAAAAATCTGTTTGTTTGTGTATTTATATGTCTGCTAAAATCTTTTGACATGTGACATCGGAATGTGACGAAACTAATATCGTTTTAAACTTCGAACTTTTTGATGACACATATTGAAAACTTGGCCCAAAACATTAATTCTTTCACCCTTAATGGGCAGTTTTCTACAAGGAGGGGTCGTATCTTTTGCAGATATTTTCACAAGTAATCCACTCTTTTCGATTGATTAGCCTTCATTTTGACGTTCACCGTTTCCGGTTTTGCCATGAATGCAACGTTCAAGACGTCACATTTTTTTTTCTACGTTCTTTTCATGCTTTGAGGTACGGGTTCGAGCCTGCCTTCCTACTACTAGTTTTTTTTTTTTTTTTGCTTAACACACACCTCCAAACACCCGAGCAACGCCGGGCACCCAGGCTAATGGACTATAAAAGATTGACTTTTGCAAGGAGACAAGACCAGTGTTCGAAATAATTCCGTGAAACGGAATCTTTAAAACCAGCGCGAGTTTCTTTGCTAAACATCTGTTCTTGGGGATGAATCAAATGAGATTAGAATTAAAAGCAGATTTTTTGCGTATTTTGAATCGTTTCTTCTTTGAAATTCTAATTCTAATAAAACGGTTGAGCAAAACCTGCCACCCATTGTTTATTAAAAGATAAACGAAAATTGACAATGCTTTCTTTTTTGTTTATTTGTTTGTTTTATTTCATACAATAATAACAAAAAAAAAAAAACAGATGAGACGAGAGACAGTTTTAATTTAACCTGTCTTTCTTGGCCTCAGTGCTAAGATCAAAGTGTAGTATGTTTCCAATGAATTTGTACACCTATTTATTTAAAGTCAAATATGTGTATACGTGTATATATTAGCATGTACAAAATTCACTCCTAAACTAATTAATCGATCATTATGAATTTCGGACTACAGCTATAATCGTAAGGCGTCTTAATGTGGACTGTATTTACTTTAATTTATGCAAAGAGTATATAAAGAGTGTGAAATCCCTATATGAAAATTACAAATATCTTCGGGAAATTTTAAGAATAAGTACGAGATATTAATTAATAACTCTTCCTCAAATTTTAGTTTCTTTGAAATATTTTAAAGGGTTTTTAAGAGACATATGGGCACAACCTCCCATTTGGAAATTCAAATACTCCAGAGTTACATTAAATTTGATACATAATAATAAAACACTAATTAAGCAAAATTCTCTGAATCTCAAATTCTTATAATTACTTAAGTTTGAGCTTTTAATTTTAAACATTTTCTTGAATCAAATCCTGTAATGGATTTTGATCAAAATTGGGAAAAGGATTTCAAGTTTTTGTCCCAGAAAATGTAAACTCTTTTCAGCGTACAGCGATAAACTGTGTTTAGTAACAGAACAGCGTTTTTTTTTTCTCGAGTAAGTAAACTTCACTCTTGAAAAAAAGTCTACAAGATGGAGAACTTTAAAGAGATAATTCTAAGGAGGCTGCAACAACAACACTATTGTAGCAACAGTAACAGAAATTCCTAAAACACCAGATGCTCCAACCACAGAAAACTGAAGAAAGTTAATGAGAATTACAAAAACAACAGATGCTACAACAAGAAACTGAAGAAAAATGAATTCAACAAAGGTTACAAGTGGAAGAACGTATACAAATAAATCAGCAATTATTTCTCCAAGCCTTGGCTAATAAACCACACACGGACAGTGAAACAGTGTTTACGCAGAATACGATATGGAACACCATGGGGGCATTTACCTACGATTCGAATCATGACCAAACGTTCGACACATTTTTAGGAGATATGACGACCTTTTCAACGTTGGTTTCAAAAGCTGGCCCGCTGAGAAAAAAAGTTTGTCTGCTTTTACAAAAGCTAGGAACTACAGAACACAGTAGGTTCGTTTACTACATTCTACTTAAAAAACAAAACTACGAATCTGGAGTTCGCAGAAACCGTTATTATCAGAACTTTTCAGTACCAATACGTCACTGTTTCATGAACGATGGAGATGTCTTAATTTGGCTATGTGAGATACTGAAGGTCATTTAGCGTTCGCCTCGGTCGTAAACAAGCACTATAACGACTTTAGACTAGCATAATTATCGGCAGATTGTTTTAAATGTCACGTGTTTGCTCAACGGCCAGTGTTTTCAAAAGATGACGAGATGAAACTTAGGTATTAGAGAAACTCGAAAGTGAATCTATCTCACTCTATTGGGGAAACAAACAAAAAAAAGCATACCTAAAGACCATGTTACTGATTCGGAGAATTACACTGGAAAGAGTCTGTCCATTTCGGAATAAAAATTGTCAAAATTGTGTCAAGTTTAGTCCAAAATATCGCATTATAGAAACAAACGCAAAAGAAAAATTAGAATCAGACAGACAAAATCCAAGGAGAAGTCGGATGAAAGTTTACGCAAATACGTAATAGGCAATAAAACCGTGAAATTACAGTTGGATACTTGGTCGGACCTTTCAGTTATGTTTACATATGTGGAATAAACTTAACAAACCGACTGCAACACTAAAGTCAACTTGCATCATGACTGGCAATAAGGTTAATTTTATTGAAGGATTATATTCATCAGTAAATTTGAACGGGCCTATTAAAACGTTGAAAGTGTACGTTCTAAAACATCTGAAAACCTATTCGGATTGAACTGGCTCAACAGTTTTAAACTTTGGAATTTATCGGTCTATATTTTTAAGCTGAAGAAAGAAACAAAAATGTACGGAACGAAATCCGTTCGAAATCAGGCTGTTTATGAGAAACAATCCAAGATCTTTCAAAGTATATAGCAAATCAAGAAAGAAAGTAAAAAGAATAACTCATATAATTCGAAAATACGTAAAAAAAATAACAAAGCAACAATTAAAAAACGAACAGAAAATAAAAACGGCAGTGTTGCATAAACGGAAATCGATTGAAGCATTAAGGAAAATACAAAAAAAAAAAAAAAAAAAATACAGTATCCACCGTAGATGCAAGTAGGATTGACAAATACGAAGATGGTTCGACTATACAAGCTTGTAATATTTCTGTTTATTAGAGATACCAAAATAACTGAACTCACGCAATGGAGGATATTCAGAAACTAATGAATGATATTATTAAAGAAAAAACAAACCTTAAATCAATTCGTAAAGGATTGGCAATATCGGATGTATCATACAAGGTACAAAACATACTCATAAACGCCACCAAAATAAAATAAATGCGTTACTCAGATAGCACTAGATACACAGTGCACGTAGAGGAAGAGCCGATCAAGGCCATTTTCGAGACATTCGCTCTCGACCCACTCCAGCCAGAACAGAGACGGTCGAGAGGAAAGAAAATTCGCCGACCACTGACTATCGACCCAAAACATCTTAGATATTACCATGGTTTTTACCATGCAAAAAGGCTTGGGAGGGAGGTGTTGTCGGGATGCACAAAATATGAACTCTTTCGAACTGTATATATATATGGAAAATATCGACTCTCGGTGTGGCCTGTGTACTTTCATAGCACACGATTTAGGCGATACGTGCTACTACTGTTGCTTTCTGTAGATATTGTTTTGTTTTGTCTGTTTTGTTTAAATACAAATTAACTGTTTGTTGAAGCTCGACTGAACACATGGAAGTAAATAACTACAACACTAAAGTAAAGTAGAACAGATATATTGAAAGCAAAAAAGTATATACAAATATTTAGATCAATGGTTCTCAACCCAGATCCATGTGGACACCCATCGTACATGTAACGTTAATATCAGTTCAGTCTTCCTTCAAGATAAACTGTTGATATATGGTCTTTGGTTTTCTTGACATTACTGAAAAATAAAATAAGCTATAAGGGTTCACCAAAATACATTAAAAAGAAAAGAAAGTCATGATTAAAAAAGTTTAAGAACCGTTGATTTAGATAGAGCCTATTGGTATAGTCATGGAGAGACCGTCTCTGGAGAAGGTGTCGGCTGGGTGGTCGTCGACTCTCGATCTTGTGTCTCTCTTAGTCTCTCGTTGGGTCTCTCCTGTCTTTACGGTACCAACCATATTTATATAGTTTACACTCCACGTATGCTAATTAGGTAGATCCCACCACAACACTTTTCTAACCCATATCCGCGTCCGTATTTTTCCTAGTGACCCTTCCGTGTCACAGCACATATTTATGCGTATTTTACGAACGGACCATGCCGGAGGCACTACTATATGTTTGGTACAATATAAAAAATCAATAAAGAATTGGCTCTACAATAACAAATACGAAATCTGCATAAATTAAATTATCATATTTAAGCGTATTTTATAACCGGGCAACGGCAGGCGGTCTGTTAGTAATAATATAGAAGTAAAGGGTCTTATTATTTTTAATTATACAAGAAAATTATCTTAACAAACACGTAACAGTTAATGTATATTTCCAATGAAATCAAAATAGAATTAATAATTTTTTTTAAATTACATTTTCACCACAAACAAGGCAAATTGCCACTTTGGTGTAGGAGGCTACTATCAGAGGCAACAACTACTGGGGTACTATGTAGGGATTTGGGCAGCAAGATGTCAGTTCACGTTGCACTTGCACTTCTGGACATCAGTACTGTTGGGGAAGCAGGGACCTGGAATGGAATTACAGAGTCTAGCGGTTCTGGGAAGAAACTATTGGAGTAAAAAGATCTTTTACATCCAGGGATCTCTACTGTGTGGGGGTGGGATTTAGCAGCCTGTCGGGTTTGTCGAAGGAGCTCACGTTGTGCGGGCACAAGTGATTGCAGTTCGTCAGAGCATTCACCACTAAAATACTTGTAGAAAAGGCAGAGGGATGCAACATTTCGTCGATGGGACAGAGGCTGAAGCTTAGATGCCAGTTCAGGGCCTATCAGGTTCGCGACTCTCTTTTGAACCTTGTCAAGGAGCGAGAGACTAGTAGCAGATGCACCAGCCCAAATGTGACAGCAATACTCCATACATGGACGAATGGTGGCCTTATAGAGGTACAGGATACTTTCGGGTGTTAGTAGTTTTCTAGCACGGTAGAGAGAGCCCACCTTTCTTGCAGCCTTGGCAATGCCTTCAATGTAATTGTTCTAACTCATGTTTCCTGTGAACGTTAGGCCAAGCAGTTTGAAAGATGTACTCTCAGATAAAGAGTCGTTGGCCATTACTATAGGTGGTAGAGAGGGTTTCTTGTAATTATTGAATGAAACTAGTTTAGTCTTGGCGGCATTGAACGCGACCAACCACTTTTGTCCCCATTCCAATACAGATTGGAGGTCTTCCTCTAGTGTTTCTGCCATTTCTTTAGAAATGTGTTCATTTGTCTTCCTGTCATGCCTGCCATAGAGTGTAGTGTCATCAGCATATATACCCATCTCAGAGGCAATTTTGGCGGGGAGGTCATTTATGAATATCAGGAACAATAGAGGTCCAAGGATAGACCCCTGGGGAATTGTTTAGATGTACGACCGTCGAGGACAACCTGGATTTTTCTCTTATCTAAGATACCGTATGATTTAATTTTCCTGAGGAGACCCTCATGCCATACCCTGTCAAAAGCCTTAGATATATCTAGAGCTACCGCTCTGCCCTCCTCCGCTTTGTCCAGTGAATGGTATATACATTCAGAGATTACAGTTAGGGTGTCTGCTGTGGAACGGGCTTGTCTAAATCCATGTTGTTGGTCAGTCAGAAGTTTAGCATCTGTAAGGTGATGGACTAGAGCATGGTTAATTAAGGTCTCAAATATTTTGGCAAAAAGTGGGAGGAGGCTAATCGGGCGATAATTTGATGGGTCAGTCCTTTCGCCAGAATTCTTGAATACTGGTACAACAGAAGCAGTTTTCCAACAGCCCGATAAGCAAGCTTCATTAAGGCATTTGTTGTAGAGTTTGTTTGAAGAGAACTGAAGCTACTTTGGCTGAGCACTTTTTTAATAGCACAGCTGGGATGAGTTCGGGTCCACATGCTTTTGAAGTGTCAAGGTTTTTTATGATAGCATGCACCTGAGCAGGGGTGATTTTCAGATCGGTCTGTCCGCATAGGGAAGTCAGGTAGGGGGTGGTTGGAAGGGTCCAGTGTGGAGTTTGAGGCAAACCGACTAGCAAGCATGTTAGCCTTGTCGGTTGCAGAGGAGACAACCTCGTGATAGTGGTTGTGACCCAGCCGGTTACGTGTACCTCCAGTACTATATAGACTTGTACAGATCAGCATACGAAGCAATTCTTTACATTTTGCACTTCAGAACTGGAGAAAAAAAGGTTACAATTTAAATTGAATACATTGTTAGTGCATCGCAATAAAAAAAAACAACGTACAGTTTTTATTTTTTTATTTTTATGAACGGATGTTAAACTAGTTTATGCAATGTTCTACTTTTTATCACGCAAGAAAATAGAGAGAGGGGGGAAAACTATTGCTAAGCCAAGTAGAGGTAACCTTTGTCAAAAAGTAAGCCACGTGAGACATGATTCATTATCAGAAAATATTTCAGCTTATTCTTTGTGAAAGGTTCCTCCAACCATTTGCACGGTAGAAGACAATATACGGATGCGTTTCGCTTTGAAATAGGCCATGATAGATCCTTTTTTTATCTTTTAGGCAAAAATATATTTCCTATAGACAAAAGAATAAAACATTGGTAAAATAATATTACGGTTATTCATGAGAAAAACATGGCTCTAACTTATTACATTACGGATTAATTAGAAAAAAAAACTGTATTCTTACACATATGAAATTAGGTATGTTTATATATAAATTTATATAAAGTTAGATATGTGTTTATGTTTCTATATTTCTATATATAGAATCAACAAGGTAATTATTAAACAAATGATTATGAATTTTGGAACAAAGCTATTAGGAATTTTGGCGGCTTATGTGGGCTATATTTAGTTTAATTTTATGCAAAGACAGCTTAATTAGTTATATTTAGTTTTAATTACATTACGGATTAATTAGAAAAAAAATAAATATATTCTTGCATGTATAAAGTTTGATATGTGTACATGTAAAGTTATATAAATTTAGGTATATGCACATCTAAATTTATATGAAATTAGGTATGTGTGTTTGTAAAACTATATAAAGTTTAATATGTATATCTAATTGTATATAAAGTTAAATATGCATTTCTAAATTTATATAAAATTAGGTATGTGTGTTTGTAAAACTATATAAAGTTGAATATGTATACCTAATTGTATATAAAGTTAAATATGTATTTCTAAATTTATATAAAATTAGGTATGTGTGTTTGTAAAACTATATAACGTTTAATATGTATATCTAATTGTATATAAAGTTAAATATGCACATCTAAATTTATATAAAATTAGGTATGTGTGTTTGTAAAACTATATAAAGTTTAATATGTATATCTAATTGTATATAAAGTTAAATATGTATTTCTAAATTTATATAAAATTAGGTATGTGTGTTTGTAAAACTATATAAAGTTTAATATGTATATCTAATTGTATATAAAGTTAAATATGTATTTCTAAATTTATATAAAATTAGGTATGTGTGTTTGTAAAACTATATAAAGTATAATATGTATATCTAATTATATATAAAGTTAAATATGTATTTCTAAATTTATATAAAATTAGGTATGTGCGTTTGTAAAACTATATAAAGTTTAATATGTATATCTAATTGTATATAAAGTTAAATATGTATTTCTAAATTTATATAAAATTAGGTATGTGTGTTTGTAAAACTATATAAAGTATAATATGTATATCTAATTATATATAAAGTTAAATATGTATTTCTAAATTTATATAAATTAGGTATGTGCGTTTGTAAAACTATATAAAGTATAATATGTATATCTAATTATATATAAAGTTAAATATGTATTTCTAAATTTATATAAAATTAGGTATGTGCGTTTGTAAAACTATATAAAGTATAATATGTATACCTAATTGCATATAAAGTTAAATAGGTATTTCTAAATTTATATAAAATTAGGTATGTGCGTTTGTAAAACTATATAAAGTTGAATATGTATACCTAATTGCATATAAAGTTAAATATGTATTTCTAAATTTATATAAAATTAGGTATGTGTGTTTGTAAAACTATATAAAGTTTAATATGGATACCTAATTGCATATAAAGTTAAATATGTATTTCTAAATTTATATAAAATTAGGTATGTGTGTTTGTAAAACTATATAAAGTTTAATATGTATATCTAATTGTATATAAAGTTAAATATGTATTTCTAAATTTATATAAAATTAGGTATGTGTGTTTGTAAAACTATATAAAGTTTAATATGTATACCTAATTGCATATAAAGTTAAATATGTATTTCTAAATTTATATAAAATTAGGTATGTGTGTTTGTAAAACTATATAAAGTTTAATATGTATATCTAATTGTATATAAAGTTAAATATGTATTTCTAAATTTATATAAAATTAGGTATGTGTGTTTGTAAAACTATATAAAGTATAATATGTATATCTAATTATATATAAAGTTAAATATGTATTTCTAAATTTATATAAAATTAGGTATGTGCGTTTGTAAAACTATATAAAGTTTAATATGTATATCTAATTGTATATAAAGTTAAATATGTATTTCTAAATTTATATAAAATTAGGTATGTGTGTTTGTAAAACTATATAAAGTATAATATGTATATCTAATTATATATAAAGTTAAATATGTATTTCTAAATTTATATAAATTAGGTATGTGCGTTTGTAAAACTATATAAAGTATAATATGTATATCTAATTATATATAAAGTTAAATATGTATTTCTAAATTTATATAAAATTAGGTATGTGCGTTTGTAAAACTATATAAAGTATAATATGTATACCTAATTGCATATAAAGTTAAATAGGTATTTCTAAATTTATATAAAATTAGGTATGTGCGTTTGTAAAACTATATAAAGTTGAATATGTATACCTAATTGCATATAAAGTTAAATATGTATTTCTAAATTTATATAAAATTAGGTATGTGTGTTTGTAAAACTATATAAAGTTTAATATGGATACCTAATTGCATATAAAGTTAAATATGTATTTCTAAATTTATATAAAATTAGGTATGTGTGTTTGTAAAACTATATAAAGTTTAATATGTATATCTAATTATATATAAAGTTAAATATGTATTTCTAAATTTATATAAAATTAGGTATGTGTGTTTGTAAAACTATATAAAGTTTAATATGTATACCTAATTGCATATAAAGTTAAATATGTATTTCTAAATTTATATAAAATTAGGTATGTGTGTTTGTAAAACTATATAAAGTTTAATATGGATACCTAATTGCATATAAAGTTAAATATGTATTTCTAAATATATATAATTAGGTATGTGTGTTTGTAAAACTATATAAAGTATAATATGTATACCTAATTGCATATAAAGTTAAATATGTATTTCTAAATTTATATAAAATTAGGTATGTGTGTTTGTAAAACTATATAAAGTATGATATGTATATCTAATTGTATTTAAAGTTAAATATGTATTTCTAAATTTATTTAAAGTTAGGTACATGTTTCTAAATTTTTATCTATAGAATCAACGAGGTAACTAATAAACCAATGATTATGAATTTTGGAACAAAGCTACTAAGATTTTCGGCGAGTAATCTGGGCTATATTTAGTTTAAAGTAATTTATGCAAAGAGAACATAATTAGTTTTATAGGGGTAAAAGTGTGGGGGGGGGGACCTCCGAATTTAAAAAATTTTTTAACAATAGGTATGAAGACATCAATTAATAAATATTTCCCAAATTTTAGTGGGGGTGCGGTATTTTAAAGATTTATTGGAGTGCATAATATTGACACAATCTTTAATTTGAAAAGTCAAATGTTGCTGATTTACATGACATGTGATCCTTATTTATTAAAAAAAAAAAACAATTAAGCAATATTTTCTGAATTTCATTATCTTCTTATAAACCCTTAAGCTTAAATTACCAATTGTTTTTTATATGTATATATATATTGGACACAATGCTTAGTATATATATATATATATATATATATATATATATATATATATATATATATATATATATATATATATATATATATATATATGAACAAATGATTAATAAAACATGTTAAAAGACATCTTGAAAAAGAGTTAAAAACATATTTAATTTTAAAAAAGGAAGCACAAGATAAGTGGATAGTCCTTAATCCGCGGAGTTTCGAAGAAATACTCTCCTTCTGATCAGAGGGCAGGAATTAGCAAAATGCAGGATCGGATTTTGCATATAAAAGTATTTAATGAAACTACAAGTAAGTCAAAGATCTTACTTGGTTAAAAAAAGGGTGAGGTAAGGGGAACAGGAGGCAAAAGAAAAATAATAAAAAGATTTCACATGAATGGATAGTCCGGTGAAGGGTAAAAATCCAAAAAAGGTAAAATCCAAAACGGTCGAATTTAAAATTTCAATCCACTGGGTAAATTCCAAATGGTCCAAAATCATCCAAAAGGCAGAGTTCCTTGGAAAAAAGTGCAAATGGAATGACATCCAAATCATTAAAAGAAAAGTACTAGAGATAATATTTGAAACACGTCTGTATATACAGTGATGATCATATTTATTGGCACGGTAAAATAAAAGTTAATTTTTTTCTAATAAATTCTAAAAAAGGGATTAAATTAAGAAAATAACAAAGTATATTATGTATTTTTAACTGGCCTTTCCGATGCAGCAATCGGATTTTAGAAAAAATAAATAACAAAGGAACAACAAACATAAT
Organism: Euprymna scolopes; assembly: GCF_053919585.1. Classification (NCBI taxonomy): domain Eukaryota; kingdom Metazoa; phylum Mollusca; class Cephalopoda; order Sepiida; family Sepiolidae; genus Euprymna; species Euprymna scolopes. Next base: position 122,517,923 of record NC_136489.1, on the reverse strand, counting down.
TGCAAAAAAACCCTTGTTCAAAATTATTGGCACGGCTTTGTTTTTCTTTTAGTATCAGTATAATATCAATCAATTTCCGGTTTACGTGCTTTCTGAACTTTTTTATAGCCATATTATGCTTGTTTAACGCTAATTCAGTGAATAATTTTTTTCAGATAATTTTTAGATAGCGATTTATTTAAACTATTTTAAGTGACTAAATTATAATTTTCAATCGCCATGGTTAAAACTAAGGAACACAGCGAAGACGTCAGGAAGCTTGTTGTAGCATGCCATACCAATGGGGAGGGCTATGATAAGATTTCACAGAAGCTAAACCTTCCCAAATCCACTGTTAGAGACATAATAAACAAGTTCAAATCGCAAGGCCACGTTATGAGTTTAGAGGGTAGAGGGAGAAAAAGGATTCTTTCCCCAAGAGATGAACGGAAAATTGTTCGACAAGTAAAAGAAAACCCAAGGATCTCTGTTGGGGAGATTGTTGATGAACAGAGCACCTCTGGAGTGAATGTATCTCGACATACAGTTGGTAGAGTTTTGAAGAGAGCTGGTTTAAAAGCATGTCGTCCGAGAAAGACTCCCTTGTTGAAGCCTATGCACCTGAAAGCAAGGCTAGCCTTTGCAAAACGTCATATTGATAAAGATGTTGCATTCTGGAAACGTGTTCTATGGACTGACGAAACGAAAATAGAGTTATTTGGCCATAATAAAGTGTCTTATATTTACAGAAAATCTGGCGAAGCTTTCCTGCCTAAGAACACCATACCCACAGTGAAGCACGGTGGAGGCAGTTTGATGTTTTGGGGATCCTTTGCTGCCTCTGGACCAGGGCGACTTGTTAAGGTCACAGGTAGCATAAAAAAGGAAGATTATGTTAAAATATTGGATGAAAACCTGAAAGACTCTGCTAAAGAGCTCTCACTTGGTCGTCGTTGGTGGTTCATGCAAGATAATGACCCAAAGCATTCGGCTAAACTGACTAAGAAATGGCTTGAGGACAATCATATTAATGTTTTGGAGTGGCCATCACAAAGCCCAGACCTTAATCCAATTGAAAATTTATGGAGAACATTAAAATTGAGGGTAATGCAAAGGAAGCCTAAGAATCTTATTCAATTGGAGGATTATTGTCAGGAAGAGTGGGCTAAAATTACTACTGAAGAGTGCAACAACTTGGTTGTAAACTATGAAAAGCGACTGAGGAAGGTAATCAAGGCCAAAGGCTATACAATTGATTATTAAATAAATCGTGCCAATAATTTTGAACAAGGGTTTTTTTGCAATTATGTTTGTTGTTCCTTTGTCATTTATTTTTTCTAAAATCCGATTGCTGTATCGGAAAGGCCAGTTAAAAATACATAATATACTTTGTTATTTTCTTTAATTTAATCCCTTTTTTTAGAATTCATTAGACAAAATTTAACTTTTATTTTACCGTGCCAATAAATATGATCATCACTGTATATATATATATATATATATATATATATATATATATATATATATATATATATTGGTTTTAATGGCTGTAAGAGTGCAGCAAGATAGTTGGAAAAAGCAAGAATGGTGATATGAATACTGATGATGATGATGATGATGATGATCATCATCATCATCATCATCATCATCATGGTGATTAATTTCTGGCGTTGTTACGTAAGTAGGTTAAAAGAATAACGTAACAGACATATTTTCAAGATAGCGATATGTTGCAGACAGTTAGCTAGAGACGTCATCTTGTGTTTTGACTGCAGTACAGAGCAGATGTGTTTCAGAGATATTCTTTGCTCCCTCATTCCAGTACGGTAAGCTGGACAGGGAGTGGAAACTAATTCTATGTAAAGTTAGTGAATAGGGCTATGACAACAGCATATTCTTTTCATTGTTTTGACTCTTGGGTGTGTATCCGTTGATATCTTATATGCTTTTATATAGTGATGTGGTTCTCGGTTGATTAACTGTGTCTAACTGTGTTGGACATATACTCGAGAGCCAAAAATAATGAAAAGAATATGCTGTTGTTATAGCCCTACTAATGAATACTGTGCAAAAAGAAAGACCCCCCTTCCAAAGACCTTAACCCCAACCCTAACACCCTCTAAATAAAACATTATTAAAACCAAAATATAAGTTGTTATTATATGCAAGGTGTTAATCTGTATGCGAGTAGATGACAAATACGATGCTGCTGCCTCTATTACATGGTGAGAGACAGACAACTCTATGAGCACTACTACTATAATTACGTCGACAATTTTTTTTGCTGCTGTTACACGTTGAGACATTTGCTTAAAAATATGCACCGGATTTATTTTTTTTAGTTTCACTTATTATAGGATACTTTCAGAACAGTGTGAAGACATTTTTTCTTGTTGGTGACTAAAGTTGCGTTTTAAACCTAAACTACAGGTTTGAACCATTCGCTAGTAGACCTGCTTCAAATAGTAAATATCAAATTTAACGAATTCACTTCATCCTTAAAAAAAATGTGTAGCAAAACAAATAAGAGTGGCAGTCAGAGTTAGTGTAACAAAACTTCTAGAACTTCTGAATGAAATTTGTTTGACATATAAAAACGCCAAATGGATGATAAAAAAAACATTGACACATAAACTGAATTCTAAATGGCGTTGGCCGCCTAAAGAGATCTAAGAATGAAAAGGAGAACGCATTACAAAGGTTTTATGTACGATATGAAACTAAACGGGAAATTCAAGAAAACTTTAATTGTTCCAGTAATGATAGGAACAGCTTATCTCATGAAAAATAACTCAATAATGTACAGCATAGTAAGAAACATAACTAAATACTAAACAATACAATACAGAAGGAAAAACGGTCCTGAATATGACCTAAAACTATATCCGATGGTGAGGCCCCACCTTGCGGGCCTTAGGGAGTGTGGAGCCACCCTTTAATTGCCATTGCTCCCAGGTCCACTCTGACTCGGAGTTTTAATAATGTTTTATTTAGAGGGTGTTAGGGTCCCAACTATGGGTTAAATAGAATCTGACTTAAAAAAAAAATATACTCCATTAAAAATCGTTCCTCAAAATAACTAGATTCGGCATTAAATAACCTGAAAAAGGTTGATATGCCGTAAAACAAAAACAACCAACCAACAGAAGGAAAAATTATCAATTTAGATCAGTACAGTAAAAGAAGATATATTTCAAATTTAACTCAATACAGTACAAAACTAAACTCATACTGTGAAATGCAGTACAAATAGAAGACATTATCAATTAAACTCTATACAGTAGAAAAATAAAATCCATACTGTACAACGCAGAAAAATAATACATTAACAATTTAACTCAATGCAGTAAAAGTACTAAATTCATACAGCACAGTACAAAATAACCTATTATCAATTAAACTTAATACAGCACAAAAACTAAACTCATACTGTACAGTACAAAATGAGATATTATTAATTTAACTCAATACAGTAGAAAGACTAAATTCATATTGTACAATAGAGTGTCAAGTGAGACAGTATCAATCTAACATAATACAGTCCAAAAACTAAACTCATACTGTACAATAGCGTACTAAAAGAAGACATAATCATATTAGCACAATACAGTACAACAAAACTAAACTCAACTCTGCAGTACAGTACAAAAGGAGACATTATCAATTTTACTTAATACAGTACAACAATTAACTCAAACTGTATACTACAGTACAAAACGAGACATTATCAATTTAAATAAATACAGTAAAAAAGTAAATTCATACTGCGCATGCAACGCAGTACAAAAGAAGACATTATCAATTTTACTCAATACAGTACAAAAACTAAACTTGTAGTGTGCAATACAGTAGAAAAACACATTATCAATTTAACACAATACAGTACAAAATTTAAACTAATACTGTACAATACAGTACAAAAGGAAACATCAATTTATATCAATACAGTACAAAAGGAAACATCAATTTATATCAATACAGTACAAAAACTAAACTCATACCTTACAATACAGTACAAAAGGAGAAATTATTAATTTAACACAATGCAGTACAAAATCTTTACTAATACTGTACAATACAATAAAAAAAGAATACATTATTAATTTAACTCAACACAGTACAAAACACTAAGCTTATACTGTGCAATACATTGCAAAAGGAAAATTTATCAATACAGTAAAAGAACTAATTTACTTTACTTAATGTAAACAGTACTAAAATATGAAATACTTTTTGTATATGAAGTACAATATTTCTGCTGCTATTACCAGTTCATAGACATTTGATTAGAAATAAAAAATATGCACCAGGTTTATATTTTTTTCTTACTTATTTTACAGAATAATGTAAAAGTATTTTAACTTGTTGGTTATAATGCTGAGTTCTAACCGAAACCATAGATTTGAAGTGTGTGCTAAAAGAACTGCTTTAAAAAATAAATATTACATTTAATGAACGCGTTTCATCTTCAACAGAGCAACCATGCATAGGAAAAACGAATGAGTCAGTGTAACAGAATAGAATAGAACAGAATAGAATGTAACAGAATAGAATAGAATGTAACAGAATAGAATAGAATAGAATATAATATAATAGAATAGAATGTAAAAGAATAGAATAGAATAGAATGTAATAGAATAGAATAGAATAGAATTAACAGAATAGAATAGGATGTAATAGAATAGAATAGAACAGAATTAAGAGAATAGAATAGAATGTAACAGAATAGAATAGAATAGAATAGAATAGAATGTAACAGAATAGAATAGAATGTAATAGAATAGAATAGAATAGAATTAACAGAATAGAATACAATGTAACAGAATAGAATAGAATAGAATTAACAGAATAGAATAGAATAGAATGTAATAGAATAGAATAGAATAGAATAGAATTAACAGAATAGAATAGAATGTAACAGAATAGAATAGAATGTAACAGAATAGAATAGAATTAACAGAATAGAATAGAATGTAACAGAATAGAATAGAATAGAATGTAATAGAATAGAATAGAATTAACAGAACAGAATAGAATATAACAGAACAGAATAGAATAGAATAGAATAGAATTAACAGAATAGAATATAATGTAACAGAATAGAATAGAATGTAATAGAATAGAATAGAATTAACAGAATTGAACAGAATGTAACAGAATACAATAGAATGTAATAGAATAGAATAGAATAGAATAGAATAGAATTAACAGAATAGAATAGAATGTAACAGAATAGAATAGAATGTAATAGAATAGAATAGAATAGAATTAACAGAATAGAATAGAATTAACAGAATAGAATAGAATAGAATAGAATATAATAGAATAGAATAGAATGTAATAGAAAAGAATAGAATGTTACAGAATAGAATAGAATAGAATTAACAGAATAGAATAGAATATAACAGAATAGAATAGAATGTAATAGAATAGAATAGAATTAACAGAATAGAATAGAATACAATTAACAGAATAGAATAGAATGTAACAGAATAGCATAGAATGTAATAGAATAGAATAGAATTAACAGAATAGAATAGAATGGAATTAACAGAATAGAATAGAATGTAACAGAATAGAATAGAATAGAGTATAATAGAATAGAATTAACAGAATAGAATAGAATGTAACAGAATAGAATAGAATAGAATGTAATTGAATAGACGTAACAGAATAGAATAGAATGTAACAGAATAGAATAGAATAGAATAGAATAGAATTAACAGAATAGAATGTAACAGAATAGAATAGAATGTAACAGAATAGAATAGAATATAAAAGAATAGAATAGAATAGAATAGAATTAACAGATTAAAATAGAATGTAACAGAATAGAATACAATGTAACAGAATAGAATAGAATGTAACAGAATAGAATATAATATTATATTATATAATATAATAGAATAGAATTAACAGAATAGAATAGGACGTAACAGAATATAATAGAATTGAATAAACAGAATAGAATAGAATGTAATAGAATAGAATACAATATAATATAATATAATAGAATAGAATAGAATGTAACAGAATAGAATAGAATAGAATGTAATAGAATAGAATAGAATACAATATAATAAAATATAATAGAATAGAATAGAATGTAACAGAATAGAATAGAATAGAATGTAATAGAATAGAAAAGAATAGAATTAACAGAATTGAATAGAATATAATAGAATAGAATAGAATAAGATGTAACAGAATAGAATAGAATGTAACAGAATAGAATAGAATAGAATAGAATAGAATTAACAGAATAGAATAGAATGTAACAGAATAGAATAGAATAGAATAGAATATAATATAATAGAATAGAATAAACAGAATAGAACAGAATGTAACAGAATAGAATGGAATATAATAGAATAGAAGAGAATATAATTAACAGAATAGAATAGAATATAATATAATAGAATAGAATAGAATTAATAGAATAGAATAGAATGTAACAGCATAGAATAGAATATGATGTAATAGAATAGAATAGAATCAACAGAATAGAATAGAATGTAACAGAATAGCAAAGAATAGAATGTAATAGAATGTAATAGAATAGAATAAACAGAATAGAATAGAATAGAATGTAATAGAATAGAATAGAATAGAATTAACAGAATAGAATAGAATGTAACAGAATAGAATATAATAGAATAGAATTAACAGAATAGAATAGAATGTAACAGAATAGAATATAATAGAATGTAATAGAATAGAATAGAATAGAATTAACAGAATAGAATAGAATGTAACAGAATAGAAAAGAATAGAATGTAATAGAATGTAATAGAATAGAATTAACAGAATAGAATAGAATAGAATGCAATAGAATAGAATAGAATAGAATTAACAGAATAGAATAGAATGTAACAGAATAGAATATAATAGAATAGAATTAACAGAATAGAATAGAATGTAACAGAATAGAATATAATAGAATGTAATAGAATAGAATAGAATAGAATTAACAGAATAGAATAGAATGTAACAGAATAGAATATAATATAATATAATAGAATAGAATAGAATTAACAGAATAGAACAGAATGTAACAGAATAGAATAGAATAGAATAGAATATAATAGAATAGAACAGAATTAACAGAATAGAAAAAACTGTAATAGAATAGAATAGAATGTAATAGAATAGAATAGCATAGAATAGAATAGAATAGAACTAACAGAATAGAATAGAATGTAACAGAATATAATAGAATAGAATTAACAGAATAGAATAGAATGTAACAGAATAGAATAGAATAGAATAGAATATAATATAATAGAATAGAATGTAACAGAATAGAATAGAATAGAATGTAATAGAATAGAATAGAATAGAATTAACAGAATAGAATAGAATCTAATAGAATAGAATAGAACAGAATTAAGAGAATAGAATAGAATGTAACAGAATAGAATAGAAAAGAATATAATAGAATAGAATAGAATGAAACAGAATAGAATAGAATGTTATAGATAGAATAGAATAGAATTAACAGAATAGAATAGAATGTAACAGAATAGAATAGAATAAACAGAATAGAATAGAATAGAATGTAATAGAATAGAATAGAATTAACAGAATAGAATAGAATGTAACAGAATAGAATAGAATGTAACAGAATAGAATAGAATTAACAGAATAGAATAGAATGTAACAGAATAGAATAGAATAGAATGTAATAGAATAGAATAGAATTAACAGAATAGAATAGAATATAACAGAATAGAATAGAATAGAAGAGAATTAACAGAATAGAATATAATGTAACAGAACAGAATAGAATGTAATAGAATAGAATAGAATGAACAGAATTGAATAGAATGTAACAGAATAGAATAGAATGTAATAGAATAGAATAGAATAGAATGTAACAGAATAGAATAGAATGTAACAGAACAGAATCGAATTGAATAGAATAAAATTAACAGAATAGAATAGAATGTAACAGAATAGAATAAAATGTAATAGAATAGAATAGAATAGAATGTAACAGAATAGAATAGAATGTAACAGAATAGAATAGAATAGAATAGAATATACTAGAATAGAATAGAATTAACAGAATAAAATAGAATGTAACAGAATAGAATAGAATAGAATGTAATAGAATAGAATAGAATGTAACAGAATAGAATAGAATAGAATTAACAGAATAGAATAGAATTAACAGAATAGAATAGAATGTAACAGAATAGAATAGAATGTAATAGAATAGAATGGAATTAACAGAATAGAATAGAATAGAATAGAATAGAATAGAATGGAATTAACAGAATAGAATAGAATGTAACAGAATAGAATTGAATGTAATAGAATAGAATAGAATTAACAGAATAGAATAGAATGTAATAGAATAGAATAGAATGTAATAGAATAGAATAGAATAGAATTAACAGAATAGAATAGAATGTAACAGAATAGAATAGAATAGAATATACAGAATAGAATAGAATTTAACAGAATAGAATAGAAAATAATGTAATAGAATAGAATAGAATAGAATGTAACAGAATAGAATAGAATGTAACAGAATAGAATAGAATAGAATAGAATAGAATTAACAGAATAGAATAGAATGTAATAGAATAGAATAGAATAACAGAATAGAATAGAATGTAATAGAATAGAATAGAATAGACTTAAGAGAATAGAATAGAATGTAACAGAATAGAATAGAATATAATAGAATAGAATAGAATGTAACAGAATAGAATAGAATAGAATGTAATAGAATAGAATAGAATTAACAGAATAGAATAGAATGTAACAGCATAGAATATAATAGAATTAACAGAATAGAATAGAATAGAATGTAATAGAATAGAATAGAATTAACAGAATAGAATAGAATGTAACAGAATAGAATAGAATGTAACAGAATAGAATATAATTAACAGAATAGAATAGAATGTAACAGAATAGACTAGAATAGAATGTAATAGAATAGAATAGAATTTACAGAATAGAAGAGAATAGAATCTAATAGAATAGAATAGAATAGAATTAACAGAATAGAATATAATGTAACAGAATAGAATAGAATGTAATAGAATAGAATAGAATTAACAGAATTGAATAGAATGTAACAGAATAGAATAGAATGTAATAGAATAGAATAGAATAGAATAGAATGTAACAGAATAGAATAGAATGTAACAGAATAGAATAGAATAGAATAGAATAGAATTAACAGAATAGAATACAATGTAACAGAATAGAATAGAATGTAACAGAATAGAATAGAATAGAATATAATATAATAGAATAGAAAAGAATGTAACAGAATAGAATAGAATAGAATAGAATGTAATAGAATAGAATAGACTGTAACAGAATAGAATAGAATAGAATGTAACAGAATAGAATAGAATATAACAGAATAGAATAGAATGTAATAGAATAGAATAGAATTAACAGAATAGAATAGAATAGAATTAACAGAATAGAATAGAATAGAATAGAATAGAATGGAATTAACAGAATAGAATGGAATGTAACAGAATAGAATTGAATGTAATAGAATAGAATAGAATTAACAGAATAGAATATAATGTAACAGAATAGAATAGAATGTAATAGAATAGAATAGAATAGAATAGAATAGAATTAACAGAATAGAATAGAATGTAACAGAATAGAATAGAATAGAATGTAATAGAATAGAATAGAATTAACAGAATAGAATAGAATGTAACAGAATAGAATATAATAGAATAGAATAGAATTTACAGAATAGAATAGAATAGAATGTAACAGAATAGAATAGAATAGAATAGAATAGAATTAACAGAATAGAATAGAATGTAACAGAATAGAATAGAATGTAACAGAATAGTATAGAATGTAACAGAATAGAATAGAATGTAACAGAATAGAATAGAATGTAACAGAATAGAATGGAATATAATAGAATAGAATAGAATAGAATGTAAAAGAATAGAATAGAATGTAACAGAATAGAATAGAATGTAACAGAATAGAATAGAATATAATAGAATATAATAGAATGTAACAGAATAGAATAGAATAGAATGTAACAGAATAGAATAGAATGTAACAGAATAGAATAGAATGTAACAGAATAGAATAGAATATAATAGAATAGAATAGACTGTAACAGAATAGAATAGAATGTAACAGAATAGAATAGAATGTAACAGAATAGAATAGAATGTAACAGAATAGAATAGAATGTAATAGAATAGAATAGAATGTAACAGAATAGAATGTAACAGAATAGAAAAGAATGTAACAGAATAGAATAGAATATTATAGAATAGAATAGAATAGAATAGAATTAACAGAATAGAATAGAATGTAACAGAATAGAATAGAATGTAACAGAATAGAATAGAATGTAACAGAATAGAATAGAATATAATAGAATAGAATAGAATAGAATAGAATGTAACAGAATAGAATAGAATGTAACAGAATAGAATAGAATGTAACAGAATAGAATAGAATGTAACAGAATAGAATAGAATATAATAGAATAGAATAGAATAGAATGTAACAGAATAGGATAGAATGTAACAGAATAGAATAGAATGTAACAGAATAGAATAGAATATAATAGAATAGAATAGAATGTAATAGAATAGAATAGAATTAACAGAATAGAATGTAACAGAATAGAATGCCTGACATTTTTTATTGATTTATGTTTTATTCAATGTTCACCCAAACAATGCACATTGCCACTTTGATGTAGAGGGCTACTATCAGGGACCTAAGTTACAAGGGTTCTATGTAGGGAGTTTAGTAGCAAGATGTCTGTTCACATTACACCTGAACTTCTGCATATATGTACAGGAGGGGAAGCAGGAATATGGAAGAAAATTCCAAAGTCTAGCAGGTCTGAGGAAGAAGCTATTAAAGTAGAAAGTCTTCCTACACCTAGGGATCTCTACTGTGTAGGGGTGGGACTTCGCTGCTTGTCAGGTTTGTTGGGGGTATTTTCGTCAAATGGCTTGAAGTTCTTCAGAGTATCCACCATTAAAATACTTGTAGAACAGGCAGAGAGATGCAACATTTTGTCGATGGAACAATGGCTGAAGCTTAGATGACAGTTCTGGACCTATCAGGTTGGTGACTCTCTTTTGGACCCTGTCAAGGAGCGAGAGACTAGTAGCAGATGCACCAGCCCAAATGTGACAGCAGTACTCCATACATGGGCGAGTAGTGGCTTTGTAGAGGTATAGGATACTTTTAGGTATAAGTAACTTTCTAGCACGATAGAGAGAGCCCACCTTCTTCGCAGCAGCCTTGGCAATGATCTCGATGTATCTATTCCAACTCAAGTAATGTGTCTTTAGCCATAGCTATTGTTGGCTTGTAAGGTTTCATGTAATTATTAAAGGAAACGAGATTTGTCTTGGCAGCGTTGAAAGTTACCATCCATTTTGGTCCAAAAAGGTTACCATCAATTTTGGTCCCAAAACGTTACCATCCATCTTGGTCTCAAAACATTACCATCTATTTTGGTCACAAAACGTTACCATCCATCTTGGTCCCAAAACGTTACCATCAATTTTGGTCCCAAAACGTTACCATCCATCTTGGTCCCAAAACGTTACCATCCATTTTGGTCCAAAAAGGTTACCATCTATTTTGGTCCCAAAACGTTACCATCCATCTTGGTCCCAAAACGTTACCATCCATTTTGGTCCAAAAAGGTTACCATCAATTTTGGTCCCAAAACGTTACCATCCATCTTGGTCCCAAAACGTTACCATCCATCTTGGTCCAAAAAGGTTACCATCAATTTTGGTCCCAAAACGTTACCATCCATCTTGGTCCCAAAACATTACCATCCATTTTGGTCCCAAAACGTTACCATCCATCTTGGTCCCAAAACGTTACCATCCATTTTGGTCCCAAAACGTTACCATCCATCTTGGTCCCAAAACGTTACCATCCATCTTGATCCCAAAAGGTTACCAACCATCTTGGTCCCAAAACGTTACAATCCATCTTGGTCCCAAAACCTTACCATCCATTTGGGTCCCAAAACGTTACCATCCATTTTGGACCCAAAACGTTACCATCCATCTTGGTCCCAAAACGTTACCATCCATTTTGGTCCCAAAACGTTACCATCCATTTTGGTCTCAAAACGTTACCATCCAATTCTGACATAAAAACAAACTGGAACAATAGGAAGATATGAGTTCAATTAATGCTATGGAATTCAGTAAAAGAAAGAGAAGTTTTCAATTCAACTCAATACAGTACAAAAGCCTAAACACATTACTTTATAAAACAGTATAAAAAGAAAAACATATCAATTTAACCAAATACTATAGAACACAGTGCAAAATAATCAATACCATAGAAACAGTACAAAAGGTAAAATTCTTTGTCCAACCCAAAACAGAAGAAAAAAATAAACTAAACTAAATACTGTAACAAGCAGTACAAAAGACATAACAAATTTAACACAATATTGTCCAACACAGTAAAATACGGAAGCATTAACAGCACAAAAAGAGAAATTTAAAATTCAACTCAATAAAGCTCACAACACTAAACACAATACTATAAAAATGTACAAAAGGAGAAATTACCTATTTAACTCAATACTATAAGATATAGTACAAAAAACTTAATACATATTATACAATTTAGTCAAGAACATTAATCAATAGTATAGAATTCAGGATATAAAATATTAATCCAACTTGATACAGAACTAAAAACTAAACTCAATACTGAACAAACCAATTGAAAAAATACTGTAAAAAACTTAATACTATAGAAGACAGTACGAATAGAGAAATTCTCAATCGACCTCAATATAATAAAAAAACCTCAATGCTATACAATATATCACAAAAACAATCAACTCACTACTATAGACTACAGCACAAAATGAGAACTTATCAATCGAACTCAATACAGTATTAAAAAAAACTTAACTCAATACCGTACAAAAAGGGATTTTGTTACTATAATAAAATACAGGACAACAGCCGATTATATGGTCGTACAATCTAACTCAATACAATACAGAACAATAGAAATTGATCCAATACAATATAAAATAATAGAAATTGAACCAATACAATAATAAACAATAGAAATTGAACCAATACAATACAAAACAATAGAAACTGAACAAATAGAATATCAAACAATAGAAATTGAACCAATACAATAAAAAATAATAGAACTTGAACCAATACAATAAAAAACAATAGATACTGAACCAATACAATACAAAACAATGGAAACTGAGCCAATACAATAAAAAACGATAGAAATTGAACCAATAAAATATCAAACAATAGAAATTGAACCAATGCCATAAAAAGCAATAGAAATTTAACCAATACAATATCAAACAATAGAAATTGAACCAATACCATAAAAAACAATAGAAATTGAACCAATACAATATAAAACAATAGAAATTGAACCAATAAAATATCAAACAATAGAAATTGAACCAATGCCATAAAAAACAATAGAAATTGAACCAATACAATATCAAACAATAGAAATTGAACCAATACCATAAAAAACAATAGAAATTGAACCAATACAATAAAAAACAATAGAAATTGAACCAATAAAATATCAAACAATAGAAATTGAACCAATGCCATAAAAAGCAATAGAAATTTAACCAATACAATATCAAACAATAGAAATTGAACCAATATCATAAAAAACAATAGAAATTGAACCAATACAATACAAAACATTAGAAATTGAACCAATACACTATAAAACAATGGAAATTGAACAAATCCAATACAAAACAATAGAAACAAAAGAAATCAAACCAATACAATAAAAACAAAAGAAATTGAACCAATACAATACATAACAATAGAAATTGACCGAATACAATATGAAACAATCGAAATTGAACAAATACAATACAAAAAATAGAAATTGAACCAATACAATATAACACAATAGAAATCGTACAAATACAATATAAAACAATACAAATTGTACAAATACAATAAAAAACAATAGAACTTTAACCAATAAAATATAAAACAATAGAAATTGAACCAATACAATACAAAAGAATATAAATTGAACCAATCCAATACAAAACAATAGAAATGTAACAATAACATAAAAACAATAGAAATTGACCCAAACAATACAAAACGATAGAAATTGAACCAATAAAATAAAAACAACAGAAATTGAACCAATAAAATAAAAACAACAGAAATTGAACCAATAAAATATGAAACAATAGAAATTGAACTAATACAATAAAAACAAAAGAAATTGAACCAATACAATAGAAAAACAATAGAAATTCAACCAATACAATAGAAAAAAATAGAAATCGGACACATACAATATATAACAATAGAAATTGTACAACTACAGTAAAAAACAATAGAAATTGAACCAATACAATAAAAAACAATAAAAATTTAACAAATACAATAAAAACAAAAGCAATTGAACCAATAAAAAATAAAACAATAGAAATTGCTCCAATAAAATATAAAAAATATGAAACAATAGAAATTGAACCAATACAATATAAAACAATAGAAATTGAACCAATACAATATGAAGCAATAGAAATTGAACCAATCAAAAACAAAACATTAGAAATTGAACCAATACAATAAAGACCATAGAAATTGACCCAACACAATACAAAACAATAGAAATTGCACCAAGACAATACAAAACTATACTAATTGCACCAATACAATACAAAACAATAGAAATTAAACCAATACAATATGAAGCAATAGAAATTGAACCAATACAATACAAAACAATAGAAATTGATTATATTGTATCGTACAATCTAACCCAATACAATACAGAACAATAGACATTGAACCAATACAATATAAAACAACAGGAGTGGTACCAATAAAATACAAAACAATAGAAATTGAACCAATACAATAAGAAACAATAGAAATTGAACCAATACAATATAAAACAATAGAAATTGAACAATTACAATAAAAAACAATAGAAATTGAACCAATACAATATAAAACAATAGAAATTGTACGAATACCATACAAAACAATAGAAATTGGTCCAATACAATATAAAACAATAGAAATTGAACCAATACAATAAGAAACAATAGAAATTGAACCAATACAATATGAAACAATAGAAATTGAACCAATACAATACAAAACAATAGAAATTGAACCAATACAATAAAAAACAATAAAAATTTCACCAATACAATACAAAACAATAGAAATTGAACCAATACAATACAAAACAATTGATATCAAACCAATACAATAAACAACAATAGAAATTGAACCAATACAAAACAAAACAATAGAAATGTAACCAATACAATAAAAAACAATCGCAATTGAACAAACACAATATAAAACAACAGAAATTGACCCAATAACATGAAAACAATAGGAATTGAACCAATACAATATAAAAAAATGAAATTGAACGAATACTATAAAAAGCAATAGAAATGTAATCAATAACATTTAAAACAATACAAATTGAACAAATACAATACAAAACAATAGAAATTGAACCAATACAATATGAAACAATAGAAATTGAACCAATACTATAAAAAACAATAGAAATTGACCCAATACAATACAAAAAAATAGAAATTAAAAAATACAATACAAAACAATAGAAACTAAACCAATGCAATACAAATAATAAGAATTGAACCAATAATATAGAAAACAATAAAACTTGAACCAATACAATAGAATCAAATAAAATCGAACCAATACAAAAAAAACAATAGAAATTGAACCAATACAATATGAAACAAATGAAATCGAACCAATACAATACAAAACAATAGAAGTTGAACCAATACAAAATAAAACAATAGAAATTGAACAAATACAAAATAGAACAACAGAAATTGAACCAATAACATAAATACAAGAGAAATTGAATTAATACAATATAAAACAATAGAAATTGAACCAATACAATATAAAACAATAGAAATTGACCCAATACAATATAAAATTATAGAAATTGAACCAATACAATATAAAAACAATAGAAATTGAACAAATACAATATAAAACAATAGAAATTGAAACAATACAATAAAAACAATAGAAATTGAACCAATAAAATAAAAACAATAGAAATTGAACCAATAAAAAATAAAACAATAGAAATTGAACTAATGCAAAAAAAACAATAGAAATTGAACCAATACAAGAGAAAAACAATAGAAATTGAACCAATACAATATAAAACAATAATAATCGTACAAATACAATATATAACAATATAAATTGTACAAATACAATAAAAAACAATAGAAAATGAATCAATACAATAAAAAACAATAGAAATTGAACCAATACAATATAAAACAATAAAAATTGTACAACTACCATACAAAACAATAGAAATTTAACACAATACAATATGAAACAATAGAAATCAAACCAATAAAATAAAAAACAAAAGAAATTTAACCAATACTATATAAAGCAATAGAAATTGACCCAATACAATACAAAAAAGGAGACATTAAACCAATACAATACAAAACAATAGACATTGAACCAATTCAGTATAAAACAAAAGAAATTGAACCAATAAAAAATGAAACAATAGAAATTGAACAAATACAATAAAAAATAGTAGAAATGTAACCAATACAATATAAAACAATAAAAACTGAACCTATACGATATAAAACAATAGAAAATGACCTAATACAATAAAAACAGTAGAAATTGAACCAATACAATACAAAACAATAGCAATTGAACCAATACAATGTGAAACAATAGAAATTGAACCGATCAAATACAAAACATTAGAAATTGAACCAATACAATATAAAATAATAGACACTGACCCAATACAATACAAAACAATAGAAGTTGAACCAATATAATATGAAACAATAGAAATTGAACCAATCATATACGAAACAATAGAAATTGAACCAATCAAAAACGAAACAATAGAAATTGAACCAATAAAATATAAAATACTAGAAACTGAACCAATCAAATACAAAACATTAGAAATTGAACCCAGACAATACAAAACAATAGAAATTGAACCAAGACAATACAAAACAATAGAAATTGAACCAATCAAATACAAAACAATAGAAATTGAACCAATACAATACAAAAGAATAGTCATTGAACCAATACAATATAAAGCAATAGAAATTGAACCAATACAATATAAAACAATAGAAATTGAACCAATACAATATGAAACAATAGAAATTGAACCAATACAATATGAAACAATAGAAATTGAACCTATACAATATGAAACAATAGAAATTGAACCAATACAATATGAAACAATAGAAATTGAACCAATACAATATGAAACAATAGAAATTGAACCAATCAAATAAATAACAATAGAAATTGAACCAATCAAATACAAAACAATAGAAATTGAACCAATGCAATACAAAACAATAGTCATTGAAACAATACAATAAAAAACAATAGAAATTGAACAAATACAATATAAAACAATAGAAATTGAACCAATACAATATAAAACAATAGAAATTGATCTAATACAATACAAAACAATAGAAATTGAACCAATCAAATACAAAACAATGGAAATTGAACAAATACAATACAAAACAATAGAAATTGAATTAATACAATATCAAACAATAGAAATTGAACCAATATAATAAAAACAAAAGAAATTGAACCAATACAATATGAAACAAATTAAATTGAAACAATACAATACAAAACTTCAGAAATTGAACCAATACAATAAAAAACAATAGAAATTGCAACCAATAAAATATAAAACAATAGTAATTGACCCAATAAAATAAAAGACAATAGACATTGAACCAATACAATATGAAACAATAGAAATTGATCCAATACAATATGAAACAATAGAAACTGAACCAATAAAATACAAAACAATAGAAATTGAACCAATAATATATAAAACAATAAAAATTGAACCAATACAATACAAAACAATAGAAATTGAACCAATCAAAGACGACACAATAGAAATTGAATAAATACTATATAAAACAATAGAAATTGACCCAATACAAAATAAAACAATAGAAATTGAACCAATACAAAATAAAACAACAGAAATTGAACCAATAACATAAAAACAATAAAAATTGAGTCAATACAATATAAAACAACAGAAATTGACCCAACACCATATAAAACAATAGAAATTGAACCAATAAAATATAAAACAATAGAAATTGAAGCAATACAACAAAAACAATAGAAATTGAACCAACACAATATGAAACAATAGCAATTGAACCAATACAATATAAAACAATAGCAATTAAACCACTACAATATAAAACAATAGAAATTGAAGCAATACAATACAAAACAATAGAAACTGAACCAATACAATACAAAACAATAGAAATTGAACCAATACAATATGAAACAATAGAAATTACACCAATACAATATAAAACAATAGTAATTGAACTAATACAATATAAAGCAATAGTAATTGAACTAATACAATAAAAAACAATGGAAATTGAACCAATACAATATGAAACAATAGAAATTGAAATAATACAGTATGAAACAATAGAAATTGAACCAATACAATATGAAACAATAGAAATTGAATCAATACAATACAAAACAATAGAAATTAAACCAATCAAACACAAAACAATAGCAATTGAACGAATACAATATGAAATTATAGAAATTGATCAAATACAATATAAAACAATATAAATGTACCAATACAATATGAAACAATAGAAATTGAACCAATAAAATACAAAACAAAAGAAATTTAACCAAGACAGTACAAAACAATAGAAATTGGACCAATACAATAAAAACAATAGAGAATTGAACTCATACAATAAAAAACATTAGAAATTGAACAAATACAACACAAAACAATAGAAATTGAACCAATACAATAAAAAAAACAATAGAAATTGAACCAATACAATATAAAACAATAGAAATTGAACCAATACAACAAAAACAATGGAAATTGAACCAATACAATACAAAAAATTGAAATTAAACCAATCAAACACAAAACAATAGCAATTGAATCAATACAATATAAAACAATAGAAATTGAACCAATACAATACAAAACAATAGAAATTAAACCAATCAAACACAAAATAATAGAAATGAACCAATAAAATGCAAAACAATAGAAATTGAACAGACAATACAAAATAATAGAAATTGAATCAATACAAAATAAAACAATAGAAATTGATCCAATACAATACAAAACAATAGAAATTGAACCAATACAATAAGAACAATAGAAATTGAATCAATACAATATGAAACAATTAAAAATTGAATCAATACGATAAAAACAATAGAAATTGAACCAATACAATAAAAAACGATAGAAATTGAACCAATACTATATAAAAAAATAGAAATTGAACCAATTCAATATGAAACAATAGAAATTGAACCAACACAATATGAAACAATATAAATTGAACCAATACAATATAAAACAATAGAAATTGAACCAATACAATATAAAACAATAGAAATTGAACCAATACAATACAAAACAATAGAAATTGAACCAATACAATATAAAACAATAGAAATTGAACCAATACAATATAAAACAATAGAAATTGAACCAATACAATATAAAACAATAGAAATTGAACCAATACAATATGAAACAATAGAAGTTGAACCAATACAATAAAAACAATAGAAATTGAACCAATACAATATGAAACAATAGAAATTGAACCAATACAATATAAAACAATAGAAATTGAACCAATACAATATAAAACAATAGAAATTGAACCAATACAATACAAAACAATAAAAATTGAACTAATACAATATAAAACAATAGAAATTGAACCAATACAATAAAAAACAATAGAAGTTGAACCAATACAATATAAAACAATAGAAATTGAACCAATACAATACAAAACAATAGAAATGAACCAATACAATAAAAAACAATAGAAATTAAACCAATACAATAAAAAACAATAGAAGTTGAACCAATACAATATAAAACAATAGAAATTGAACCAATACAATACAAAACAATAGAAATGAACCAATACAATAAAAAACAATAGAAATTGAACCAATACAATAAAAAACAATAGAAATTGAACTAATACAATATGAAACAATAGAAATTGAACCTATACAATAAAAAACAATAGAAGTTGAACCAATACAATATAAAACAATAGAAATTGAACCAATACAATACAAAACAATAGCAATTGAACCAATACAATATAAAACAATAGCAATTGAACCAATACAATATAAAACAATAGCAATTGAACCAATACAATATAAAACAATAGAAATTGAACCAATACAATAAAAACAATAGAAATTGAACCAATACAATATAAAACAATACAAATTGAACCAATACAATAAAAATAATAGAAATTGAACCAATACAATATAAAACAATAGAAGTTGAACCAATACAATATGAAACAATAGAAATTGATCCAATACAATATAAATAAATAGAAATTGAACCAATAGAATAAAAAACAATAGAAATTAAACCAATACAATATAAAACAATAGAAATTGAACCAATACAATAAAAAACAATAGAAATTGAACTAATACAATATGAAACAATAGGAATTGAACCAATACAATAAAAAACAATAGAAGTTGAACCAATACAATATAAAACAATAGAAATTGAACCAATACAATACAAAACAATAGCAATTGAACCAATACAATATAAAACAATAGCAATTGAACCAATACAATATAAAACAATAGCAATTGAACCAATACAATATAAAACAATAGAAATTGAACCAATACAATAAAAACAATAGAAATTGAACCAATACAATATAAAACAATACAAATTGAACCAATACAATAAAAACAATAGAAATTGAACCAATACAATATAAAACAATAGAAGTTGAACCAATACAATATGAAACAATAGAAATTGATCCAATACAATATAAATAAATAGAAATTGAACCAATAGAATAAAAACAATAGAAATTGAACCAACACAATAAAAAACAATAGAAATTGAACCAATACAATACAAAACAATAGAAATTGAATCAATACAATACAAAACAATAGAAATTGAACCAATACAATACAAAACAATAGCAATTGAACCAATACAATACAAAACAATAGTAATTAAACCAATACAATATAAAACAATAGCAATTGAATCAATACAATATAAAACAATTGAAATTGAACAATATAATATAAAAATAATAATAGAAGAAAAAGAAATTTGCTAATTCGATTATTCTTCTTAAAAAAAATCTTGTCTCATGACTTAAAAATCTGCTTTCAAAATTTTGTATGACGACACAAATTTATAGCACTAATTGAATACAATTGCAATTGCTTCAGCCGCAAAGCCATCTTAATCTCTTCCAAGGCCTCCAATTACTTGATGAACTCATTGCTTTTGTGAAAGACAACACGCAAAGCTGCTGTAGCACTAACCATTGTGGGACAGTTGGCGCTCGTTATTGTTGTGTATTTAATGAAGCCGAATGAGCGCATACATTATATTGTCTAGATTGTGTAATTCCAATCCATCTAGTAGAGAAAGAAAGATTGTCTATATGGTAAACTAGGAAGGATATACCTGGTGGTGATTGTGCGTGATATTTATTAAAAAGTAATAATAATACCAGGAATGAAAATAGAAAAAAAAAACTTTTTGACATGAGAAAGCTTACAGCAGAAAAATATAATTCTCACCCTTTCAGTAATAATAGGTGGATTCAAGATAAATTTTTTATGCATTTTAAGAGTATGATGATGGTGATGATGATGATGATGATGATGATGACGACGACTCTCATCGTCATCATCATCATCATCATCATCATCATCATCGTCATTGTCGTTGTTGTTGTCGTCATCATCATCGTTATAGGCTAATGATTTTTTTTCCATTTTTTTCCTTTGAAGATTGTAATGCTGGGTATGGGGCAACCAGACCAGCTGCCACATAAGTGGTGACTCCTTTAAAAAAAAACAAAAAAAACTCTTCCTAGAGTTTTACAGATAGATCCCCATATTCATATGTATCCTATAACTACGTCATCACATGAAGTGTAAAACAATAGAAATGGATAAGAATTTGGATGTAAAAATAAGGCATATCTGGATGACAAAGCTATCGAGACTGTCCAGAAGTTTTGTTACCTTGGTGATACCACTGAAGCACAAGATGGATCAGGTGCCAGTGTTATCGCAAGTATTAGGGAGTAAGTTCAGGAACTTCTACCATTACTAATCAGCAGAGTATTACCATTGCGATAATATATGGAAGTGAAACCTGGCCAATGAATCTAAGGAAGATTAAATCCGACTCTTTTTTTTTCAATTTTCTTTCTTTAAAGATTGTAATGCTGGGTATGGGGCAGACAAACCAGCTGCCAACATTCCCCTGCTTTTCATTTAAACCAACTGAGAGCTCTTTTTAGTATCCTCGCCGTTCCCTTAAGTGCAATTGTTTGGATTTCTCTTGCAGTTGGTTCACCAGGAATATTAGTTAGGTAGGACTTCAGGTTCTTCTTCATAAGCCCTGTGACACCTATAATAACTGGTATGATTGATACCTTCCTAAGATTCCAGTTTCTTTTCATATCATACATGAGACCTTGATATTTGGCTTGTTTCTCCTTTTAAGCCCTGTCAGACCTCCATCATTAGGGACACTCACTTCAACCAAGGTGGCAACTCTCTCTGACTTATTCTATATAACTACGAGGGGCGTGCAATAAGTAATGCCCCTGACCCACTTCCAGTTGTCTGATCTAGCTGAAATTTTGCATGTGCAATGATTTATATCTCTACAGGTTATGTGACAAATTACAGCTCTGAACTAATTGTGCTTTCTGTTTTACAGGTGTTTCAACTGAGTCAGGTGTGAAATGGAGCCTGTGGAATGTCGAGCAGTGATCCGGTTTTTGTACATATTCGTTGTCAATCTTCTCCCTCATCTTGGCATTTTGTATGGCATTGTTTTCTTCAATGCCAAGGTACTTATAGAGCTTGTTCTCTTCTAGATCCCTAATGTCGATGTCTTCATTTTGCTGCATATCCTCTGTGTGGGTTTTCTTCCCAGCTCTGAGTATACACTTGGCACATTTATCCAGACCAAACTTCATGCCGA
>NC_136489.1:122479769-122489769 GCF_053919585.1 Euprymna scolopes | reverse complement strand
AGTATGTCCCCACAAGTGCTACCAGTCTCTCCATTTCATTTTCATTTCTATCGAATATTTTTAAATCATCCACAAACAGTAGATCGTTGAGGCGTCTGTCACCAGATCCAAAGTTATACCCCAGTGTTTTTCTCTTCAAGAGGATGCTCAGTGGCATCATTATCATTACAAAAAGAAGTGGCGATAACGAATCTCCTTTAAATATCTCACGTTTAATGCCAACCTGTCCCATCTCCTCTCTGTTTGCTGTCAGCACCGTTTTCCATTGAGCCATACTTGTCTCCAAAAGCCCTACCACATTCTCAGCAACCTTCATCATCAATAGTGTTTCACATATCCATGAATGAGGAACCATGTCATAAGCCTTTCTGTAATCGATCCATGCTATGCGCAGACTCCTCTTCTTCTTCATCGCATCCTGCATTATTGCTTTATCAATTAGTAGTTGCTCTTTAGTACCTCTCGAGCATTTCCAGCACCCCTTTTGTTCGTTAGGAAAAACACCATTACTCTCTAGATGTTCATAAATTTTCTCCACAAATATACCAGTCAACAGTTTCCACGTCAATGGCAGACATGTAATTGGTCTATAATTATTGGTATCTGTTCCTTTTGCAGGATCTTTCCTAATCAGTGTTGTTCTTCCCTTCACAAGCCAATCAGGGACATCTCCCGACTCTACAACCCTTTGCAGAGCAGCAGATATAGTTGGATAAAGGCATGGAAACTGTTTAAACCAGAAGCCCATCATTCCATCTGGACCAGGTGCCTTCCAGTTTGTCATGCTTCGTATGCCAGCCTTAACGTCATCGATGGTTATCTCAACGTTTTTCATCTGCTGCATTTCTGATAGCCTTTCTCTGACCTCTCCCAAGCAGCTAGCCTTCTCATTATATCGCCCTTCGACAGACCAAATCCCACTCAGAACTTCCTTGCATCTTTTGCATTTGGAGTGTTGTTATTTCCCACCTGTTTACTACCATTTAATTCTTTATACAGCTGAGACTGATTGTTCCAGAAAAGGTTGTTCTGCTGAAATGCAACACTTTTTCCAACAAAGTTCCTAATTTTCATACCACCAGTGTGGACCTTCTCTTTCAACATTGTTAGAATGTTCATTGTTTCTTTTTCCAGCAATCTATACCTCCTTTCAAGCTCGTCCTTGGCTTTCTGTTTTAGTTTAACTCCTCTTCTTATTTCTTTAATTCTACCAATATCTTTCCGCCATCATTTAATACTTTCTTCAAGCCGCCTCTGCCAGTGTAGCCTTCTATCCTTCATTTCTCCCGTTTTCTTTTTTTTTTTTTTTGTAATAAGCCAAGACGATTCACAATAACGTATGACGCTGCATACAGAAGCCTGTTAAGTTCCGTAATCGATATGTTCTTTCTTATGATGTTGTGAATTACTCCTTGAATTATTTTTACCTCGTTTTTCACCTTCCGCCTATCACTACTCTTGATCATTGGAATCTCAATGATATCATCTCTAAGAACCTCTCTTAACTTCTGAAGTACTTCTTTTCCTACAGAAGTCAAAGTTCGAACTTCATCACCACTTATCCATACATCTGCTCCTTTCACTGGCTCCATCGTCTCAGAGTCAATGATCTCATCTGCCTTAGATCCTTCAAACTCTTTCTCATCACTTCCTCCTCAGTTGTCCACCTCTCATCATCGTTTACATTTCCCTTCTGCACTTCCACTCTCTCAGTTCTTTCATCAGAGCTAGTTTCATCAATTTTACTTTCGTTATTCATTTCATTCCTAACCATCCATTCAATCTCTTCTCTTGCAATCACTGAAAGTAGGTTGTTATTTTTAATTTGTTTTAACTGGGATACCAAACTCGTGACACTTCTAGCTCCTCCTCCTCTCGATTCCCACTCTTCCTTCACTTTCCAGATAAATCCACCAGATTTGGTACTTCCACTTCTTACAAAGCATTCCAACAGTACTCTTCTTTCCTCATCCGTCCATGTTTTTTTTACATTTCGCGTTCCAACTCCCTTCGTGTCTTGGGACCCTCTCTGGCAATTCTCACTTCCCCTATATCCAGCCACATCCTCAGAATTTCGAACAGTTGTATGATGACCACAGGACCCACCCTATTGACCAGTGGGACACCTACCTGACGTGAGACCATCACAAGATATTCTAGCCTCATCCACGTTGTTATTTTCAATATTTTGATTTGACATTCTCCCATAAATGGGGTTAGTGAATTTAAGGTTACACCCCCACCGATAGTTTTATCGAGACATTATCTCTAGGAGGGTTCCCCACCAAGGTCAAAGATCCCCTCCCGACCTTTTTCCTCCATCACCACCACTATTCCCATTACCACCACCAACAACAATAGAAATAAAATCTACAATGATAATAGCAAAACTAATATCGGTAGCAATAATATTAACAGCAAAAACAACAATAGCAACGACAGCAAAAAACAACACCTACCATTACAGCTACAGTAATAATAAAAACATACCACCACTACTACCACCACCACCACCACTGCTATTACTAGTAATAATATTAGTGATAATAGTAATAACCAATAAAGTAAATTTTTTTTTTTTTTTTAAATAATAATGATAATAATAATAATGATAATGATAATAATAAAAATAATGGTAAATATCCAGATATGCTACTACAGAACACCGACCACTCTAATTTGTTTTTTTTTTATAGGTAATTGAGGTCGCTGACAACGAATCTGATAGTCAAACTTGGGGCAAATTTACCGTTTGCATGGTATTTACCCCTGAACCCACAAACTACTTTCCACCATTTTGCTTCCGTTTACGCTACGTGCGCACGCTGCAGCATGAACGACGGCTTGCTTCACCTAGCAAACTGCCTTCTCACATGGCGTACCAATCAAAAATTTACGAACTGACATTTTTTTAATGACTTACAGTTAAAGAAAAGTACAACAAATTGGGGGACTTCTTTTTTTTTTGTCTCGCATAGTTTTTAATGTGGTTTACAAAAACATAAGCACCAAACATCTTTATGTTTTCATTCTTCTTTTGCGGGAGGGGGATTCAATTAATGAACTTATGTGGCTTAATAGGTGCTTTTGCAGTTTAGTTAAACGTTTTTCCGTAAGTAACGCACGGACATTTACCAATTAGAACACCTTTTAACATTTTCTGAAGATTTTACTGTTTACATTCGGGGCGCGAGCGGGGGGGGGGGTAGCAAGCAGGCAGGCTCAAACCCATGTCGTGAAGGTGGAAAAGAAAATGAAAGAAAAATCTGGCGTCTTACCACTACTCCATGACGCGACCGGAAGTTCGGAACGTTAAAATTAAGCAAAGTCGATCCCACCGATACGATGACTTGCAAAAATGGCTTGCAAAAAATCGACCCCTCCTTGTAGAAAACTGTCCAGTCGAGGGTGAAGGAATTAATGTTTTTGCCCATTGTCGTCCGAGACGTCGAGCTTCAAAAAGGATATTGATCTCGTGAAAATCTGTCGAAAATTTTAGGCAGACATACAAACATACATACATACATGCATACATACATACATACATGCATGCATACATACGTGCGTACATTTAAACAAACAGGTGAGATTTATATTATAGATTACTAACTGAAGTGGCATTCACTTTAGGTGGTTTGAACCGGCTTCCTTTCAAGGAAGAAGTTACATGGGAATATCAAATTCGCAAGTGGTCTTCAGCTGCTTGTATATCCCCATGTTAGGTTTTTGCAGTTCTTTCAAGGTGTTGGTGTTCTTCTCCATAAAACGCCTGATATTTTCAAATAGTCACATCTCTGGTACTGCCTAATATTGTTTAACTTCAGTGATCAAACGATAACTAGTGTGTCAACATGATTCTACCGTATTCCATATTGTGCCACCTCGACGGAAATACACTTAATAATAAACCTGAAAAGCAGCAAAATCCCACCCCTACATAGTAGAAATCCCTAGATGCAAGAAAAGCCTTCTATTCTAATAGTTTCTTTCGTAGGACTGCTAGAATTTGGAATTCCCTTCCGGGTTCCTGCTTCCCTGACTGTACTGATTTCCAGAAGTTCAAGTGTAATGTAAACTGACATCTTGCTGCCCAACTCCCTACTTAGTACCCCTACAAATTATGTCCCAGATAATAGCCCCTTACATCAAAGTGGCACTGTACCTTGTTTGGAGTGAAAATGCAAAAAAAAAAAAAAAAAATTGATTGCTGAAATATCACCAGGGGTGGGAGCAGGAATCAGACTGCCTTACTTTTTTGTGATTTTGTTCTTATATTGCATTAATGATGTTTCTAACAAAGTGCTACTTTAATTTTTAATAAAACAAGTTAAGCATGCATGGCCCCCATCTGAGTGCACAGCGAATGAGGCATAAAAAAATGACTATGTTCAGCATTTTCTCCCCCCCCCGGCCCCATTTAGCCCCAAAAGTTTCCAGGTGATGTCAAAGCCTAGTGAAAATGAACAAACGGTGCAGTTTTAGGCTTCAACATATGTAAATTTGAGTTCTGCACCATGCAAAAAAAAACAAAAAAAAAAAACGAAATGTCTCCCCCCCCCACCATTTAGCCCTAAAAGTCCTCAAGGCCTTAACATATTTAAATTTGAGTTCAGCACCATGCAAAACTGCTAAATAGACACACAGAGAAAATTTTGGACAAATATGGTAAAATAGTCCCAAAAATGGAGTGTTTTTATTAGCCATAAAAGAGCCCATGAGGCATACCACAGAGTTATCGCGAAGTATAGACAAACAAAATTATACAGAAATCAGTTACAACTTTTCAGAAAGTTTTATAAAAATCCAAGGTATCAATTTTTTTTTTAGATTAGCACAAAAGTGTCAATTTTAGCCATTTTAACCCGAAAGGCACCTCTAGGGGGGGGGGCAACCGGAAATTTCCCGGAAAATTCGTTCTGTTACTTTTTTTTTTTTTTTTACTGATAGCATGTTTAATGTTTGTGCAAAATTTCAAAAAATTCCGAGGCGTAGTTATTGAGAAAAGTGCGGACGGACGAACGGATGAACGGACAAGGGTGAATTTACAGGTCCACCCTCCTTTTGTCGGGGGTGGGGGCAAAAAATAAAAAAATGAAAAAGCAATTTTTTTTTCAGTTTAAAGAATTACAAATGAGTGTACATTAAAGGATTGATTGATCAAATTTTGTTTCTTAAAAAAGGGGATAGAAGGAACAGAAATATGCAAGAAATTCGAAACAAGATTATTTCAAGGATAAGAGACAGTTTTATGCATCGTTTCAGAGACGTATTTTTCTAAGTACAAATATTCATTCACAACAACTTATTTAATAATATTAAGGCCTTCAAAAAGAAGCAGCAAGAAAGAAAAAAAAACATGTCTTCTTAATGGAAATGGTTGTACGACATTAATTCACTGTAGAGTATTATAATTCTTCTAGAGACATCTTGCCTCGCCATCTACAAAAGAAGAAAAAAAAACTATTAAAAAAAAAAATAACACTGCTTAGAGAGAAAGGTTCTTCTTATTTATTTGTTTAATGTTTGTAAAAATCAATTTTCCATTCTTGAGTTCAGTGTGTGGTAACAAGTCCTGACAGGCCAGAATCTGGATTTAAGTTTGTTTTTGTTTTTTTTTTGTTTTTTAATATTTTAATTTCTTTATGTTTTTATTTTTTTGTTATTTTTTTATTTGTGTCTCTTCACTGTTCAATAAACCATCCATCAATCAATAATAGAACCTGATTCCGGCTTTACCAAGACGTGGTACTGGTACACACAACACTGTTCGATATCGAAAAATATTAAATAAAAAAAATAAAAAAACAGAAGCAACAGGGAATCTACAGATGTGTAGATGAACTAGATAAAAAAAATGTTACCCGTTGAATCGACCATTCTGCTTTGATCAGATTATTTGAATCAGAAAAAATGAGTTTGCAAAGCCAGTTAATTTTTAAACAATAAAAAGACAAAACGTTTCTAAATGTTTGAGATGAGGACTAGTTATTCGTATTATTTGGATTCGTCGGACTCTCATCTTGAGTGTGATTTTCACGACGATTCGGTCGATGTAACCGAAGATCTTCTTCAGGTGTATCTTGTAGAACTCGGGAATGTTTCTGTCGAACTCAGGACGGAATTTCGAGTGGAAACCTTTATTTACATCAAGCATGCTCTTGTTCTGTCAGCGAGAGGTCCTAAGTAATTCGCAATTGTATTTTTTCAGTCACCCATACCGAGGACTGAACCTTAACCTTCAGGAGAATATCATTTTTTGCAATTGATTTTCCAAGTACTTTAACCACTGCGCCACGAGTCATTGCGGACAATTCTAGTACGAATTTTATGAGTTTAAGGCTCCTAAAATGTCCGATGACTCCAAATAATACACAAAAGACAAAATCCAAAACGAATCTATTTCATCTCTCTCTCTCTCTCTCTCTCTCTCTCTCTCTCTCTCTCTATATATATATATATATATATATATATATATATATGTATATATATATATATGTATATATATATATATATATATTAATGGCCTAGCAAGGCCATAAGGGAGACAACAATTAAAAAACTATAAGCAAAATTCATCCCAAAGCAGCAAAACTGAAGCTGGCTTGCAAAACACTATATATATATAAATGTAGGCAAATTCGGGCATACTTTATTGGTTTTAAAATATAGGTGGTTTTTTAACCAATTGGCATAAAATTTTGAACATAGAATAGTATTATAATCTTCAAAAAGCCCGCCAAAGTTTATGTAGTTTCGTGGCATACAAACAAAGATATGAGCATTTCAATATTCAATTTGGCTACCAGTATTGATATATCCACACACACACACACACACACACACACACACACACACACACACACACACACACACACACACACACACACACACATATATATATATACTCCTGTTACAGAATGGATTGAGAGAGAGAGAGAGAGAGAGAGAGAGAGAGAGAGAGAGAGAGAGAGGTGAGTAAACGTGGAGTGTAGACACGTTTACCAGAACCGAGGGTCAGCTGACCAGATTACGTATGAGTGACGTAGTCAGGTTGGCTAGATCTGTGAGACTGGATTTGGGCTTGGAAGAAGACGGACGGCTTAATAGCTGTTCCCTCCCCTTCACTGGGGGTGTGGGACGCTGACGTGTTCAAAGCAAGCAAGATTCACTTCCATATTCTGTGTCGACAACTGGAAGGTGAATAAAAAACTATAAAACCAATTCATCGCCTTGGAGTGATAAATCTTCGTCTAACAGGTACCAGTCTCCCTCCAAGAGAAGATGAATTCCAGATGGATCAACATCGACGACACATGAAGTAAAGTATGTCGAAGAAAATGCATGTAACACACACCCACAAAAGCATATGAACAATTAGATATGAACACACACAACCGCATATGAAACTAGACGATCATACGCACACGGAATTCTTTTATGTTATACACCAAACGTCAATTTGGTGCCCCTCTATGATAACCCTAGTGATAACTTCAATGATAACTCTATAAATAAATTTGTTCTTTTTTGTGTTTATTGATATTCATATAAAGAATCCTTTTTTCTATTTATGTAAAAAGAAAATACAACTTTGTTATATATAGGCCATGGAATTGCATTCATCTGCAAAAGATCTAACTAATTTGCATATTCTTTTAAAGATTCATTTTAATTAATTTTGTAATAGTTTTTTTCGGTTTTCTTATGGGCTGATAATCTTTAGTTAACCATTAGGTGTAATTATATTCATGCGGATATTCTACATGATTTATACTTGCATAATATTTATATATAAAAAATAAAAAATAAAATATTAAAAAAAATAAATTTTAAGGGGAGAGAATGGCCGGTATCTGCAAATTCAGGATAAAGCAAGTAAGTATGTAAGTAAATGCATATAGTAAAATATAAGTAAATATACATACAGGATATGAATGTGTGGGTAGATTGATATATTTGATAGATAGGAATATTTAAAGACTAAAACGGAATTTGCAGATAAAAAAAAATATATCCACAAATTTGTTCCCGCTTTGAACACTTTCCTAAAAATATAAGGTGGAAGGCTTATCACCATGACTTAAGCATTAAAAATAAACATAAAGCACCTATTTCCTCTGAAGACCAACCTCACCCAGAAATCTTAATAAATGAACTCCCTATCAACTCTCATAGAGAACAAAAGAAAATCGAAAGAATTGCTGCCAAATTTTATGGATTAAAAACCACTGCCCACCCCAAATGCAACCCTTACATTGAGGAGGACTTCCATGTTAAATTTAGTAAAAAAATAAATAAATTTAAGAAACAAAAACACCATTATAATCCGGTTAATCGAAAAATAAATAATTTTGCCGAAATAGTTAAAAAAAATAAACATATATTCGTCCCTGCTAATAAGACAAAAAATTATTATAAACTTGACTATCCTACATATAAAAGACTTTTGTATAAAGAACTTAATAAATCTTATAAAATAGTCTCTCCTAAGACTTTAGATTCCATTAATTCTGAAGCTAAACTTTTACTGACTTCTATGAATATTTATAACTTCACTGAAATAATTTCTCCGGGTACCTCTAGATTCACGCTCAAGGATCATAAACCTAATTTCTATGACAACCCCTCCATCAGATTGATCTGCCCATCTAACTCTGACTTAGGTGCTGTAAGCAAATATATCTTAGATAGAATCATCCCTTCTATTAAAGAAAAAGTAAGTTTCCCTCTTTGGTTAAATTCAGATTCCGTAATTAATTGGTTTGTCTCCCTTAAAAATAAACACCTCCTTAACCTTTGACATCCAAAATTATTATCACTCAATTTCTCCGATCCTTTTAAATAAGGCTCTAATCTTTGCTAAAAGAAATTCTGACTTAACTAATTTAGAAATTAAATTAATTCTCCTAGCGAGAAAGTCCCTTATACAATTTAACAATTAGTTTTGGACTAGAAAGGACACCCCTGATAATTTTGACATCTTGATGGGTGTTTCTGCTTTTTATAATTATCGAACCAAACAAAAAAACTTCAAATTTTCTAGATGTTGCACTTAATCTTAACACCGAAACTCATAGCCCCTATCATAAACCTAACCTTACGCTTTTATACGTCCATAAATCTTCTAACCACCCCCAACTCAATTATAAAATCTATAGTGCCATCCGTCTCTAGAAGAATTTCTGTTCTTTCTGCTGATAAAAAAACTTTTAATCAAAATGCTACTTTCTTCAATAATGCCTTAAGGAACTCAGGACACAAGGAAAAGATTAAATACAACGATTATGCTCCCCCTGCAGGCCGCCTTAAATTTGTAATCACACTCAATATGACTCGTAAGAAACCAGTTCAAATAACAAGATCTGCCGCTATCAATAACAATGAACCAGTCTACATAAATAATCCAAACCAAAATACTAATCGCAATACCTCTAACCCACCCAATCGCATCAGGAGAAAGAAAAATATTTGGCTTAATCCTCCATTTAGCATAAATGTCAAAACTAATATACCTAAGGAATTCTTCAACATTGTACAAAACTCTTTCAAATACCCACACATATATAGTTCTATTTTCAATAAAAATTCAATCAGGATTTCTTATTCAACAATGTTTAATTTAGCACAAAGAATCTTAACATCTAATAACAAAAAAATTAAATCAGCTCAAAAAATCTCTTTCCCAATTAAACCCAAAACTAACTGTAATTGTAATAACAAACATTTTTGCCCACTCAATAATGATTGCATCCATAAAGATGTTATATATTCATGCACAATTACTGAGCCCCCACACAATCCTCCCATAACAGACACTAATATTTCGTCTTCAAGTTATCCTTCTTCCTATTCTTCATCTGATATAGTTACTAATCCAATATACCACTCAAGCAGGCCTTCCATCTACAATCATACAACTAGCAATAATAATAATAATAATAATAATAATAATAATAATAATAATAATAATAATAATTATAATATTTCTCCTCACAGCCAT
>NC_136489.1:122434769-122474769 GCF_053919585.1 Euprymna scolopes | reverse complement strand
CCTTGACAGAGTACAAAATAGACTTGGTGGCTTAGTGGGGGATGCCCTTTTCTCTACCCTGCAACCTCTCTCCCACAGAAGAGACGTTGCGAGCCTATCCTTGTTTTATCGTTATTCCCATGGCAAGTGCTCGTCTGAACTCCAATCTCTGGTCCTCCCTCGCCAATCTTTCACAAAAAACACCCGTCTAGCTGAATCCACTGTGAAAAATTTCCCCCACTCTTTATCTGTGCCTAAATCAAAACGTGGATTCCATGAACAAAGCTTCTTTCTTAGAACTGCACGCCTGTGGAACTCTGTTCCGTCTGCCTGCTTCCCACCTGACTACAACTTGGATGTCTTCAAGTCCAATGTGAACAAATTCCTAATGAACCGTCCCCTTAAGTAAACACTTCATCAAATCTCCACACTAACGTACTGTACTTGCAATAACCCTTTTCCCTGAGTGGCTTCCGGGCCTTGATAAGTGGTGACCACCGTGTAAAAAAAAAAGTAGATGCGATTGGTTTCACTTGAAATTTAATATTTCGATTTTCGAGTTTCGCTCAAATAACGAAGAAGAACCTATATTTATTACTGTGCAAAACCTGACTGTAGTTTTATAAACTGCTTATGTAACTACAACTACTACTACTGCTACTACTATTTCTAGTGCTACTTATAATCAAATGTTTTAAAGATATAAGTGGTATTGAGATAAAATGTTCTGAGCTTGAATGTATACTCATAGAGTCGTGGTGGGAGACTTTCTGTGTTGGTCACTACTTCCTCCTACTGTCATTTTGTATCAGCAATAAAAAATAGATATGATTTACAAGAAGTATTAAGTAGATTTTTTCTAAAATAAATACGTAATAGATACGTTTGAAGCCAAAACAACGCATTATTATTATTACAAAATAAACAGACATTTATTTTGTTTGAAATTTATGTTCAAATTTATAAATATATTTCGAAGATACACTTCATCAGTATGTCTTTCTTTCTTTTTTTTTACCATGTTGTTGTTGGAACATAGAATCAGTAGAAGTCCGTTTGTTCTTTTGACGGTAGTCTTTTCATTTGTCGGAAGGGTGCGTTGGTCACGCAGGATTCATGTTAGGGTTTGGGTTGCTTGATAGAAGATTTTTTTCTGTTATACACTATTTCAAATAGGTTACGGTTTAGACTTGTGTCCCGGCGTTGCCTGGATGGAATATAAAATAATGAGTTAATTATTTCTGTTACGTTCTCGTATCATAATAATGGATTATAAGAGATGATGTGTTATATTATATATTTATGTTGTATCGTAAAGGGAATCATGTGTGAGTGACATGTATTTTCAGAACCTACCTCTGCTTCTTCGATGTTGGACCATCTGGAAATTTCTCGTCCTGGAGGGAGACTTGATACCTGTTTTTGGATGAAGATTCAATCACTCCAAGACAAGGAATTAGTTCTATAGTTTATTTCACTTTTCCCAGATTTCCTGCAGAAGGTGGAAAGTGGAATCGGCCTGTGTGGGTTCTTCTTCTACATACGTCAGCGCACCCCCCCCCCAGTGAAGAGGAGGAGACAACGGGAAGCCGTTGTCTTCTGAGTCCAAATCAAATCTCAACTATTCAGCTAACCTGATCACATGACTCACACGCAATCAAATCAGCTGATCTTTTACTTCCGGTCAACGTGTCTACACTATAATTCCCCTCTTACCCCCTCTCTCTCTCTCTCTCTCTCTCTCTCTCTCTATTCTTTAACATTTCAAAAAATATATGCAAAAGAAACAAAATGGAATT
The DNA here is from genome assembly GCF_053919585.1 of Euprymna scolopes. Taxonomy (NCBI): domain Eukaryota; kingdom Metazoa; phylum Mollusca; class Cephalopoda; order Sepiida; family Sepiolidae; genus Euprymna; species Euprymna scolopes. Next base: position 122,472,991 of record NC_136489.1, on the reverse strand, counting down.
TCTTTAGAAAGTGCTTCCTACAAGAAAATGAAGTGTAACCTTCGTTGTAGGTGTCATTATTTGTGAGAAGCAGCTTGTTCAGAATAAATATAATGATTTTTAAATGGGGATAAAAAGAAAACAGTTTTGTGACACATGCTTTAGTAAGTGCTATATAAATGGTTAGTGTGAAAAATTTGTTAAGAAGTCCGTATAATTTGAATTCTTTAAACTACTGTTCTTATCTTGAGTGTAATTTTCGCAACGTTTCGGCAGATGTAACCTCTGACCTACTTCAGGTGTATTGTGTCAAACTTGAGAATCTTTCTGTTGAACTTAGGAATGTGCACAGAATTTCGAACAGAACCTTTTATTTAATTCATATTCAGTTATTTTTATATTGAAATAGTAGAGACAAGAACACATTCCACTTTATTTTATTAATGTAGTAGATATATGTGATACAATGAGGAAAAAGTGGCTGGTTACTTTTAATGCATCTAAAATCAAGATTCCATCTTTACATCATCAACGTTCTGATATCCATCTGGCATCAATTGAAATGAATGGCTCTCGTCTTGGGGAGGCTCCATGTTTTGATAAGCTTCTGGGCTTGGTCTTTACTCCTGATCTAAAATGGAATACGTACATCAAATCCGTTGCCAAGGTCACTGAAAAAATGATGGGATCCTTTTATCGATCCAGTAGATATCTACCTGCTGATGCAATTCTCTACCTATATATGAGCCAGGTACGTTCAAGGATGGAGTATTGCTGTCACATCTGGCCAAGAGCTGCTAGGGAGTCTTATCCTGCCTTGACAGAGTTCAGAATAGACTTCGTAGCCTAGTGGGGGATACCATTTTCTCTTCCCTGCAACCTCTTTCTCACAGAAGAGACGTTGCGAGCCAATCTCTGTTTTATTGTTATTTTCGTCGCAAATGCTTGTCTGAGCTCTAATCTATGGTCCTCTCTTCGCCAAACATTCACGAGAAGCACTCGTTTGCCTGAAAACACCATCAATAATTTCCCCCACTCTTTATCTGTGCCTAAATCTAAACGTAGATTCCATGAACAAAGCTTCTTTCTTAGAAATGCACACCTGTGGAACTCTCTTCCGTTTTCCTGCTTTCCAGCTGACTACAATATGGCTGTCTTCAAGTCCAACGTAAACAAGTTCTTGATGAGCCGTTCCCCTTTAGTAATCCAATTTTACTAAATTTCAACTTCTAACGATTACTATGATATTGTCCTTTTTACCACTGTATGCTCTTTAACAATTATCCTCGAGTGGCCTCTGGGCCTTGATAAGTGGTGATTCCTTTGTAACAAAAAAATATATATATATATATATATGCATACAATGAATGACTTCATTTGATAAAATGCTCAAAATATCACAAAAAAATAATACATTAAGTACTTAATATTTCAAAGAGGAAAAAACATTTCAAAGAAATCGATTGAATAGTTAGAAACTGATTTTCAAATCAAATATACAGCTTAATAAGCTGCGTCATACGATGTGACATAAAAAAAATTGTCAAATGCTCTCCATTTTATATGTTAAAAGTGTTGAAAGAGTAAGTAAGAACTAAGGAGTCATTGTTCTAGTTTTATTGGTATAATGAGGACTTTGCAGAATACTGTTTCTCGAGTCATACATTCTCATAACAATGTTGAATATTTTGACTACCACGTAGAGTCGGGTTACCCGGATGGAGTGAGGAAACAAAAGATGGCACTGCGAATATGTTTAAATGTTATTGAAATAAATATTTTCGAAAACAGAAGAATATTGTTGGAAGATAAATATCTAAAACAACACGATATTTATAGGATAATTATTTATTTATTTATATTTTTAATTTTCTTCCTTAGAAGATTATAACGTTGGGTACGGATCAGCCAAACCAGCTTTTTATTGAAACCAGCCGACAGCTCTTTTTAGTATCCTCGTTATCCCATTAAGTGCAATTGCCTGGATCTCTTTTGCACTTGGTTCACCAGGAATATTAGTTAGGTAGGATTTCAGGTTCTTCTTCATAAACCCTGTGGCACCTATAAAAACTGGTATGATTGATATCTCCCTAAGATTCCAGTTTCTTTTCATATCATACATGAGACCTTGATATTTGGTCTGTTTCTCCCTTTCAGCTCTGTTCAGACCTCCATCATTAGGGACACTCACTTCAACCAAGGTTGCAAATTTCTCTGACTTATTCAATATAACTATGTCAGGTTTGACAGCAGCATTTTCAAGGTAGGTGGCTGTAGGGATTACATGGTAGTAATGTATGGTATATCAGTCATTTCTAACAGTTCTTTCAGGTTGATGTTCCCAGGATTTGCTGCTATATTGAATGTTTAATTTTTTACAGATGGTCCAGTAGAAGTACTTGCATACTCCATCGTGTCTCATTTTGTAATAGCCACCCCCCAAAAGAACCTTGCAACTTAATACCAAATGGCTCGCACTTTCCAATTCCGTGTGGTAGAATCTGCATAATAATGAATGATTTGGTATTTAGTGAAGACAGTTAAATATTTTTATAATAAAATATTTTGAATTTTAGTTACAAAAAACAATAATTTACCAAAACAATAAGATTGACCTGGTTATGCGATATAAAATAACTTACAAAATGTATTGAAAGATACGCCGATAGGATAAAGCTTAAGCATATAACCAATTACGACTATGAACAACCGTTCATTAAAGCAACACTAGATTATATTAATCGATTACTGTTTCCAAGACCACTCAGCTATTTCAAACAAATATATTCCTTCCTGGGACATACCAATAGTCAATAGATACTGATTAAGCAAAATTTCTTGAATTTCAAGTACTTCTTAAGACTCATTGAGCTTAAACCTTTAATTTAAGACATTTTCTGGAATCAAAATCATGTAATGGATTTTAATCAATATTGAAATAAGGATTCATAACTTAAGGTTTAGTGTCATTTTATTTTGATTTTAATCTTCATAAGGGGGTCATGAAATGATGCAAAAAATGCAGGAATTAATTTTACCCGTCCTGGGACCGGTATACTCCTTGTTTATTTATGTACTTTGTTTATTGATATTAAGCTTGGTTTTGTAGACATCTGTTGGAAATTACTAAATAGAATGTCTGGCATTTGTAAAGCGAAAGGCCGACTGAACATTCCTGACAAAAACGTGTATTGAATTAACAGAGAGAAGGGAGAAAGAAATATTTCTGATATTCGTATTTAAAAACGTGTCAAACAAAAATATGCTCACCATTATTCGTCTAATAGAAATGCGGCCGGCTTATGCAAGAATGTCACTGAGAATCTTTTAAACTTGTTTTCGGTGTTCTCTTTCGGTGAAGGAGAAATCCTTCACGACTGAGACAATTTTTATTTTTGTACCTTTTCTCCACGTTAAAAAACGACCCTGGTGTCTAACTCTGTCCCGTGGGGAGGCATAGTAAATAGGTACTCACTAGGAGTTTTTACACGGGTCATCATCAAATAATACTCTTTGAGAACAACTCTTTATTATTATTATTGGCGCACAAGGAGCTTTCACACAGGTCATCAAAGGTCTCTCCTTGAGAACAGCCTGTAGTGTTCCCTGGAAGCTGAGTGGCAACGAGTCTCCCCAGATTTCTAGTACTCTCTAACTCTTTCGATAGTAATTGCCAATAAATTTGCATTATCCCAACAGCTGCTTGTCATTGATTTCTCGCTGGCAGCAACTATTGGTCTTCACTTGAATTTGAGTGGCAATAAGTCTCCCCAAAGTTCCAGTTCTCTTTGCACTTGTCCGACGGAGGTCTGGTCAGTGCTCTCTCCTCGGTCTTTCCATCCTTCACGACCCTTCTCAGCTATTTGGCATCATTCTCCTTTTGGGGAGGGGGCGGTGATTGGGTAATGGGAGGCGATGGGAAGGAGATAGTGAGCTTAGAGGTATGCAGCTTCGTTTTTCTTAGTCCCATATAACGTTTCATGTTTTTTCTCTGCAGCAGCTCGTCTGACCCAGACATGTTTCTCATGTGTGTTAGTCTCCGCATTCAAGGGTTTTCCTTAATATTTCAACCGTTTTCATTATTGTTATTCGTTGTATCTTTCCAACCATTGTTCTGATTCTAATTTCTCCCATTCTTTTCCCAAAGTTTTTCAGAATTGTTACTAGTGCTCCTATATTATAGGTACTAGTCTGATTTTCTTCATCATCCATATCCCTTGCAGCTCTCTGGCTAGCTCCGTGTATTTGTTCCGTCTCTCCTTACCTTTGATATTCATCCTATGGCGAGTTGGAACAGCAAAGTCTATGATTTGGCAGGACTTTTCTTTCTTGTTAATTATTACGACATCTGGTCTTCTTGCTTGGATGGGTTTATCCATTTGTATGTCCATGTCCCATAGGATTTTGTGATTCTCGTTTTCAATTACTGTTGCTGGCTTATGTTTGTACCATTTATCTGTGCGTTTGAGATGCATTTGTTTGCACAATTCCCAGTGTACTGCCCTACCCACTTGGTTGTGCCTTTTCTTGTATTCACTTTTGGGCTAGTTTGCTACATTCACTTACTATATGGTTTATTGTTTCGTCTCTTTGTCCGCAAAATTATTATTATTATTATTATTATAACTATTATTATTATCGTCAAAGACATTTCACGTGCATACGTACGTTATCACCTTTCACACATTTTAAAAAACATAGTCAGCAAAGTAGGGATTGGTGATTAAATTTGATGTTGCTAAGATAAAAACGTCCGACTTTATCTGTTACACAATAGCAACACTTTATTTGTTTCGTATACTGTTTATTTATATATGTGATGTCAGTAGTGAAGTTAACTAATTTGCATATTTCCGTGCAAAAAGACAGTTTATTATTGAACTATATTTTGTTATTATGTTTTTAGGGGGAGAGACAAATGGCTTGTTGATTAACATCATGCGCTACCCCCACATTCAGTAGGGTTTCTTTTGGGAAGGTGACTATTTTTTTTACAAGGTAGTCACCATTTATCAAGTCCCGAAGGCCACTCGAAGATTGTTTAAATTTGAATGTAACAAGTAGTCCTGTTTAGAAATATTTGTTTTATTTCACGGACAAATGTTTAGCAAGTCCGTAGAATTGAGAAACGTAAAAGATGGTGGATTCTTGTTAATGATGAAAAAGCTGTTGCTTGTTGTGTTCCTTTCCGGATAATTTCAGCTCCTTCTCCCCCCCCCCACCACACACATCCACTATTTTTCAGGTATATTAATTTCTTCCTTCTTTTCTTTACGATCATATTTAAACGATAAGTACGAGGGGCGTGCTATAAGTAATGCCCCTGACCCACTTTCCTTAGCAGTAGAGCAACGAAGCTTGGCACAGTTATCAGTCTTTCTCTCCATAGGAACCATCCAGAGTTATGCATTTCTCCCATCGTTTGATGCAGCTCTCAAGACCGTTTTTGTAGAACACACCAGGTTGGTCCTCCAACCACGACGTGACTTCAGAAATCAAGGCTGCATCATCTGGGAAACGCTTTCCTTTCAAAAACAACTTCATGGCTAGGAAGAGGTGAAAGTCAGAGGGTGCAAGGTTAGGAGAGTAGGGAGGATGGGGAAGGATTTCATAACCATACGCCAGTGCTTCTCATCTGGTGACATGCGAGTTGTGGACCGGAGCATTGTCCTGCAGGAGGAGGGTCCCTTTGCTGATCTTGCCTCGCCTCTTAATTTTGATAGTTTCCCTTAATTTCGTGAATAATAGGCTCCTGTAATTGTTGTACCCTTTGCCAGGAAATCTGTCATCACTACTCCATCCTGGTCCGAGAAGACTGTGAGCATGACCTTGCCAGCGGAGGGCTGCACCCTTGCCTTCTTTCGAGGTGGTGAGGCCAAGTGCTTCCACTGCATTGACTGGTCATGGTCTCTGGATCATAGTGATGGACCCAGGTTTCATCCTGTGTAATCAGTGTTTTGAAAAACTTTGACTCATCTTCTTGGCACATCTCCAAATTCATCCTCGAGCACTCGACGCATTCTCGCTTCTGAAATGGTGTGAGCAACCTGGGAATCCATCTGACAGACATCTTATGCATATGCAAATGATCATGAATGATAGTTTCCACACACCCTGTACTAATCTTGACATCTTGGGCTATTTTGGGAATACTAATGCGCCAATCTTCCAAAATGGCAGCCTCAACTTGACGGACAGCTGCCTCATCAATGGCAGAAGGGGGGGCGACCAGGTCTGGGAGCTGTTTCCACAGACTTCCGGCCATGTTTGAATTCACGATGCCAGCGTTTTACAAGGTCATATGATGGGGCATTATCACCATCAGTTTCTTTCATTTCATCAAAAGTCTCCTGTGGTGTGCATCCTTTCAAATACAAAAACCGGATCACTGCTCGACATTCAACAGGCTCCATTTCACACCTGACTAAGTTCAAACACCTATAAAACAGAAACCAAAATTAATTCAGGGCTGTAATTTGCCACATAACCCGTAGAGATATAAATCATTGCACATGCAAAATTTCAGCTAGATCAGACAACTGAGTGGGCCAGGGGCATTATTTATTGCACGCTCCTCGTAAATTTGTATAAAAGTGAACAAAATGTTAATGTTTTATATCTTTATAAATAAAGGCCAGATTTCTTGTTTTGTGTTTACAACAATGAAATGTCTATTTTATTTTTAAAATTTCGGTTCAAGTATTCTAAGTAAAACCTGTAGAAATATATTTTCTTATTATATATCAATCCTTATATAAGAAGCTCAATGTAATTATAGAGCAATATAGAGAATAAATGACAAAAAGTTATATTCCAAAATTCATGATGTTGACCATCTTATAATTTATTCCTTTAATTCAGTTGATTTCTACAATTCTTGACAGTATCTGTTTCGTAGCACAAAATCAATCACTTAATTATTATATCAATCAGTGAATCTATTAATGCCCTTAACTCATCAGAAGAAATAGCAACGATCAATCCGTCAAAAGGAATTGAAATGTGATTTGACATGGTGAGAATCCGAAAATTTGAAGAGAAGCTGCAGTTATCTTTATATTTTACCATTACGCCATATTGAATTTTTATCAAACAAAGTCATTAAACCCAAATATTCGTACTAACAATTTTAATTAATTTATGAATCTTCTACCAAAATGGTCTATTTAATAATTTGTAAATATATTACTACTAAGTTTTGTATACATACTTGTGAAAATAATACCAATAAATTATAAACTATTATACATGTTTGTATATATGAAATTAAACTAAGCTAAAAAACGATTGATCACTTCAGTTCGTTATCATAACTAAACAATTGATCCGAATTGAAAGCCATACATAATTCAAATCTATTAGCTATTACAATCAAACTCACCAATTCTTACAATTATAATTTTTAAAACTATACAATTCAAAAACTATACTTATATATAATATATATATATATATATATACTTATACACATATATATATGCTTCTTATTTGTTTTTAGATAAACATCTAGGTATCGCTACACAGTGATAAGTATGTTTCAGTCAACTAAATATGGATAACTAGAGACTTCGTCAGGCGATGTTGTTTTACGTAAAGATCAATCCTTACAATATGAGCAGGTCTGAACTTTTGGTACATATTTCTGGCCATTTTGTTAAGTTGGCAAGGAAAAAAGAAGAAAAAGAAAGAAAAAATGTACAAAATTCCGAGGATGGAGTTTGATTCCGAAATATATAAACTATAAATTTGAAACACGTAAAATACTTGCTTATTTTCGCAATTTGCGTTGTGATTTGCTTGGTTGTCTTCACTGTGGCCTTGTCGGACCACTAATATATAGTAAATTAAGAATATATATATATATATATATAGATTTTAATGCTCTTTACTTTAAATAATTTCAGTGAACCGAAATTAAAACGAAATTTGAGGCGATAACTACTTAAATGAATTTTTATATAAACTACACATGCCATAATCGAATATTCCTCAAGCACAAAATAACGGAAAACATTAAAATATGTTTATAAATATTCCTTACGTTGACGGAACTCTTTTAAATTGTTAACACAGAATGCTCAGGTGTCCCTCCTTCAAATTGAAAACGGGGATCTCCATTTCAAAGTCGCTGCCATCTTGATTTTTTAAACCGGTTTGTGAATTAAAAAAAATGTTTTTTACAAACTACTTAAAAATACAAACCAATGAACTTTTCTACCATAAAAGTAACTTTTATTGACTATGGTAACATTTATTTCTTGTATATTTATATTATATATTGTATATTTTATATTATATATTGCATATTTATTTATTATATAACATTTTCTCTTTGTAAGGAAACATCATTTTGTTGGTCACTCTTGGCTACGAATGGAAACAAAGTTGATATAAAAAATATATTTTCACGAAAATTATCTTTACTTTCATCATATTTTGCTTAGGGTAAAATATTTGAGTATCAAAACCTATCTCTTCATAGTCCCCTCCTTTTCATAACCTATCATACTTTCATCAATCACAGTCCATTTTCTGTGGGCTGTTTTTGAACCCAGTCAACGACGGGTACTTCTGCTAGTATATATATATATATATATATATATATATATATATATATATATATATATATATATATATATATATATATATATATAGTTTTAAGAAGCTTTGAGTAACAAAAAAAAATGTATAAAATAAAATACCGAATGCAGTTTAAATTTAAATTTCTGGAAGAAACAAAACTAAATTTAACCTATCACAGACTTAGCCCCTGCATAAAAAATCTATAACTACAAAAAATATTCAGTTATATAAAAGAAAACCTTAACTAAAATTTTGTAAATAGAAAACGGGGATCATCAGCTGCCTAACATGTATCTGTTTTTGAAGATTTCAAAACAGGACAGCTGTAAAATAAATTGCTCTCCAGTGGATAACACCACTTCCCCAATAACATGTAGATAAAAATGAGCTTCGAGGGGAAGTCACTATTTTTACCATATTTATCGTTTGAAAAAAACCCAAAAAACAAACAAATATATATATATGAATAAAGAGAAAAAGCACTACACAATCTTAGCCTAGTCACATTATAAATTTATTTCAACCCTTTATGGGCCTTATAAGTTGGTTGCTAACCTCATTTTAACTCTTATTTGCCCTGTTTGCATTGAGCTCTTACATTTGAGATTTAGTACAGAAATTACTTTTTCAGATTGATACTATCTCTCTCACTCTCTCTTTCTCTATCTCGCTATATATATATATATATATATATATATATATATATATATATATATATACATACATATATATATATACATACATACATATATATATACATACATACATATATATATATATATCTATATATATATATATGTATGTATGTATATATATATATATGTATGTATATAGCCAGTAGAGTTTAGTTTCCTAGAAGCACATCCAATGAAACAACATGTGTCTACCAAAGAGTGCTCAATGAGTGAACAGAGCAGATAAATAATAATACATCAATAAAATACATAAAAATATAAAAATGAAAATGTAGATACAATACAGTTACTATTTACACTAACATAAAAAAAATGAAATACTAAAAAATATATATAAGTACATTGAATGATAAAATTATAAGATCTATTCTGCGATATGGTAATTAGCATAAAAATTTTATGTGAACAAAAATGCATAAAAGCTTAAGCATCTTTGGTGCCAGACAAGCAAATTAGATTAGAGGAAGGATACCTAAAACTCAATATATATAAATGTATAAAGAAACTTTGAGTGAAAAAAATAGGTATAAAACAAAATAAAGAATGCAGTGTAAATTCCTGAAAAAAAAAATTAACCTATCGTAGACTTCGCATTGCATGACCTAACTTGGGCTAGTTCGCTTGCAATGTCGAATTAATTCAACCAAGTACATTAATATGTTGACTACGCATTTTCTATCCTACTTTGGCCGGCATTTGGATGATAATCCCATCTTCATGCAGGATAATGCTCCCATTCACACAGTTGGGATTTTCAAGAGGTTCCCTGAAGAGCATGATATTTCGTGTTTGGATTGGCCTGCACAATATTCAAACCTCAATCCAACCAAAAACGTATGACATTACATCAAGCAACAGCTATGTAATGATAAAATCTCAAATATGAAAGAACTTTGGACAAAAATTAAAGAGAAGTGAGATGCCCTTTCACCGGAGTATTTCAATAGACTAATTCTAGGAATGCGCAAAAGATTGCAGGTTGTCAAATTGCAGAACCATGCCACTAAATATTAACTACTTTCTTGTGTTCCTGTTGTATTTGTATGGCATTAATGTTCTAAATTTACTTTTAAATAAAAATTTTCCATTGTGCGGAGTTTCTTTTTGCCTTCTCAATTTGAAGCAATTTTTTTAAATTGACGTGAACACTAGGATACTTCAAGTAAAATTCAAATATGAACATGTAAAACTATAGAGTAATAAAAGGCAAATAAAAAAATGCGGTATGGGTTGTTTAAACAATTACATTCAATTTAGCTTAAATTTGAGGTTTTTCAAAAAGTGCTGATTTTCTTTTTGGCACTACTATATATATATATATATATATATATATATATATATATATATATATATATAGTCGATTATAATCGACTCTCCCATCGATTTCGACATATGAGGTTCCGCCACAACAGCTAAGTTGACCGGAAACCCACACAAATGATTTGTTTATAGGCTTTGTGTAGAACCAACCACACTTTTTGGTATTACTGCTAATCTTTGTCGGTGCCGATATGTATACACACACACACACACACACACACACACACACACACACACACACACACACACACACACACACACACACACACACACACACAAACATATATATATATGTCTATATATATATATATATATATATATATATATCTTTATATAAATTTTCATTACCGTCTTATCTGCTTAGTTATACGTTTCGATTACCGAATTGTATCCACGATCCGATAATTTCTTCAGATTTTACAGAAATAATTATTATGAGGAAAACAAGATATTAGAAAAGCACACAAAATATATATATTTGCTCTCCAATAGTATTAAGCACTCTCTTCAGGTTTTTACTAATTACCATTTTTGCTATATATATATATATATATATATATATATATATATATATATATATAGCCATATCATTCCTACTTTGTTACCTAACACCTCCCACCCTCTTCTGATGAGAAACATTATGCTTCGAAATGTTTGGCCTAAAGAACTTTTATAATCCCTACGCGCTTGATTGCTTTCTCATTTTTTAAATTTGATGAATGTTTGGAATTTGCAACAGTATATATTTTTCTATTGTCAATATCTTCTCCTTTGTGTGTGTGTGTGTGTGTGTGTGTGTGTGTGTGTGTGTGTGTGTATTTTTATAGTTATAAGTATAGGATTAACTCCTTAACAAATATGCCGATCCTTATAAATCTTTGGACACAGCTGCTAGGCGTCAAGGGGATAAATCTGGACTAAATTAAGTTTTTTTAGTTTTATGCAAAGAGATACAAAAAAATGTGTTGCATTTCTTTGTGAAAGTTAACATTCTTCTGAAATCTTTAAAATTCCAAAAATCGACATTAGACACCAATTAATAAATATTCCCCAGGTCTTAGTTTCTTTACAACGTTTTCAAGAGATATTAGAGGGCCTAATACGGGCACAGTTTCCCATTTGAAAATTCTAGTTTATCAGATTTGCATTGATTGGTTGTTTGGTTGTTTTTGTTTTAACGGCATATCAACCCTTTTTCAGGTTATTTAATGCCGAATCCAGTGATTTTAAAGAACACTGTTTAAATAGAGTGTATTTGTTGTTTTTTTGTTTTTTTTTAAGTCGGTTTCTATTTAACTCATAGTTGGGATCCTAACAGGTACTACCACTCCGGGTCAGAGTGGACCTGGGAGCAATGGCAATTAAAGGGTGGCTCCACACTCCCCAAAGCCCGCAAGCTGGAGCCTCACCACTGGATATAGTTTAAGGTCATATCCAGGACCAGAGTTGAATTGAATTTGACCCATAGTCATTAGCAGGGGTATGACAACAGAATAATCTTTTCATTGTTTTGACTCTCAGGTATATATCCGACACAGTTAGACACAGTTAATCAACCGAGAACCACATCACTCTATTTAAAAGCATATAAGATATCAACGGATACACACTCGAGAGTCAAAATAATGAAAAGAATATTCTCTTGACATAGCCCTAGTCATTAGGCACTATTTTTAATTTCTTATTAAGATGCGTGACTCTTAAACCATTTAAAACATTTTTAGAATCCAAATTATCTAATGAATTTTGATGAAAATTGGAAGAAGAAAGATTAAATATCTTATTTTAGTCTTTATAAGGAGACATAAAATTGGTACAAAATTTTTCTGTTTCGGGAATTAATTTTTCCTGACTTTGGATTTTATTATTTCATATTTTAATATTTATTTAAAAAGTTCGTAATATAAAATTGTGACAAACAACAGTTTGGGTACTTCGATCAATCCGATCATGTCTATATCAAGGGATCGCTGGTTTGAATTTTCTTTTGTTAATATCTACATATATTTGATTAATTTTATTCTACTCTCTCGTTTTGTAATATATATATATATATATATATATATATATATATATATATATATATATATATATATATATATATATATATATGTTTTGAGAAAAATAGAAAAACCGAATGAAATTATTAAAATAATCAACGTTTCGTCCTTATTTCATACGATACGCACACATATGTTTGTCCTTCCCGACATGGGTAGGATTCAAAAACTGTCCTGTTTTTCGTACGATCTATTACTTTTTCTTTTCTTGCATTTTTACTTCAATTATCCTGAAGATGTCCTCTGAAATAAGGACGAAACGTTGATTATTTTAATAATTTCATTCGGTTTTTCTATTTTTCTCAAAACATAACGTCAACCACCGCTGGTATTTTTTGCATTCCTTATACATACATACATATATATATATATATATATATATATATATATATATATATATATATATATATATATATATATGTATGTATGTATGTATGTATGTATATATATATATGTGTGTGTGTGTGTGTATATATATATATATATATATTTATATATATATATATATATATATAATTATTTTCACAGCTAAACAACGTCGCATCCCACAAGAGCGATGACAGCCAATAAACCAAAAGTCCAAGACTCAAGTTTCGCTCTTTTTGGGCTCATCAGTTAGACATATCCAAAACTCGAGTTTTGGACTTTGCAAATTATCTTATTCATAGAAAAAGCTGTTGTTATTGTTGTCAATATTCAGGACAGCTGTAATTTATACGTTTTTTGGTTTGGTTTGATTAGGTTTCTTTTGAATTTTAGATTTCTTATCATCAAAATAAATTTTGAAAACCCCAAAAATAGCAGAAACAAATGGATGGCTATAACATGTTGGTGGCAATGACACATTTGAAGCAATGGATTCTTTATCTTCTTCTTCTTCTTCTTCTTCTTCTTTTTCTTTTCCTTCTTCTTTTCTGAAGAAGAAGAAGAAGAAAAAAAGAAAAAGATATCTTCTTCTTCTTCTTCTTCTTCTTCTTCTTCTCACACTTACTACTATTACTACTTCTACTACTACTACTAGACAAAGGGGATTCATTCCTCAGCTCTAAAAGAGCCCCCCCCAAAAAAAAACGAAAAGATATACGTAAAGTAAAATCGAAAGAAAAATATTTAAGCAAAATGTCTAAACAAAATAATTTAAAACACAAAAGTAATTAAATAAGCAAAATGAATGAATCAGCAAATAAATAAGGTAGTAAAAAGTAGGCAAAGCAACGCAAAATATATCAGCAAACTTGGAGAGAAATAATCTGAAACAACAAATATAAAAAACCTCCATCCTTTTCCTCCTCTTATTTTTCAAGAATCGATAATTTTACTTTTTGTCTTATCCGCCATTTTTTTTTTTTTTTTTTTTTTTTCCTTAGTTCATTTTATTATGTTTTCTAACCATGTTTTGTCATGTAATTATAAGATGAAATCAAAGCATGGTAAGAAAGAAGGAAAATACTCCAAGTGAGCCGGGATGGTGCAGAGATAGATAAGGATTTGTTTTAAAGAATTTGGCAACTGAGTGACAATCAGTAATTAGAATGGTTTCATGCCTTTCATATCTCGACTCAAATTTCTTTGTTTTCTTTATTTTCCAGTTTTTTTTTTTGTTTTTTTTTGTATTTCTATTATTAGCAAAAATTAACTCTTCTTCTCGCTGCCGTTTCTCTCTTTTCCCTCTTTCTTTCACATTGTATTTTTCACTCTCTTTTGCACTCTCTCTTTCAATCTTTCTTTCTTCTGTTCTCTAGTTTTCCTCTCTCTCTCTCTCTTTCTCTCTCTTTCTTTCTCTCGCCTTTTTCTTTCTATCTCTCTTCCTTTCCCTTCTCTTTCTCTCTCTCTCCCATTCTATCTTTGCTACCCCCTTTCTTCGTCGTCTACCTTTTTAGTTCTCTCTCTCTCTCTCTCTCCCATTCTCTTTCTTATAATCCCCCTCTTTCTCTCTCTTTTTCTTTATTTCTCTTTCTTTTTTTTCCTTTTTGTTCCCCCTCTCCTCCCTACACCCCTCTTTCTCTCTCTCTCTCTCTCTCTCTCTCTCTCTCTCTCTCTTGTTCACCTCTTTTCTATTCACTTTCTATCATTTTATTATTTCATTAAATTTCATTGTCGTTCCTGCAATAATTTTAATTATCCACAAGAAAATAAACAAATAAATCTATATATCTATAAAAGTGAAAGTGTCTGTCTGTCTGTGTACATTTCCCTACACAATAACTCTGTCAATTTTTAGTCTACAGACTCGAAATTTGATATACAGCGTACTGAGACTTCGGAAAATCTTTGTAATCGGTTTCCGGTCAGAAATTTGGCTGTTAAGGGGTCAAAGTTAAAAGATTTTACCTTTGAGAATTCTACCAAACTCCTTCGCCAATTTTGGGTCTAAACACTTGAAACTTTAGATATATGTTCCTTGGGCATGGATCTAACTTAATAACTTGATGTGAACCCAAAACAATAAATGTTAAGGGGTCATAATAGGGGTCAGAATTTTAAAAAAAATTAACCTCTGCGGTCTCTACCAAATTACTCGGACAATTTCTGGTCTAAACATTTGAAATTTTACATAAAGGGTATTCAGAGATAGGGAAAGCTTTTTAATCGGTTTGTGTTGAAAATTTGAGCTATCAATATATAAATGTATGTATGTATGTTTGCATGTCTGCCTAAAACTTTCCACAGAGGCGACAGATTATCACAAGATCAGTATCGTTTGGAAGCTCCACCCTTCAGACGACAAATACCGAAAAATTGACTAAAAATATTTATTTCTTCACCCTCAACTGGGCACTTTTCTACAGGGAGGGGTCGCTTTTTTCGCCGATATTTTTGAAAGTCATTCCCTCTTTTCGATTGTCTAGCCTTAATTTAAACCTACGTCACTTCTGGTTTGGCGGTGGTCGTAACAGCAAAGACGTCACGTTTTTTCACGTCTTTTCCTCCTTCGCGTTACGGGTTCGAGCCTGCCTTCCTACTACCACTTTCTTTTTTTTTGCTCAACACACACCTCCAAATACCCGGGCTATGCCGGGCACCCATACTTGTGAATAAATAAAATAGATAAATTATCAATTTTACTTTTTTGTAGATTATTTTAATTATTTGATTTAAATCCGCATCTACATTTTGTACAGGTATATTCTTCATAGCTACCACTAAAATTGGTCGATTCTGGCTCTGTAAATATTTTTTTTTTTAGTGAAATATGAGGGTCGTTCCAAAAGTCAGGTCTCTTATATCCAAACTCATAATCTAAAATGTTGAAAATCTACGAAGAAGGGAGTGGTACCATTAAAATGAACGACCTTTTGTGATCCAGAATTTATTTTTCTACATAGTTACCACTCTTCTCAATGCACTTTTGCTAGCTTCTTTTGATGTTTTCGTCCTAAAAATCAGGAGCGTGTTTCATCACTCACATTTTTGTCGCCACTCTGAAATCGTGGAACCCACCCCCTTACTGTGCTGACATTAACTACATCAGCTACATAAAAGTTCAAAAGGCGCCAGTGAAAGGTTGATCGATTTCATTTTTTTCTTGCCTGGAGGAATTCAATGACGCATCTTTACTTCTGACGCACGTCCATGACGGGTTGCTTTTTTAGAGTCTCACACACCGTCAATATCTGCAACAACAGAGAGATGAAACTTTCAGGTCATGAATGCATAAGTTCAGTTATTAATAAAATTTTAAATCTCCTCTGAGCTATTTGTGCGGAATAAAAAGATAGGAGTACTTACTTTTAGAACGCCCCTGGTGTAGCAGAATTAGCAGTAACCAAAATGAGAAATAGAGAGCTTACCTCGGATACGTCTGTTTTGGGTTGAGCGAAAGAGAGAGTTCCAAGATGGCGTCCATTGGGCTTTTATTAGCGTTTACCCAATGTGATTATCGTTGAATCACGTCTGCTCTCGCGCGATTATGCAAATATGTCGTTCCCGGCCGCTATAAAGGCAGGACACTGGAAAGGAGAGGGTGCGTTCTGAAGATTGTGTGTAGGTGATTTTGGCGAGTAGATTGTGCTTGTTACGACCAACGTGTCTGTGAGAAGCGAGTTTTTGTTCCGTCTGTTTTTAGTTGTATATTTTTTTTGTTTTGCCTGGTATGTTTTTGTTTCACCTGGTATGTTAAAAAAAAGACAAAAACAAGTGAAGTATGCACAGTGAGCGAGGCATAAAAAAGTGACTAAGTTCAGCTCCCCCCCCCCCGCTGCCATTTGGCCCCAAAAGTCCCCAGAGGACGTCAAATCCTGGTGAAAATGAACAAACGATGCAGTTTTAGGCCTATGGCCTCGGTTTTTTATAAAAGGATTAGGGGTGGGAAAGGATGCCATAGAAGTCACAACAAAGAGTACATGAAATGAACAACGTTGGAAGTATGTAGATTCTGACTCCATATAATTAAAGACAGACGAATATTGAAGGTTGAGAGCTGATTTTATTTACTACTAACAGTTTGTATTGGAAGAGGCAAAGTGTTCGTAGGATGGAATGTGATTTAACGAAGAATGGATTGTCCGATGGAGATATTTGACAATTTGTATTACGGTAAAATGTTTGTAGAATGTTTGCAGGTATGTACGATTTAACAAGGAATGAATGTTCGTAAAATGTTTGTAGGTATGTATGAATTGACAAGGAATGAAGGTTCGTAAAATGTTTGTAGGTATGTATGAATTGACAAGGAATGAATGTTCGTAAACGTAACTTATCTTTTGGACGATGGATGTGGTAGGGATAGGCCGGTCATCCTGCTGTCGGTGATGCGTGTCCTGGCTTGTAACTGGAAAGCAGATGACTTCTTTCATCAGCAGCTAGCAGCCCGGCGTCTTCGTCTTCTTTTTTCTCCTCTCTCTCTGGTTCCCTAAAATCCCTCGTTTTATAGTGGCAAACTGGCTCCCAGTGACTGTGATACTTGAGATGTTTATTTTAGGCGCGGAGCTCTGCCATTATGCGATAACTATTTTGTGCTTATCTTATTTTTTTCTTCCCAAGCAGAAACGATGCGTGGAGCTATGTGCAAAAGACGATTTTTCATTTTGTCTCTCATGGTGGATGCGTTAACATCCGGTTCGCTGCTAATTCTCATCATGTTCCCACAGGCCTTAAAATATTTAACACCATGCAAAACTGCTAAATAGACGTACAGAGATAATTTTGGACGAATATGGTAATATAGTCCCAAAAATGGAGTGTCTTTATTAGCCCTAAAAGAGCCCTTGGGGCTCACCCAAAAGTTATCCCGAAGTATAGATAAACAAAATTATATAGAAATCAGTTAGTTACAACTTTTCAGAAAGTTTTATAAAAATCCAAGGTATCAATTTTTTTAATACGCACAAAAATGTCAATTTTAGCCATTTTAAACTGAAAGGCACCCCTAAAGGGGCAACCGGAGTTTTCCCGGAAAATCAGCTCTGTTACTTTTTTACTCATATCATGTTTAATATTTGTGCAAAATTTTTAAAAATTCCAAGGCGTAGTTATTGAGATAAGTGCGGACAGGAGAACGGATGAACAGACACAGGTGAATTTACAGGTTCACCTCCTTTTGTCGGGTACGTTTTGGTCTGCTTATATAATGTCTAATCGCATCCATCTATTATATACGTTAAGTCATTGCTTTACTCAATAACTGCGACAATACATTCTGAAAATAAATAGATTAATGAAACACTTACCACAGTAATATTGATCTTGAGCGCGTGGTACAATGGGGGGAGGGGTGGCTGGTCACTTTTAATACATTCAAAACCAAGCTTCTATCTTTACATCATCAACGCTCTGATCTCCATCTGGCATCAATTGAAATGGATGGCTCTCGTCTTTGGGAGGCTCCATGTTTTGACAAGCTTCTGGGTTTGACCTTTACTCCTGATCTGACATGGAACACGTACATCAAATCTGTTGCCAGGGACGCTGGGAAAATGGTGGGATCCTTCTACGGCTCCAGAAGATATCTCACTACTGATGCAATTCTCTATCTATATAAAAGCTAAGTACGTCCAAGGATGGAATACTGCTGCTATATCTGGGCAGGAGCTGCTAAAAACAGACTATCCTACCTTGACAGAGTACAAAATAGACTTTGTGGTTTAGTGGGGGATGCCCTTTTCTCTTCCCTGCAACCTTTCTCCCACAGAAGAGACGTTGCGAGCTTGTCTTTGTTTTATCGTTATTTCCATGGCAGTTGCTCGTCTGAGCTCCAATCCCTCGCCCCCCCCTCGCCAATCTTTCACGAGAAACACCCGTCTGGCTGAAACTACTGTCAATAATTTTCCCCACTCTTTATCTGTGCCTAAATCCAAACGTAGATTCCATGAGCAAAGCTTCTTTCTTAGAACTGCACGCCAGTGGAACTCTCTGCCGCTTGCCTGTTTCCCACCTGACTACAACTTAGACGTCTTCAAGTCCAACATAAACAAACTCCTGACAAACCGCCCCCTTAAGTAAGACACTCTATCAAAACCCCCAATACTAATGATTACTACAATACTATCTCATTGATTACTGTACACGCAATAACCCTTATCCCTGAGTGGCCTTCGGGCCTTGATAAGTGGTGACCCCCATGTAAAAAAAAAAAAAAAAATTTGAAAATATGGAGTAAATTTATGCATAATTTAAAAAGAAAACCACAATTATACTCCACATCTATGTTATATTTCCCTAAACTATTGTATTTAGTTAGCAATCGATACTGCAACTCTGGCATATTATGGTCTCGCGTTAAACATTTTCTTTTCGACAGTCAGCATTTCCAATTCAAGTGGCTTCAAAAAACTAAAGAAAGTCTCCAAAGATTAGATTATTTGGACCACTGTGCTTATCTTGAATGTAATTCTCATAACGTTTCAGTCGATGTATCCCTCGACCTTCTTCAGATGCATCTTGTCAAATTTGAGATAAGAATCTAAAATTTGAACCGTTTTCTTAACCCACAGAGGTAAATTGTTCTCGTTCAGTCCAAAATTCCGAAAAATTTAAATTAAAAGTAGCTTCAATAAGATCTTAGAAACCAAGGGGCCCCTTTTCTAGAGCTAACCCTCGAATTCTATATCAGATATGTGGATACTCGAAGATGTGAGGTGCTCAGTTATTATAACACACGTGAGACGCTAATCTTTTGAACGGCATGGGAAACGCTAACTCATTAAGTTGTCGAGTTTTGATTACATTTAAAAGTTTGATTTAAATGCAATTTAGATAATGGGGCTCACATGAATGAGGGGAGTCGACACGCGGAAAAGCCGTCGAGAGGTATGTCTCAAAAGGGTGCATATTCTCTCCTGATGATGCAACATTATCTGAAGATCGGAATAAAATACCCTGCAAGTAAAAACACCCGATAAACCCGCTTACACACAAGGTAAGCTGTTTCTTCCAAATAACAACATTTTTTTGTTGGTTTCTCACTTCGTTGCATGTTTATGCTACTCTTCTGCCAACGAATACTATTCTAACTATTCAATCAAAATTCTACTTTATACCATAAACGTTTAGTTAGAACAGCAGTGAACACTAATTTTCCACTCTCCAATTGGCCACTTATGTATGTTATGATTTACTTTTATTGTGGTCTTTTTTTGAATTTTACTATATTCCAGGATAAGAAATTATCTGGTCTTGTTGAGTATCCAGCGTAGTGCTGTTACTCGAGATAATATTACTAGGAGAAGATGCACTATTCTTCGCTGAGTCAGAGTATGCCGATTTCGAAGGAATCTAATTTAGGCTTCGATTATGATGTCATTTTGAATATTTGGTCAGGGTTTACTTGTAGGGTGAAGTATCCTCATATCAGCTTGTCCTTTTTTTTATATGGTGGTCACCACTTATCAAGGCCCGAAGGCCACTCAGGGATAAGGGTTATTGTGTGTACAGTAATCAATGAGATAGTATTGTAGTAATCATTAGTATTGGGGGTTTTGATAGAGTGTCTTACTTAAGGGGGCGGTTTGTCAGGAGTTTGTTTATGTTGGACTTGAAGACGTCTAAGTTGTAGTCAGGTGGGAAACAGGCAAGCGGCAGAGAGTTCCACTGGCGTGCAGTTCTAAAAAAGAAGCTTTGCTCATAGAATCTACATTTGGATTTAGGCACAGATAGAGAGTGGGGAAAATTATTGACAGTAGTTTCAGCCGGACAGGTGTTTCTCGTGAAAGATTGGCGAGGAGGGACGACGGATTGACAAATCACTGTGCGGAGAGACCGTTTACACTCGAATATTCTGCTTAGCAGGTAATTCAAATTCTCTCAAAAGTCCAGTATTATAGCTTATGTATGATTCGAAACCAAAGTAAATGTATTTATTTGCTTCCCCACTATGCAAATTAGGCACAAGGCCGTTTTTTAATGTGGAGAGAAAGGGGAGGGGGGCAAGCTTCGCCGAGTGGGGAGGGAGGAATGGATAGTGACAATTGGTATGAAGGGTTTCCCCTACATTGACCAAAACTGATTGCTACAAGAGCAATGGTCTGATATGTGGGGTTGCGGCCACATATGGTCTTTAGTGCAGCATCTGCCGGAACAGATACTACACTTATGGACGGCCTCTGTTGTTTCAAGCATTCGTTAACTATTCTACACCCGCTGTTCCCATTTTCTCTTGGTTTCACTTTACCGCTCCCTTCCACCATTTCTTTAACTTCGTTTTTTTCTTCTTCCTTCTTTCCTTCCTTTCCTCCTGTCCCCACCACCCCCGTTCTTTCTTCAGTTCACTTTCATTAAATTGAACGTATAACCTCAAACTGAGTTTACTGACAACTTAAATGACTTAGCAAATGCCATTTTTATAGGGGAACAAAGCTGCATAACTTAAATTCTAAGTCTCATACGTCCCCAACGCCTCCATTCAATACGGGGGGGGGTTAAAGAGAGAATAAATAATTGAACAACATGGGCTTTTTGTTGTAGAAGCTTTTAATAAAGAAATTTAAATAGATCTCATTTACGCTGGTTAATACTTTCAAAAAATATTCAAGAACGATAAGGAGAACTAATGAACAAAGAGTCCTATATTTTTCCCGATTCCGATACAATTACCGAATCCGATTCCGATTCTTTATAAATCTCTAAATATTTAACTATAGAGTTGTTATTTTCCTTGATTTCTGTAAAAATAAAAAACAAACAAACAATATGCAGATATTTTAGTAAACGTAAAAATATACTTGTAAGAGAAGATCTATTAATTTTAGCTTCACTTGTTGTTTAAAATCAATAAATATTTATTATTTTATCATTATTACCAGCAATGGAAGATTTTGCTTTAAACAAAATCAAATAAAAAAGACAATTAAAAGAATCGTTTTGACATCGGAAAATAGGCACCAATTTTTCTTCTTCTGATACCGATTCTGATCAGCCCAAATTTATAGATTTTTTCGGTTCCTGATTCCGGTTCTGATTAATCGTTCCAACACTAATTTTAAAGTCATTGTCTTTGTTGTGTTCGGAGAAATGGGATGTCAGGATTATTGGATAACACAGAACAAGTAGGCAAGCTCATTGTATTTTTAAACACAATTTATTCACGGCAGGAACATCAAATTATGTGCAGGCGATATGAAATATTCAAGTGGTATCCATATTGCGTTTTCTCTCCTCTCTAGAACTCTCTAGTCTTTTCAATGATATATAAAGGACGATAACTCTTACTTTCTTTATTTAGAATTATTTCTCCTTTTATCGCTATAACAATCTTCCTCTATGCTAGTGGGTTTGTGGCGACTGAATCACAAATTGACTTCGGCGAATGCTAAAAAGCAAATGACACTAATTGATTACCATCTTACAATCTCTGCTTTGTTTCGATTCGCTTTCTTCCTCACTTCTTAAAGCACATAAGTTTCACATAGACGTGGGAACTATTTTTCAACCAATGAAAATCATCCAAGCCTACAAAAGTAACACATATAGGTGAAAATAGTAAGCCAGTGTGAAATTATAAAATCCTATAAGACATGGTTAACGAAATCAGTTTTCTCCTGAATTCTCAAACCGGCGAACCTTGAACAGGGTTCTCAAAACATATTCTCTACAACCCTTCCTCGTGTACTTTGGGGCCCGCGGTGTCAAAGTGAAAAGGACTCAATGGCTCACATACCAGCTTTCTTCATCTAACGCACGCATTCTTACTGTGACATAATCCTTAAATTGGATTATGTATTTAAATGAAAATAATATCGCGTAAATCCTAATTAAACTGTTAGGCCCCTTCCCAAAGACTTTCGCTCAGTTCATCTTAAATTCCATAACTTTGAATACATTTCTTTTTCCTTCGTTAAACTTTTCCTTTTTTACCTTCAATATTTTTGTATTATTTGGAAAAGTGTTTGGTTTTCGTGTCTCCTTTTTCTTTACCCGTGTCCCATGTGCGATAAAATACTTGGATTTTTCTTTGCCATAAATTACCTTATACCCCACCTTTTGGTAATATGTTTCAAAGATGATTTATTTGTTTTTATCGTAAGTTTCCTTTCATACCCCTACGTCTATTTGTTAGTTAATTCCCCACTTTTTATCGCATATGCTACATTATAAACTAGCGATATTAAACAAACAGAAACACATCCATTCATACGAACTAAAAAGAAGAAGGTAAACCAACGCACTCACATACACAAAGCAACGCTGCCAAATACTCACATACATATATTACTTAGAACTGTCTTTGCCAAACGAGTCCTGGATATGACCTTAAACTATATCCGATGCTGAGGCCTAAGCTTGCGGGCTTTGGGGAATGTGGAGCCACCCCTTAATTGCCATTGCTCCCAGGTCCACTCTGACCCGGAGTGGTAGTACCTGTTAGGGTCCTAACTATGGAAACCGACTTGAAAAAACAAAAAAGCAAATATGTTCTATTAAAAAATTTTTCTTCAAAATCATTGGATTCGGCATTAAATAACCTGAAAAGGGTTGATATGCCGTAAAACAAAAACAACCAAACTTTGCCAAACACGTGTTCTTACTATGAACATGTTACTAACTGAAATAACTTTTTTATATTCTTATAAAATTTTAGATGTAAAACGTGTTTGGTTATAAAATTTCGTTTACTTAATCTTTATTTTTTATAAACTCTGTTTATATTTTAGATAACACGTGTCACGTGGTGGCTTTTCTATTCTCTTAGACGTTTTATTTATTTCCATTTTATTATTCATGCATTTTCATACCTATCTTTCATTTTCTTCTTTCGCTAAAAGATAACTATATAATAATTGTTTGTGTGGTTCTTGTCAAAACTCAAAGACATTATCGTCGTCCAAAGACGACCTTTACAAGAGCGGGGTATTACCCCACACTTTCAGTGATCGCTTAACATCGCTATATTTTTGTGAAAATGACACCAAATTCTTAAGCTTAGTATTTTATGAAAATGTAATAGATTCAGATCTATCTATACATACATATAATAAGATAGGTTTTTTTTTTTTTTTTTTTTTTTGCCTTCTCCAAAACAACTTAACGGAACACTTTCAAAACAAATTTTTACACCTCACCAAATACAGCACTTACTAAAGTTTGTTTAGCGAAAGTATGCGTACATTAAGTATAAATTCACTATCATTACATTAATTCCGATCAAACTGACTCTCTGAAAACGTATTCTCACAAAGAAGGTAACAGATTCTTCAATTAAATTCACGTTCTGATAAGAAAATAAGAAGAGAAAAAAAAAAGAAAACAGTTACACATCATCATCATCATCATCATCATCATCATCATCATCTCATCATCATCGTCGTCATCAGTTTAACGTCTCTTTTACATGCTGCTGTGTGCTGGATGGGTTTTAGAAATTGATTTCTAAATTAACTCATCTCGGATCAGGTTTTACCTATCCTCTTTCTCGTAATCATCTTTATCATTTCTTCCCATGTTTTTATTGAGCCCCCACCTCTGCCAACTGGCCCTACTGCCTCAACTGTTCTACTTATTCAAGAACTCATCCAATCTTTTAATGTTGCAGAACAAACAAAATATCTTCTGATAAGAAAGTCAACAATCTGACCTTGTTCACTTCCAACATTCAAACGATGCAACCTGAAGTTGAACAAATTTACTTTGCAAGACATTTCATAATCTTGTTCCATGTTAATGAGAAAGACTTTCATTTTACAGAGCATTCCCCGCGAGGAAACACAGCAATTTGCATATGTTTTCCAACGTAGGCGTCAAAAATCAATTGTTTCACCAAAGTATTTGTAAGGATAACAGAGTTATCTCGGTTTAGGAGAATAAAGTTTTGGAGGTCAGAGTAATGTCTTTGAGAGGTCAGAGGGACCCCAAATTTTCATTTACAAAACTTTGTGTACTATTTTCATCAACATTCCCGTGAGATCAGACATGTTAAACTTTATTCTGTCTCTATTAATACATTAATTCCGATCAGATTGCTTTTCTCAAAAATGTATTCTTACATAGTCTTGACTGCACCACCATCAGTTTGTTTATCAATGTCAGTATTACACGGCTTCAGTTAAAGATGCAGGTGTTAAAAATTGCTATTAACAGACTTATCAGTAATCACCGCATTTCATTAAACTATTACAACACTATGTCATTAAAACATCAATCGGAGTCGGAATCAGGAATTGGAAAAATTGAAACATTTGGAGGTATGAGAATTTGTATCAGAATTTGTATCGGAATTTGTATCGGAATCGGGAAAAATAGTGCCTTTTTACCGATGTTCCTCTGACCTCCAACCGTCTCAAGTCAAGGGTGTTGTTTAACTTATTTTTCTCACAAATATAAAAAAAAAACACTCTTTTTAGTCGTGTGCAAGCGACTCTATAAGTCACTCCGTCGGTCGGTCGGTCGGTCGGTCGGTCTGTCATTCGGTCTGTCCGTAACACTTTTGTGCTTGACATTTTTAGTTGAGATCAAAGGTCTGTTGTTAATAGATGCTGTTCTTAGCTTTTTAAGCATTTCTATTAATAGCTTTTGTTTCCAGATCTCGGGATTGCTTTTCTACACAATACAATGAGGAGAACGAAAAAAAAAAACAATAAAACAAAAAAGTACATCGTCGTCGTCGTCGTCGTCGTCGTCGTCGTCGTCGTGGTCGTCGTCGTCGTCGTCGTCGTCGTCCTCCTCCTCCTCCTCCTCCTCCTCCTCCTCCTCCTCCTCCTCATCATCATCATCATCATCATCATCATCATCATCATTACCACTATCACCACCATCATTATCATCATTACAACCACAACGACGACGATGATGACGACGACGACGACGACGACGACGACCAGCAAAGGTTAAGGAGAGCGAAATACTTTGTGAGAAAAGATGATTTCATCTCCGCTCTCATGAGATCAGGAGATCCAAATATTAAACTTTCTTCTTTCCTCTTTTGCTCGCTGGTCACTTGTTATACTGAACAGATTTAACGAGTCTCAGTCTAGCGTCTACAGACGAACACCAACGAGGCGATTGTAACCAACTTCTTGGATTTTTCACATAACTTCCTTACTTTTGTTAGAATTATGTGAATTTAATTATTTTGATTTGATTAACTGTATGTACAATGTAACTTGTATGTTTACTTTCTGTTGTGTTATAGTTTGTGGAAACAAAACTATTAATATTTTTTTTTTAACCTGACACTTTCATCGTCTTTTCCTTTCTATTTTTGCTGATGAAAGTACACATGGGGTTAGGAGATCTGTAGAATAAGAGACAGCAAAATGGAGTTTTATTCTATATTAATAAACAACTTTATTTGTTATCTTCGTTATTAGCTTTGGTAGAAGAGAGAAACAGGTTAGGAGAGTTCAGTGCTCGTGCGCGTACGTACGTGAAAAGAATTCCTGATGTGGTGACGAAGAGTAGACTTTAGTCAGGCTGTTGAAAGAGAAAAGAAAGGTGTTCAGTGAGTACGTCTGATAGTAGAGATGGGACAAAGGGTGTGCGTATCAGTGTATTGATGAGAATAGTCCTGTAACATGATAATTTATGTTCATTTGGGTACCGCACGTGGAGATAAGTGTGAGTTTTAAGAGAGCCATTATTAGCTTGTTGTATTCACGTTCAGCCCGGGGCCAAAGCCCCAGGCAAAGTCTGTTGCCAGCTGGAGCCAGTGAGAAAGAGGGTTAAGTTTTTCAAATTTCGCCTTTCATGTACTCGGTCACATGATTGAGAGTTGGCTTGTCATTCGACCAGCCAGGAAGAAAATGGATTTCAAATCTCAAGTCGCAAGAATTCGTTCCTGCTTGTGATTATAACTAGTTTCGGCTGCTACAGATTCGTTTGTATCCCACAACCATACTTTGCGTATCTTAGCAGAATGATAATATCCAATATACTAATCTATACAGAGAATTAAATAAAATCGATCAAATCTCTCAATTCTGGCATAATAGGAATAGAATCAGGGGCATTAATTTCAATCTGATCACGCTTTCTGACAATTTATTAATATTGAAATAAAATTGTAAAAAAATAACAATTTATACTATGGGTCATCAATTAAATAAAAGACCATCAACAAAAGTTTCGGTAGATGGAGCTCATCAGCCTTGAAATGCAGTTTATCTAGGGGAAGGTAAAACCTCCCCTGCCTTGTGGAATACCCAACCATAGGAGGGAGGGGCTTCAGGTATAAACCTTGGTAACACCTAAGGTAAACTTTACTCCATATCAAACCACCAAGATTATCACCAAAAGGATGCATCATTCATGGCCAATTTGCACAAAGTAAGGCATAAAGTGTTTTGAAGTGTTCATCAGGTTAAAGGTCGAAAAAAATTGTTTACAACTGTTTCTTGCAGAAGATAATATATTTTTATATTTCAACTAGAGAAAATTGACATTTCCTGTTGTGTCATAGGAGCTGCTGTTCCCCCCCCCTATCTTTTGGATATTACTTGTTTGCATAAGTGGGATACACCAAAAATGAAAAGTTCTCTTTGATTCTCTCTCCTCTGATCTCGAACGCGTGGTACAGTGGGGGAAGAGGTGGCTGGTTACTTTTAATGCATCTAAAATCAAGCTCCTATCTTTACATCATCAACACTTTGCTCCGTTTGCCTGTTTCCCACCTGACTACAACCTGTATATCTTCAAGTCCAACATAAACAAATTCCTGATGAACTGCCCCCTTAAGTTAGGCACCTTATCAAATCTCCAATACTAACATACTGTACACGCAATAACTCTTATCCCCGAGTGGCTTTCGGGCCTTGATAAGTGGTGACCGCCTTGTAAAAAAAAAAAGCTATCGTTAATATCTCATTCATACTAGAAAACTCTTTTCTTTTTAGCATCATGAAGATATTTGAAGTCAGCTTCTTTCCAAGAGTTTATTGTCTGTAGAACTCATTATCTCGGGATTGCTTTTCTAAACAATACAACATGGTTCTCTTCAAATCCAATGTTGACAAATACTTATCATAACTCGTCCGCATAAGTAATCAGATTTAGTTAATCGCATTCATCATTTGCAATCTTATTCTATTGTTCTTCATCAATCCATCCATCTCATTAATCCTTATCCTGGAGTGGATATTAGCCTCGATAAGTGGTGACTAATACGTATAATGGTGAGTATTTTAACGTTGGAATGATACATACTAAGCATAAGGTGTTCAAATGTTGGCTATATTTAGTTTCATTTACTTTTATGCAAAGGGGGTTAAAAAAATTTTCAGATACCTCCGAATTTTTGTGAAATTTTAATGTCCCAAGTCTTTCTCATAAGTGATCAAATTTTGTTCATTTTATTCATCCTTTTCAATCCTCTCATAGTATTCTTCATCATCCAATTGACAATCTATCAATATTATTAACCCTTATCCTCGAGTGGTTATTGGCCTCGATAAGTGGCGACTAGTATAAAAAAGGGGTGATTTCATTTGACTATTTTGATGTCGTAATCATTCAAATGCACATGCAAGTTTCATGCAGTTGCAGTCTGCAAAACGTTGAAGTGTGCACACAATTGAGTAGCAGAGTGTTTGAATCGTCTGCATTAATACACGTCATCTGATTAACAATCCAATGAATGAATGCCATTTTTAATTGACTCGAGGGACATAACAATCTTTAGAAAGAAATTGCAGTCATATGCCATTTAAAATTGCGGTAACACATTATTTTTTTTTTAAGTGAAATCTGGCCTGTGAGGATTGAGGACATGTGTTGCATGAAAAGAAATTACAGAGAATAATATGAAGCATTTATGAATCTTAAAGACAGGCTTATATGTGTCTGACTTCACAATAAGATTCAATTTGGACTGTATAGGGAGACATGTGCAGAACAGGAGACTTCTTCATTATGGTCACATTGAAAAGATGGATAAGAGTTCTTGGGTTGGCAGATGCAGTACAGAATGCCTTCACAAGGCATAGGAGCAAGTGATAATGGAGTAGAGAAAGATGGAGGCCACTCTTGGATAGGATATAGTGTTAGATGGCCGGAGAGAAAGCACGGTAATAATCAGTAATGATGGCACTTGGTTAGGGTTTAATCATATAAGAGGGCTGATCAACAAGAACTTATTTATATTAGACTTGAAAACAAACATGTTATATTCAGCTTGGAAGCAGCCCCCACGGTCTTGTGTTCCACAAGCGGACAGTTCTAGGAAAGAAACTCTGCTCATGGAATTTTCGTTTAGCTTTAGGCTCAGATGGAGAGTGAGGTAAGTTGTTGACAATTGTTGCATTTGTTGCGAAAGTTTTACAGAAGGGTGGGGGGGGGGAGCGGCGCCCATAGATTGAAGCTCGGCCGAGCAAAAGACCTGTCAGCGATAGGTTCGTTTGGAAGTCAATTTTTAAAAGTCGACCAACACCTGCCAACATGTAAGGCAGTCATTAAACCGATGATGGTGGCGGCGGTGGTTGTGGTGGTGATGATGATGATGGCGGCGACAACAAGACGACGATGATGATGATGATGATGAAGAGGAGGAGGAGAAGGAGGAAGACGAAAATAGTTGCTCAACTACTCAACTATTTGAATTAACCTCGTAATTCAATTATGTCGATTACTTAATGAAGGAAGAGACCAGGAAAGAAAATTAATATAAAACTGAACAAATGCGGAATCCGCCGAAACTGAAAGGGCAAAAAACAAAACAAAAAA
Source organism: Euprymna scolopes (assembly GCF_053919585.1). Lineage (NCBI taxonomy): Eukaryota > Metazoa > Mollusca > Cephalopoda > Sepiida > Sepiolidae > Euprymna > Euprymna scolopes. The sequence goes on along the minus strand of NC_136489.1, from coordinate 122,443,269 downwards.
CAAAACAAAACAACACAAAACAAAAAAACAATTTTTGGATATCAACGAAACCTTATAGTCTTATCTTTACTGATTTCATTATTTGCAATTTGTAATTTATTATTTAGCAACAACATAATTGGAACCTTGATGGCTTTGGGCTTTTTACCATATCTGCCAACCTTGTGTCTTTTTTTTTTACCCCCCCACCCACCACACCCTCCTCCCGCCCAGCGTTTTATCACCAAAACTGATTCATCTCTCGCCTTTTTAACCAAATTTCCCCGCGCCCCTTTCTCTTGTTTGTCTTCAGTTGCTGACAGATTGATAGCGGCCGGGGGGGGGGGGGGGAAGGAGGAACCTCTCTCTCCCCCCACCCCCCAAACTGCCTGCGCCGGGTAGAAGAGCAGACACAAGCTCGATTGTCACCGGAGACATTTATCACAATCCAGCCTGCCTTCTAATGTCTCCCCCTCCTTTTTTTTTGTTTTGTTCTTGATTTCTGTTAGCCATTATTCAGGCGTAGCTTTTTAACTCTGCCAACGGATGCTCGGGTTTTGTGTTGTCTCTTTGCATACAGACTCTTTCATTCTTCGGTCCACGTTTTCAAATGCTTCTGGAAAAGATAAACTTTCTGCTATGATTATAGAAAGAACAAAATGCAAGCAGCTAAAATAGATTCATTAAGACAAATCGGTACGTGTGAGCGCGCGAAGAGGAGTCCATACGAAAAATAAATAAAATAAAATAACTGCTTTCAAGATAATAAAATTTGGGTTTGTATTGCTGTACACATAGATTAAAAAAAAATTGTCAAAAAAAAAAAAACAAAAAAAAAACAAATATATAACAAATAAATGTTATCGAAAGCAAGATAAGTTACTTTTCCACCTAACTGGATAATTTTTTAGTGTTTTTATTTAATGTAACATGTTTATTCAGCTCGAAAACATACAGTGTTAACCGATGTATGTGAAAATTAAAAATGGCGCCCAACTCTTTCTTTTACACGGTAAGTTTGAGAAAAAGAGTTAAAAATTAAAAAAAAAAACTAGACAAAATACTGTTAGAAACTCGCTCAATATATGTTACCGTAACATAGGCTGACATATATTCGGTGGGTTTTTAACAGTATTTTGTATATTTTGGTATTTTTAATCAAATCGATTGATTGTCTCCTCTAGTTAGGGACTTCTCCCTCATAGTGTACCGAGAGGAAGCTCCACATGCCTTCCCACAGTGAGTTAGTTAATAATAGTCTACATTGCACTGTAGAGAATTTACTGTTGATCTTATGAAACTATCTGTAAATAATGGCTTCACTTAAAGTTTAAATGCAAAAGTCAAGTATCATAGTTCAATTGTGCTCTAAATAATGGCCTCTGTTTTATAAAAGAATCTACAGTTGAGTTTATAGGCTGGACCTTTCTGCTTGTGCAGTGATAAAACTTCTCAAATGCACTTGTGACGTTAAGTTGAGAACATCACCAAGAAGACCTCTCACAACACCAAAGCCAGCCTGATCGCTGCTCGCTGCTAACTATTCACCGAAGAAAAGGCATACTTTCAATTCTGTACCCATTTCAAGGCGGTGATTGAGCCTGACGGCGGCTACATTGAATAAATGTCTGCTCTACTACATAATTAAGTCACCTGAATTGATTTTTTTCAATGAAAGTTTTAAAATAAAGTTGTAGTGTTGTTTTCTTTAGGGCGACACTTTTATCGTTCCACCCTGTATTTAATTTCTATTTTATTTTTGATTGGCCCAGGCAACGCCGGGTAGGTCTGCTAGTACGCTGTAAAGGGGATTTCTCCTTTAGATAAGTGAGAGGAAAGACAAACGAGATGAGAACTCTTTAGAAAAGAGGAATTCGGAAGGGAGAGTGATGAAAATGAAAATTCACCCACCAAAACACATTTAAGTGGCAAAACCGATTTGTTGAAATATAATCGCTTATATAAGCCCTCTTCATACATAATCCATATCTTTTTTCTTTTCATTCATCATTTTTCAATCTTCTCATTATATTCTTCATCATTCAACTGACAATCTATTAAATTCAGTAACCCTTATCCTCGAGTGGCTTTTAGCTTTGATAGGTAGTGGCATTTCAATATATATATATATATATATATATATATATATATATATATATATATATATATATATATATATACTCGGGGTTTTTTTTATATTCAAAAGTAATGGACTAATGAATTCAACGAGGTTGTTAGATAGTGCTCAATAAAAAGAGCTGATAATACTTGTTTATTGTTATATAAACATGCTCACATCCCGCTGCTACAAACAGCCACTTGTTTCAATCAAACAACAGATATCATCAGGCAGCGACTTGACTATTCAAAAGTTCAATGAATAATGGATTTTTATTTTAGATAGGAACTCTTTAGAAGTTGGAGTTAAAAAACTTAAAACACAGGACTTTAATTAAATAAAAAAGTAAAAAGGGAGAGGCAATTTAAATAAAGTTAAAAGATTACAATGGGGAGAGAGTGATTGAAAAGAAAAGAGGAATAGAGACAGAAATAGAGAAAGAAAATATAGAGAAAACAAAATAGAGAGAAAAAGAAGAGAGAAAATATACATATACATATATACATATACACATACACACACACATACACACATATACATATACACATACATACATATATATATATATATATATATATATATATACATACATATATATATACATACTTTATTCCTATATATATATATACATACATATATACATACATACTTCATTTCTTCCCTCCCCCCCCTCCACATCACATACATATACACACATATATATATATATATATATATATATATATATATATATATATATATATATATATACATATATATGATACGGAGAAGAAAAGAAAAAAGAAACAAAGGGTTATAATAAAGAGAATAAGAACTAGAAGGAAAAGGAAAGAATAATGAGATCTAGTTAAATAGAGAAAGAGAGAAAGTAAGAATTTGACAGTATATAGAAAAAGAAAAAGAAAAAATCTGCGTGTCAACCAATTTATGAACAATTATACAATTCAGTAATGAAGCATATTATTACAAATACAAACAGAAGATACAATCCAAGCGTCATAAATGAACGTGTCAAAAAAGGCAGTGAATGTATTCGGCTAGCATATTTATCCTCTTACATACGTCCACGAGTAAAATCAACGCAATTCAAACATACGTCTACCATTAATTAGGCCCTTTATGCTAAATGATATAAGTTTAAAGTTTTCGCGTTTTTATTAGATAAATATATGAATAAAAGAAAAAAATAATGATAAAACAATATTAAAATTATTATTAATAACAATAAACATAATAGTAATGATAATAATAATAATAATAATAATAATAATAATAATAATAATAATAATAATAAAAACAGAATAAAATTAATATTTATTATCTTTTTAATATAACATATTTAGCCATAAGAGGGGATTAAATAAATTAAATAGGTCCAATAACTATAAATAAAAAACTACTAATATTTATGTATACAAAAAGAATATAATACAAATATATATATATATATAGATATATAACCACACACACACATATATATACCCAAATATACACACACATACACACACATATATATATATACATATATATATATATACATATACATGCACATAATTAAAAGTGTAACTATACTATTAAGTTGGAAGTTTAAGCTATTTAAGTATAGATATAAAGTCATATTAAATCACAAAATAATACATTCAATACCAGATTACAAATAACACAGATACAAGTACACTTACCTATAAATATATTCAGGCAAAAGAAGTAATTAAATCAACGAAATACTCAAAAATAGCGACGCACAGGTAGATAGTACCCTAATTAAAAATAATAAGATATATAAGTATATACTCACAGAGAACCAACCGACATACTAATAAGCATATATATATATATATATATATACATATATATATATATATATATATATATATATATATATATATATATATACACATATATATAATCTTATGTATACACATACATACAAAAAATACACAAATATATGCACACAATCATATACTAATACACAACAACGCATACACACATATATATACTCACACATAAATATGTATAATTTACATAAATTATATATATAGAAATACATAAGAATACAAATAATTTGGCAAGGGTACAGATAGATGCATACACGCATAGAAACATACAAATGGATTGAATAAACATGGGAGGGTATACCAAATAATATAGAAATATATAGATCTAAGTACACACGGTCATAAAATAAATACATAGACACATACATATACACATAGACACACATGTATATAAGATAGGAGAAGTAAAGAATGAAATCAGGAGAGGAGAAAGTATATTAATAGAATATTAATAAATTATAGAAATCAGTGACAATTTTTAATTTATTTAAATTTTATATCTAAACTAAATTACTTAAAAGATGGGTTTTATAATGTTTGCAATTAATTGAATTTTCGTGCTTCTTATTTAATAATTTATCTCTTTCTCTAAAAGTAAGTATAAATAATTTCTCATAAAGACATAGGTAGCAAGGCGAGTATAAAGATGAACAGGTTTTCGCTTTCTTTAAAATTTTCCAATTTACTATTGGGGAGTAACCTTGCTCTACTAGTTCATTGTAATATTTAGACAAGGAAGTTCTATTTTTGTACTCATTATTTTCAAAAGAGCACTTGTGACCGGTAAATCTTTCTTTAAAATTGTTATTTGTCATTCCTATGTAATATTTTTTTTCATTCGGATTTTCCTTAGTAGAAATAGTTGCTTGGTACACTACAGAAGTAATTTGACAATTTCCTTTAAGAGGGCATTTTGATTTAATTCTACAGTTACAACTTTCGGTAGCAATGGGTGTGCTATTTTTGTTTAATATTTTGTTATTATGTTTTTTAATTATTTTTTCAAGGTTTTCATTACAACTATAACTAAGTTTTATTGTATTTTTATTGAAAATTTTATGTAGTATGTTATTAATAGGGAAGTGCTTTTTAATTAAGTTTAAGAATTTCATTCCTAGATTTGTTTTAAGTTTCAGATTAAAAGGGGGATTGTACCACAGGATTTTTCTCTTACGGTTTCTATTTGTATTTGTGTTTGGGTGTGTTGGTTCTATGAACTCAATTTGTGTGTTTTTGTATCCACTATCCTTAAGGGCCCTGTTATAGAAATATTTATGTTTATTAAATGTTTCAAGATTGGAAGAATTGTCACTGATTCTTTTACTAATGGATTTGGGGATATGCCTAATGATAGATTTTGGGTGATTTGATAGGGGGTGTACATAAATTGGGTTTGAGTTTTCCTTCCTATATGGTTGGTAGATGCCTTTCCTTAAATCAAAGTTCACATCCAAAAAATTTACAGTTTTAACATCTGATATAATATCCACTATATATCTTATTATTTTTAATTAGGGTACTATCTACCTGTGCGTCGCTATTTTTGAGTATTTCGTTGATTTAATTACTTCTTTTGCCTGAATATATTTATAGGTAAGTGTACTTGTATCTGTGTTATTTGTAATCTGGTATTGAATGTATTATTTTGTGATTTAATATGACTTTATATCTATACTTAAATAGCTTAAACTTCCAACTTAATAGTATAGTTACACTTTTAATTATGTGCATGTATATGTATATATATATATATGTATATATATATATGTGTGTGTATGTGTGTGTATATTTGGGTATATATATGTGTGTGTGTGGTTATATATCTATATATATATATATATATTTGTATTATATTCTTTTTGTATACATAAATATTAGTAGTTTTTTATTTATAGTTATTGGACCTATTTAATTTATTTAATCCCCTCTTATGGCTAAATATGTTATATTAAAAAGATAATAAATATTAATTTTATTCTGTTTTTATTATTATTATTATTATTATTATTATTATTATTATTATTATTATTATTATTATTATTATTATTATTATCATTACTATTATGTTTATTGTTATTAATAATAATTTTAATATTGTTTTATCATTATTTTTTTCTTTTATTCATATATTTATCTAATAAAAACGCGAAAACTTTAAACTTATATCATTTAGCATAAAGGGCCTAATTAATGGTAGACGTATGTTTGAATTGCGTTGATTTTACTCGTGGACGTATGTAAGAGGATAAATATGCTAGCCGAATACATTCACTGCCTTTTTTGACACGTTCATTTATGACGCTTGGATTGTATCTTCTGTTTGTATTTGTAATAATATGCTTCATTACTGAATTGTATAATTGTTCATAAATTGGTTGACACGCAGATTTTTTCTTTTTCTTTTTCTATATACTGTCAAATTCTTACTTTCTCTCTTTCTCTATTTAACTAGATCTCATTATTCTTTCCTTTTCCTTCTAGTTCTTATTCTCTTTATTATAACCCTTTGTTTCTTTTTTCTTTTCTTCTCCGTATCATATATATGTATATATATATATATATATATATATATATATATATATATATATATATATATGTGTATATGTATGTGATGTGGAGGGGGGGAGGGAAGAAATGAAGTATGTATGTATATATGTATGTATATATATATATAGGAATAAAGTATGTATATATATATGTATGTATATATATATATATATATATATATATATATGTATGTATGTGTATATGTATATGTGTGTATGTGTGTGTGTATGTGTATATGTATATATGTATATGTATATTTTCTCTCTTCTTTTTCTCTCTATTTTGTTTTCTCTATATTTTCTTTCTCTATTTCTGTCTCTATTCCTCTTTTCTTTTCAATCACTCTCTCCCCATTGTAATCTTTTAACTTTATTTAAATTGCCTCTCCCTTTTTACTTTTTTATTTAATTAAAGTCCTGTGTTTTAAGTTTTTTAACTCCAACTTCTAAAGAGTTCCTACCTAAAATAAAAATCCATTATTCATTGAACTTTTGAATAGTCAAGTCGCTGCCTGATGATATCTGTTGTTTGATTGAAACAAGTGGCTGTTTGTAGCAGCGGGATGTGAGCATGTTTATATAACAATAAACAAGTATTATATATATATATATATATATATATATATATATATATATACAGTTATCTAGGTTTATATGTTTATACATTTATATAACACGATTCACTTGTAAACTAATTAACCGATCATTATAAATTTTGGAACACATACTATGCATAAGACATCCAAATGTTTGCTATGTTTAGTTCCGTTTACTTTTATGCAAAGGGGTTTAAAAGAATTCAGATATCTCCGGATTTTGCTAAATTTTAACATGTCATAAGATTTTCTCATAAGTGGTCAAATTTTGTTTATTTTGTTCATAATTTTCAATCATCTCATAATATTCTTCATCATTCAGTTAACAACCCGTCAAACTGTCTCTTGCAGAAGATAATATATTCTTTTTTTTTTTTTGTTCAGACAGAGAAAATTGCCATCTTTTATTGTGCTATTGGAGCTGCTGTTTCCCCCCCCCCTATGTCTTTCGGATATATTACTTGTTTACATAAGTCGGATACACTAAAAATGAAAAACCATCGTCAATATCTCATTCATACTAGAAAACTTTTTTTCTTCTTAGTATCAGGCAGATATTCTTTAAAATCAGTTTCTTTCCAAGAATTTCCGCTCTGTGGAACATATTATTTCAGGATTGCTTCTCTGCACAATACAACATGGTTTTCTTCAAATCCAATGTTAACAAATACTTATCATAAATCGTTGTCATAGGTAATCAGATTTAGTTAATCGCATTCATCATTTGCAAACTTATTCTATTGTTTTTCATCATGCAATTAACAACACGTCCATCTCATTAATCCTTATCCTATCCTGGAGTGGTTTTTAGCCTCGATAAGTGGTGACTAATACATATATTGATGAGTATTTTAACGTTGGAATCACACATACTATGCATAAGGTGTCAAAATGTTGACTATATTTACTTTTATGAAAAGGGGGTTAAAAAAAAATTTCAGATACCTCCGGATTTTTGTGACATTTTAACATGTCTTAAGTCTTTCTCATAAGTGATCAAATTTTGTTCATTTTATTCATCCTTTTCAATCCTCTCATAGTATTCTTCGTCATCCAATTGACAATCCATCAATTTTATTAACCCTTATCCTCGAGTGGATATTGGCCTCGATGAGTGGCGACTAGTATAAAAAAAAGGGGTGATTTCATTTGACTATTTTGATGTTGTAATCACGCAAATGCACATGCAAGTTTCATGCAGTTACAGTCTGCAAAACGTTGAAGTGTGCACACAATTGAATAGCAGAGTGTTTGAATGGTCTGCATTAATACACGTCATCTGATTAACAATCCAATGAATGAATGCCATTTTTAATTGACTCGAGGGACATAAGAATCGAAAGGAGGAAAGGGCAGTTATATGCTGTTGAAGACAGTAGCTGTACGTCTATCTGATTTCGTTATCACATTAGTGCCCGATAA